>NC_044585.1:7277952-7581200 GCF_901933205.1 Camarhynchus parvulus
GATGAATGATCTTTGTGTTGTAAGAAACTTTCATATCCTTCCAAGAAAAATGCCAGACTAAAAATTTCTAATATTTATTTGCATCCATCCAGGAAAAGAATGTAGTTTATGTTAAAGCTTCTGGCTTAACAGTTATCTGGTATTGAAGTGCATATAATCCTGAACACACTGTAAACTGAAATGAGTTTTGAATTCTATTAAGGTACAGAATCCCTTCTGTACTGTAATTCTCCACTCCCTCAGTGTTCATAGACATAGTTTTGACTGGAGGGTGAGGAGAATTCAGTAGCAGAAGGGACACCAGCAACAACTGCAGATCAACCTCTGATTTACCCACAAAAAGGGAGTATCTGCTCGCCTGTCATATGAGTATCAGCCTTGTCTAAATAGTTTTCTGATCAGAAACATCACCTACTACCTAGCATCTTAAAAGGAAAAAGCCTACAAAATAACAAGAAATTACACTAGCTGCCTTTAAAATTTCTTTTGCAAAATGGAGAATCTTAGGACTGCTTTTACTGGGAGAAATCCAACTGCTGCCTCCACTGTGTTAGGTCAGCTTGTGCAATTTGTTTTCTTTCAAGCAGTATAAAGCAACTACTGCATGGTTTGGAAAATAAAGCAGAAACATATCCAAAAAGAGGGCGAGTCTGAGTATCTTATTTTACTATTTGCTAACTCCTGGCTTTTGTTACTTTTAAACTTTTATTTACTCAATAATTTTGAATGCTCTACATATTTTCTTTCACTTGCAAATTTTGGGTAATTCTTTTAAAGTACATTCAAGAACACATTATGCTATCAGAAGACAAAATGTTGGCTGTCTACATATATTTGATTATATTCTTTGGATTAGACACAACAGAGAAACAAAGTCCACTCAGTTTGACTGTCCCACACTCACTCCCTCCCTCAATGCATTCCTCTTCACCAGAAAAATCTGAGCTTGACCACAGCAATGTTTCCAAATTATTTTCCACTTCAGAGAAGAAAAAGCTGACCTTGCAGTATTTTTCTGTGACTCTGAGCATCTGTACTGCCAACTCAAACATTCAAGAACCATCTTCCTTCAGCCTGATGTTTTTGGGACTCATCTACTATTTGGCACAAACATTGGAAGACCCAGAAGAACCAGCAGGGTTTTCTGCAAGCAGTCATATCAAACCTGTTTGGCTTCTTGATTCAGCAATTGGCAGCCACACTTCAACTCACAAGAGGGAGAGGACTCCAGGGATTTACTCTTTGTTAGATACACAGAAGTGTAACAGGCACAAGCAGCTCCCTGGCAATGCTCCATGGTGCAGCCTTTCTGTTACACTACCTTGTTACAAGCCTCACCTTTTCATGAATATGCCATACACAAAATTAACTTTAATTTGGCTCTGCTAGTTTTCAGCTGGCTGCACCTTCTGCCTCAGGGGGTGGGTAAGGGAAAAAATAGGCAGGAATGTTTCTGCATCATGCACAATTTATTTAGCTCGTTCTGTCATAACATGGGTTTAAACCAATTCTACCAGGGACAGTTTGTCAGGTGAGATTTATAGCTACACTCTGAGGCTGCCATGATAGGCAAACATGGTTTGGTTTGTTGTTTGGAACATCCTGAAATTTAGGACTATACTGGAGAATGACAACTATAAACCTTTCCCAGACATCCCAGGAAATCTTTTTTCCCCAAAAATTTAGCATTCTGTCCCACAGCTTCTGGGAGTATAAACCCTGCAGGAATCTATCCTGGATCTTTCTCTAATTACAGCCTTGAAGAGGAGAGGGAATACACCCTTATCAGGTTTGCAGATGACAACAAAGCAGGGGCAGAGCTGCCCTCAGGGGCACTCTGGCAGGCCAGCAGAATGTGCCCACGATGTACAAAGATAAAGAGGAAAGCTTCACATTTGAGGTTGTGAAGGGATATCATGTTCAATCCCTGTTTCAACCCTGAAGGCAATTAAATAGGTTATTATGGTAGCTCAGGGTTAGTATAAACTGCTGAGCTTTTGACAAAAGTCCCTCCAAGAACATTGAGAAACCAACCTTGTATCTTCCAATGACACTTGACCAGACTCTTCATCCACTATGATTTTACAGTGATCTCCAGACACCAACTTGTTGCCAGGGAAAGACAAGTCACAGCCTTAAAAAGAAAGATTTTCCAGCAAGCTTAAAAATACACATTACACAGTCAGATCAGCATTCCACATGGCTATAAATGCAACATAAACTGAGTCATGTACATCTGCAATAGTTCAAAACTCCTGCTGTCACACAGGCAGCAACACAGCCTTGTGTGAGACACGTAAATACAAGTGGTGAGATAGCCCCATGTGCTGATATAGCCATTTCAACCATGTGAAGATGTTTCAGTTCCCTTTTCCCCTCAGTCCTAGCCCTCAAAGATGGAAATCAAATCACAATTACTCTGTTCTACTGTGCTACAGAAATATCCACATATATCTGAGGTGCTCAATTTAACTCCTAAAGGCCCACGTGTCACAGCACTCAGCTCTTTTTCCACATCATTGTAATGCTGTTTAATTGGATTTAACTTCTGTTTTATTCTGGTGTATTGGAGGGAAGTAGTAAGAACAAATAACTGATTTAAAAAATACGTAAAAATTATTAGCACTGTTCTATCTTACAGTCTTTTGTTTGTTTTTAAACAGGAAAGTTTTCCTAATCTCTGTTGACAACATTAACATTATTATGTTAACAAAGCTGAAGAGAATTACAATCCAGGACTAAGATTTAGGGATACAAAGGAGAAGTGTCACGACGATGTGATAAAAACCTTCCTACCTCCAACTCAAGGGCTCTGAGAAAATCTAGTCTTTTTACCTCACTTTAACATTGAATATTCAAGACAACACTCAAGGTTCTCCACTGATCTCTCACAAAGGACTCAAAGCACTAAAAGCTTACACCAAAGCTATAATTAACAACCACGATTCCCCTCCACCTATTCACACTGCGAGTGAACTGATCACAACAGATCCAGCAGGAAAGCAGCAAGCACTACCTCATACTGCTTATAAGGTCACAATTTGGTATTCTAGTAACCACCCCCATTAGCAAACAGCTATTGAAAGCTGTTTGCTACTGAACAAGAAAGAATTCACCTTTTTTCTGCCAGACAACCCTCAAACAGTCATCAGCTTAAAGAATTTACCCACAGCTTAATGATAAGCAATCTCAATAGATATCACCAACTGCAAATTTGCAAAACATTTTTCCTACAAGACACTGCCTTTCTCAGAGAGCTACAGCATCTGGTGTTTGCTCACAACTATTTACAGGAAGTGACTGATCAGCCAAACAGCTTGAACTGATGAACAGGAAAAAGAAAATTAGCACTGTCAAGGCAGCATAAAAGAAAGTTAAAACACTTCAGTCCTTGTTTCAAACACAGTGAGCATGAAATGCTTTAAAACAAAGGCAAGTAGTACAAGTCCTAGACTCTGGGAATAAAGCTTTCAAATCGACTCTCAGAGAAACTTTCAGTACTTGTTGGCAGTCTTTATAAGGCCAGACGAATTAAGGGCTTTTATGTGGGTGTTTTCTTCTCTGTGAAGCTGAAGCATTTTGCATTGCAGTTCCAACTTATTTTAACCACAGAAACGAAACTGGAACGTAAACAAGACTGAAGCACAGAAACTACTGAATCAACAACTGGGTTTCCTTATTTACACAAACTGCCACAGACTACCTAAAAAGGCACACTGACTTTAAAACGTGTCACAAGTTACTGAAAAAGAAAAGGTCAGCATAAAACTACTTATTCACACAGCTGAGGTAAACTGGGAATTCAGGGGGGCCTGGCAAGCACCTCCAACAGCTGGAAGCACCAAACCCAACTAGTTTCAGTCCCGCTCCCAGCGCTGTGAAGGCCGGGAGCGGGATGGCTGCTGTCCCCGAACACCGCCCCAGGCCAGCGCAGCGCGCCCCTGCCCCACCTTTCTTCCGCCCAATGGTCCATTCTCTTTTCAGCAGCAGGACGTGCGGCTCTGCCTCATCAGCACCCAGCCGGATCAGCTTCCCCCAGGGCTGCGGCTGCTGCTGGCTCTGCTCGCCTCCTTCCGACTGCTCCATTTGGATTCACATCTGACAAAAACAAACAAAGCGAACCCAAACCCCATGACCACAAGGCACCCGGGGCGGCACAGCGCTCCCTGGCACCCCCGGGGCCGGGCCCGGCGCGCCGCTGCCCCGCAGCCCCTTCGCAGCCCCGGGGCTCTCCCGGCCCCGCCGCTCCCTTTTGTGCGGCGCCGCCAAACCCTCCCTCCCCCTCGGCCCCCCGCAGCCAGCCCAGCCCCTTCCCTGCGCCCCCACCCCGCAGGGCCGCTCCCCGCCCGACGGGGACCGAGCCGGGAGAACCAGCGGGGGCGGCCTCCGTCCGTCCGCTGCCTTCGCAGGAGCGGGGCGGGGGCGGCCGGCGAGGCCCGGGGGTGCGGCGGCCCCGCGGCGCGGCCCGTCGCGGCCCGTCCCGGCCCCTCACCCCAGCGCCGCGGCCCGGGCGGCTCCTGTCAACAGACATTGCCCCATCAGCTGATGCGGCCGGGGCGGGCCCGCGCGCCCATTGGCCGGCGCGCCGCGCGGGGCGGGTCTTCCGCCACCCGCCGCCGAGCCGCGCCGGGCCGGCCGGAGCGCCGCCGCTTCCGGTGAGGCCGCGCCGCGCGCCGCCCGTAGGGAAAAGCAGGGATGCGGAGGGGCTGAGAAGCGGTGACGCCCCGGCGGCCATCTTGGATATGGGCAGAAACCTCAGGTGTGGGCGGGACAGGCCGCGCGCCGCCATCTTTGTTACGGGCAGATGGCTGCCTCGCTGTGGCCCTGTGCGCTAGAAGCCGGCTGAGGTGGTTTCAGCGGTCTCATCCACAAAGAAATTGTTATAGTTTAACTCTTGGATGTTGAACAGGCATTGGTTTGCCATCAGTGGCTAAATAAACAACACACGCTGCTGTTCCAGGGCCAGGCTTTCAAAAGCAAGCTCGGACTGAGGCAGGATCAGTGCCCAATGAGGAAGGGGTCATGAGCGCAGGGGCCACCACCAGTTTTGCTCAGAAGCCTCTTACAGGGTAAACCCTGGAATTATCGGGGACAAGAGCAGGGGACAAAGCTTTCCGAACCTGTCTCTTTGTGGTTACATCGACCACCTCATTGCCATGTCGGCCAATTGGTGGTCCTTTGCGTCGTAAAACAGTACGACTGCCGTGCAATTGTTAATCTGCTCATTTTTACAGGTTTTGTTCCTTTTGGTGGGACTTTTGCCGAGAGTTCCAGGCACACTGCAGCTGCAAAGGCATCCCATGGGATACACAAAACTGCCACAACGTGGCTTCTTCCTTGGAACCAGCCTAAGCCTTGGGCTGCTTTCAGTGCTCGACTTTTCAGATTTTGCTTTTTTTTCTCTCCTTGGAGCCATGCAGTTCCTCTTGGCCATTGAAGTTTCGTAGTAACACCAGCCTGTGCAAGACTTCTGTACGGGGCCACTGCTAGAAACAAAAGTATTCAAATATTGCAATGTTTGGATCTGTACTTCTAATGGATACCTAACATAATATTCTTCCTCTTGCAATCACGTGATCCCCAGGTGAGGAAAAAGATACAAGCACACATTAGTCAAAATTGATGCATGTACTTAAGAGCTTTTTGTCATTGACCTGAGTTTTTAACTCTTACCTTAGTAATAATATTGTGAAAAAAATTGTTCTTTGAGACCTTAATGTGTACATCCCTCAAAAGGATTTGTCAGTCTCCCTGCTTGCTTTCAACTTTGTCCTCACTGAGGAATAGAGCCTTTTATACATTTGAAGGGAGGCACATCAATGGAAGTTGCAATCACTCAAAAGCATTGTCATACTGCTTCATTTTTATTACTGCTCACAGTGACTGGTAATTGTTATCTCTGAGTGGCAGAGGAAAATACCAGCACATGGGAGATGCAACTAACAACCCAACAACCAAATCTTTTGTGTAAACTGTAGCATTAGCTAAGAGAAGAAGTTGTTTTGTTATATTGTGGCATTGAGAAGACATATTTTCCAAATAGTCCTGCCAAGAGATCCCTCTGCAATCATACCAAGGAATTACTGCACCTTGGTGATAGCACAAAGCAAGCACACGATTGGTTCAGCTCCTGCAGCTCTCCCACAGTATCCATGTAAAAAGACAGCAAGTGAAACATACAGCTAGCTTAATGAGTCCTGTGTGGATAGGAGACTCAATTAAAATTAAATTATACAACAAATTAGGTTTTAAATGCTGCACTGCTTAGCCAGCCAGACAAATAATAATTAGAGATGTACTGATCTGCTGTGTGCAGTTGACTGCTGTAACTGCTCTCCATGTACACTCTCCACACTTCCCTCCCAGCTCAGGGTAGTTTTATACCACATTCCAAATAATCTATCTCTCAACAGCCCCATTTTGTACTTGTCACCCTCCAGAGCTGGGCAGAATGGAGAGGATCTCTTTATAGAGATCGCCTTTCCCATCTGTTCCCTCAGTTAAGGTTTGTTTAGCAATATACCTCCCTCACTTCTTTGTTCCTAGCTTTGTTCAAGCTCATTCTAGATGCAATGAGTTTTCAGTCTCTGAACTGTGTAGGTACACATATACCAGGAGAAAAAGAAGCTACAAATATTACTTCTTTTTTTTCCCTACAACTAGTGATACACAAGCAAGCAGTTTGAAAATACCCCATCGTGGATGGAGGGGTACAAGCTAGAAACTGTCACCTCTGATACTGGTTCTAGCAAAAGAAATTTAGGACATCCTTACAAAGTACAATATAAAAAGGAGTTCAGTTGAAAAGGACCTGAAGGCAGCTACTCAAATCCTACTGTAAATGTTCAAATGCATTTGTATTGCATTAATATTTGAAGCTCTCTATCACCCTGAAGATAATATTCAGAAAGACTGGTGCTATTTAATTTTCTCCTCAATTTTTTTTTTCACCTCTGGAGAAAGCAATATCAAATTCTTAATATCAGATCTGGAGAAAGCAACTTGGAAAATGTATTTCATGATTAAACTAATAACTATGTGTTCTGCATGGAAAATAAAGTATTTAAAATCATCCTAAACCAGCAAGAGTAATGCTATCCCACAGCCATGTTTTCTGACCACTGGCTGCTTGTCTGTAGGTAAGGAAAAAACAATTTTTTAGTGCAAAAGAAAACATACCAAGGACATGCTTTTACTCAAGCATTTTCCCAAATACTGATAGCCCAGTCCTGCAGATAATCTATGCTCCTGCTATGCTGTAAATGAGAATACACTATTAACATGAAGGGTTTTCCCAGTCAGGCAGCCAGCCCCAGATTTCTTCCTTATTTTGTGGTAGAGAAAGGAAGGCAGCCAGAGACATCACATGAAAAGGAAAGAAGAAAAGTGTCACTTATATGTCCTTTTTCTTATGCTTTTCATCCAGATATCCATTACTGACCACTGCTACTGTTTGGGACACTTTCAGAGTGAGGACAACCAGCATGGAATTACCCATGAATTACCAAGTTAAGCAGCAATGAGTCTAAGTACCTCCAAAGGAAGGATTCCCTGGGAAATTAAGAAGAACTTCCAGGAAAGCAAACAAAACCAACACACCAAAATCATGCACAGGGGAGCTAATGCAGGAAGCAGGATGCAATGCAGTTCACAGGGAGAAGATACTCTCAGCAGGGACCACAGGTGAGTTTTGTTGCTGGGGGAGAAGGAGCAATGAGGAGAGGCTGGTCTGTGCCAAACTGGCAAACAGAGATCAAAAATAATGCAACTGTTGTTCACACTTCCCCAGTGAGCTTCACTGGATGCAGCACAGATCAACACTCCCAGTTGTCTTTGAAACCACTTTGTAAATGCAGCCAGGTATTTCCCAAAGAGAGCTAATAATAATAATAATTTTTAAAAAACCTTATTGACACTTAGAAATTGCTAACAACTATTTTGTTACATTCAAATGGAATTTTAAAGTTGTATAAATACATCTTTTGGTATTATTTATTCCCTTCTTCTCCCCAGGCTGGTGGGGGAAAGCAGTTCAAATTCTTGCCTTTGGCACTTTTTAGTTTCCAAACATCAAACTCTGTAGGTAGCTTGCAAGCCCCAGCAGATGGTCTCTTCTGTCTAATAAAGAAAGCAATTCCACTTGATTTGAAAAATTGAACTGTTCCTAATAGCCTTAGGATTTCCAAGGGTTTGGGGTTTTTTGCAGATCCAGGCTCAGCCCTACAGTAAAGTCTTCCCCCATCTTACCTGGCAGGAGCCCACCCTAGCCACAAACATATGGACATGCACTTACTCTCACTTTTCTTGGACCAGATTCATGCAGACCTTTTTAATGGTTCTTCTTGTCATTTATGGGTGACAGTCCAAGTTTTCTTTTTGATCACGTAATTCATGAAGTTTGAGAAATCCTCCAGCACTTCATCAGTAAATCATAGATTGACATGTTTAATCTAAGGAAGAAAAAAATTGCATGTATTATCTCAGGATGAAAACCTGCCTACAGAAAAATTACATTAGTATTTTTGCAAAGAATCCATAGAAAATTGGGAAAATTTACAGACTGGGTGCAGAATTGATTGCATCAAAGGAGGTTTTAAAAATATTTCTTTCCTTTGAGTGTTTTGAAATATACTTCCTCCAGGGGGTGCTAGATAAACACCTCTGGAAAATAAAAATGTGTGATTTATCCACACCAAGGACAGAACTGTCCATCCTGCACATTTCAAAGTACCTCATGAGTGATGCACTCTCCAGTCTGAGCCAAGGCTCCAGTGTCCAGAGTGAAATTTTTCAGCTGTTCACTGGTAAAACTCTCTTGAAGTCAGAAACTGCTGACTGGTCCTACAATTAATGTCACACACATGTTCTGCAGAGTTCAGACAGGCTACATCCCTCAGAAAAGAGATTTAAGAGTGGCTGAGTGGAGAAATACATCCATCTCAGCCTTTGAAACAAAGAGACCTTGGGGAAGGAAGAAGTAACAAATGCAGTGGCAGCTGTATGTAGCTTCAACCAGCTTATGAATAAGGACAGAAACCTGGACACAAGAACTAAAATGACACAGAAAAGCTGGAGAAAACATGGTCAGGAGTGTCATCAGGTTTTCTATAGGTCTGCAGGGAATGTCAGCTATGAGTAGGATGTCTGTAAATGTCATTAGAGCAGTGGAGAAGTTTCACTGGCTCAGAAAATAGAAATCTGTCACTTAAAACAGAAACTTTGCCTTGAACAGGCGACTACTTTACTCTTAGGGAAATTGATCTAATCACTTTACTCTTAGGGAAATTGATCTAATCACTATTTCCAGACAAAGGAGCAAGAAAAAAAAGAAATTTGTTGAGAAGTCATATAATAATATCAAAACCTTTTCAACATTTCGCTACTCATGTTTGTTTCTTTTTTATCTACACAGAAGCTAAAATAATCACACAGTCAAACCATTCTGGTTCCCACAGAAATATTACTGAAAGAGTGCCTGGTTATCTTCTACTTGACAGTAAAATCTCTGCTGAATAAGTATTTAAGGAGACAATTTCTGTGAGACTCCAATACTAAAAGACGAAATCTCTGATATATACTTAATTTGACCTCTTGCAATTTTACTTTTCTTACTTTGAGATTAGCAACAACAGTCCATGCTAGCAGTGAAAACCAACATAATTAATCCGTAATATCATATAAGTGTGGACATTGTCAGAATGAAAAAGACCCTGAATATTATATTAATCCATTATTAGAGTGATATTGGACCCAGGGCTGTCAGTTAACACCCTACTGAGATGCAGAAGAGATGCTTATTATTCCAAAAAATCACCTCACTCAATTCTCAGCTGCTTATGACAGTGGAGCTCCAGTGCACACACTGATTGGCAGCTTTGCATCAGCTAAAAATATGATCACTAGTGTAGACTTTGAATTGCTGTGGAAGCACAGCAAATTCATGAACCAAAGCCTTGATGCTGGGAGTGGTTTCTGTAACTGTGTAGGGAGCTGTGCCTGGTGTGGGCACTGAAGCAGAGACAACAGATAATAATTAAAAATCTTTTGCAGGATGTACCTGGAAGTCTAGTAATGGTTTTGGTAAATGATAACATGCGCTAAATAGCATGATCTTCAGATTAGACACTGGGATTAATGGAACATTTTACTTTATTCCTCACTTTGTCTCAATGCCATATTCTAGAGACACATTTATATTTTTGTTTGGCATTACCTTTGTAGATCTAGACTTGTGCAGTTGGTTGTAAACTAACCTGGTTTACACTGAACTGTCCCCTGAGAAAGGGAAGGCTCTGTCTTCCATGTCCTGTACAGAAACAAAAGGTGCCATAACATCTTCTCTGGCTTATTATTGGAAGAGAGTCAACCCTGGGGGATGTGGCAACATTTTTTATTTGTTATTTGATTTCTTAAAAATCCCTGCTGTGGATATTAAGAGGAAATCGGCCATAATTCAGGAGCAGTAGTTCTGATGGACAGTGAGATGGAAGGCTTCATATTAAAGCCTTAGGAGGCCAAAAAGAAAATTGAAAATCTGGAAGTATTGGTTGATGGGCACTATACTTTCATTATAAAGAACACCAAGTTCTATAAACCTCTTGGCGGGAGGGATAAGAGCAGAATGAAAACAGTGACCTTGAGATCAGTGTCAGGCTAGAGAATAGTAGGTTTACAACAAAGGCCAAGTAAAGGAGAGGAAGAGGAAATGCAGGTCAAGACATCATCTTCAACTTCGACCTCGTTCTTGGCACTCCTGGTCAAAAAGATGCCCACATTTATAGTTTCTTTTTGTAAACCAAATCAGATACATGCTTTCTCTCCATCCATGAAGCTGGAACCCCTAATTATGCTCTCTTTGCTTTGCATCTCCACTGCTGTATTATTCTCTCTGTTTTTGTCATTTGGTTTTTTGCCCCATTCCTCTTCCTAGCCAGTGGCCTGCTTTGACCAAATCACTTTCTATTTACAACCTTCCTTTGATTCACCGTTCTTTAGTGCAGCAAGGAAAAAGCTATTCTATTAATTTTCCAATTTTGACCCAAGTCTATCCAGCCTATCATATTCATTAACTTTTAGGAGTCAAAGCTCACCTCTTACCTGCCACATTGTCAGTCTGTATCACCTCTTCGTTCTATTTTTCCATATTTCATCCTAAGTCTGGTCTCAGTCTAAAGAAATCAAATTGTAGACCTTTGTTTGGGGTAGGCTTTGAGAAGCCAAAAAGCCTATATTATCTGCTGGCTAACTCTGGAGGCAACTGGCTATGATTTATGGGGGAGTTGGAACACCCATAGCTCAACATCCACAGCCACTGAGAGCATGGCTGTTGGAACACCATCACCATGTGGTTTTTCATAATGTAAACTCTGGCTACTTAAATACCCTGCATTCAGCTTTGACAGACTGTGAAGTACTGGAAGTCACAATCCCAAAACATTGGTCTTGTTAACTCATTTTATGGCATTGTTATCTTTTACAGCAGTGTGTTTGTGGAGAAGCAATGGTTCAAGAGCTCACCTAAATCATTGGTTTGCAGTTTATGGTCTGTAGAGCCTGGCAAGCCCATGAAAAACTTTTAAATAATCTCAAAAAAAAAAAAGTGATTGAGAAAAAGAAAATTCATATGTACCAGACAGCAATCTACATATGTGAAATTCCTAAAGGAGTCTGCACTACTGCTGGAAATTTTTTAGGGGTCCACAAATCAAAAAAGGTTGAAAAACCACTGACCTAAATCTTCTCCTGCAACAGCAAATGGCCTAGAACTGCAGCAATATGAGAACTTGGCACTAAGAAATGGCATGACAGCTAAGCAGCACAAGATTGCTGCAGCTTCTCACAGATGTCAGTGGAAGGGAATAGGACAGGCACATATCCATTTTGCCTTTGTATTTGTTCAGGGATTAGTGTTAAAACAGACACAGAGAATAAAAAGGGCAGTCTGTCTCAATGCTAACTAAGTAATCTTAACTACAGATTATGGCATGCAACAAATTTGGAGATGGATATGTTCCTTATACAGATTGGTCATTTCAGAGAGTAAACTTTCACTAATTTAAAAAATAAAATCAGACAAGCACAATCCCTATCAAGGCATCATGTCATTATTTCAGTAGATTCTCTGGAAATAAGCTTGTTTCTGTGCTAATTTTTCTTCTGGCAGAACCAATTCATTCTTGGCCTTTACAAGCTGGTCTTTTACATTTGATTCAAAATTGGATTTGGGCCTCTGGAGATATCTGATGTCAACCTTCCTAATGCAATGTCAACATGAAGACACAAAGAGATAAAAAGTCAGTTTCACTTAGAGTTTCCTTTTTTCAGGGTCTAATCTGGATTTTTCACTCTCACATTTGCAGTCTGGATATTGCATCTTCTTGTTGTGAGTCACATTAAGCAAGAGGGCAAGAGAGTGCTTAGCCAACCTCCCTGGTTTATAGGCAGGGTCACTAACACAGCTGGAACACATACTTATGCTTCATGATATCACCTCATAAAACGATCACATAGCAGACAAATTTTAAGTGCATATTGGAAAAGCAGAAACTCTGGGGTCAGGGTGGTGCCAGAGTGGAGGAAGGGTAAATGTAGGCTACAATGAGAAATAATGAGACTCACTTTGCTGGAGGAAATGGTCAAACATTAGCATTTCAATAGAAGAGGTCAAACCATTTCATCCAATACAGGATGTCATTCCCTGCAGACCAAGCTAATACAACCCATAACATCTGTACTCTGTATCATACTTTTAAAATATGACATCCAAACTGTGGGTTACTCCCCCACAAAGGCTTCTATTATCCCTCCTGCCTCCCTCCCTGGCCCAGCATGCAGTCTGTCCTCATTTGGATCATATGAATTAAACAACTAAAAAGGGGACACAAAGGAAAAAGAGCAAGAACACAGAATATCTCAGAGGTGTTAAGGAAAACTGTGTAGGCACACAGCTCAGGTCTATCATAACACACACAGAGAAAGAATGAATTACAATTCTTTGGACAACCTTGGGTCTGTCCTATCCAAGTAGGTTCATTTACTCTTCTTGGAAGTGCAAAAATGCTGTGACCAAAAAAAAAAATACCTAATAAAACCAGAACAAAAAACCCGAAACAAACCAGAACAAACCCCACAAAACAT
This sequence comes from Camarhynchus parvulus, assembly GCF_901933205.1. NCBI lineage: Eukaryota > Metazoa > Chordata > Aves > Passeriformes > Thraupidae > Camarhynchus > Camarhynchus parvulus. The sequence goes on from NC_044585.1 coordinate 7,291,090, forward strand.
AAAAAGCCAACCAAAAAAAAAAAAAAAAAAAAAAAAAACCCAAGAAAACAAACACAAAAACCAACGAAACCCTCTTCCCCCTACGTTTCCCAATCTGCAGCACACTCATGGTTCCAAACACCTAGAGACTCAAACTTTTGCTACCACCACCACTACAGAGCAGAAAATAAAGTTGCTTTTTGCAGTGTCTTGCTTAGCATGTTTTATTTCACAAAAGCAGTAGAGGAGATATTTTGTCCCAGGTCTCACAATTGAGACAGGATTTTAGGCCACAGGTAGAACATCAACTTTCTACCATATTGCCTGTGTCTTATCAAGGTAAGGGAAATCCTCATGTTCAGATGAGCTGTACAGCTGTTCAATTTTGCAGAAGTCTTGTGAATTTTCCTTGATGCTGTTTTCTCTTTTGCTTACACCAATGGATAATTTAACACCTTCTATTTCACTGTCTTCCCAGCAGTCACTGCCCAACAGCACATCCTCCCATCAGCCTAGCAGTGTAAACCAGCCAAGAGCACATTAAACATTTGATTGGATTCAGCTGGATCTTTCTGCATTGTGGGAAGAGCAGACAAGCATTTGAATAGAGTTTCTGGGTGTTGGTCTGGACATCCACATCAATCCCTTGCCAGAAAGAGAAAAAGCAGCATCACATTTTTCATAGTGCTTTTCTTTAGTGACATTTCCTTCCTTCCATTAAGCAAATGTCCAGGGGAGATAAATGAATTGCTTTGTATATCTAGAGGATCTTTGAAACCCTTGATCTAGCAAGAATGAGAAAAATAACAGGGTGTCACCACATTTCTCTTCACAGAGAAAAGCAAGGCTCAATTCTTCCCAAGAATATTTCTGGGTTTGACATTCCCTGAACCTCAGAGAAAGAAAAAACAATTATCTCATTTACTGCTCCTGTGTTGTTCACAGGTGGAATGCATCGTGGAAGATTGTTTACCTGAAGAGAATTGGTAATTGGATTCTGGTGTGAGTGTTTTGATTCACTGACCAATTGGATCCAGGTGTGTGTGTGCCAGGACTGTCAGCTGACAGTCACGAGATGCTGGGCAGGGGAGTGCTTGGCAGATTCAGTTTAGATGTAATATAATATGGTATAGAATAATATAGTGTAATAAAGTAATTAATTAGCCTTCTGATAAGATGGAGTCCTCCCTATCATCCCTCTCCTTCACCAGGGGTGAAAATACCGACTATAACAGGGAGCTGAATGGAGGAAAGAGACTTAAACACACAAATTCCCAGAAAAAAATAATAAAGAGCTAGAAAATGGAGGCATGCCACAAGAAAATAACTCAGACATAGGGACACTCCAAAATAACACAGTCGCTAGAGGAGAAAAAAACCAACACAAAGGGACCTCATGCAGCAAAGGAGAGTTGATATTTGGCAATGCTCAGAAATTTTAATACTGATGTGTAAAATTAAACCATGACAGCAGAACAGGCTTATCTGCAAGCGTCACGTTACTTCCCCTGGGATCACTACCTTCCCACTGGTGCTTCTGTCATCTTCTCCTCCCCCCTCCAAATCTCACTTGACCTGAATTCTCATGATTTGACTCCATAATCCTCTGGTTTCCACTGTATGCACACAAAAGATTATTGTACAAAAGCGAATTCCCAGGGCCTTGGGCTTTGCTTTCCATTTAGTTAAAGAATTATCCTACAGTAGTTTAGATGCTGGGAAACTTGTCCTGTAGATTATTGCCTACAGGGCAAATGCTGAGGAGGCTGCTAACGAGAGAACAGATGTTCAGTGGCTTATGAGCCTTGCTGAATGTAAATATCTTCAGCACACTGCCTGTCAATAAGCCTCTGCCTGAGAATCACAAACCTTATGGACAAAATTCACCCCCCCTTGTAAATGTATGGGCTTAGGCAGAATTACACTGAGGAAGAAGCTGTTCCTTCATCTGCACCAGAGAGCCAGAGTTTAAAAGCTTGTATAGGCATTGAGACTGAACGCCATGAAAAGTTAATATTTTTAAACAAAACATTGTCTCTTTCCAAGAGAAAATGCAGCTCTTGGATCTGTTATGACACAACAGGCCTAAAATAAACAGATTTTAGTGAAAAATTGATATTAGGGGTGAAAGATTTTACAGTGACTGGATTTCTGAAAGTTTGCTTGTCTCCATAAAAGGATGTTCTGCTTACAGGGCTTCAGTAGGTGATGTTTTTCTAGACAGTAGTAACTTAAGGGGAGGTGGGTGCCTCTGGACTCTCCTGAGCATCACTGTTCATCCCTGCTTACCCTTCTGTCTCCCCCCTGTGACACCTGTAAGACCTTAGACAGACTTGTAGGCAAAATGTGGAAAGAGTTTGAGCTCCCTCTGTCCCCCAGTCTTCTGAACACCTGCAACCATTCAGCTACCAAAACAGTGCTGTCTTCTCCCTTTCACTGCCTGATGAGTGACCCTCAGAGCACATACACTCCCATGAGAGATGAGTCGCTTATCACAATCAGTTGATGCTTCTGAGTGGCTTTTTCTTTATGAGGTTTCCTGGCAGAAGACCAAGATATGCAAGGAGGACTTTTGCCCTCAAGCTTCACCCCTTCCAGCCATCCTTCCTGGGACAAGAGCAGGCTGATCTTGCTCTGCACCTCATCAGTTGTGCCTGCATTGCTGGAAAGCCATGAGTTCTGGCTGGTCACAGATTGTCACTTCACTGTTGAAGTGTCATGAAGTTGCTTGGTACAATTTTCAGGAGTCCTTACACTTGAGTGTGCCACATCTCTCTGCCTTTGCTAAGTGGTGCTCAGAGTTCCCAGTAATGGCATGAGAAGGGAAGGCAAGTGAGCAGGGTCTCTTCTCTATTATTGAATCCATGAAACCATGAAGGGGCTCTTTTTTTCTGTGAGTCCTCTGTTACAAGGGCATAACCAAAGTCTGAAAAATAAACAAACTCTACCATGTACAACATTTAACTGAAAAGACTGGCTGGCAAGCTGAAACTTGGGAGACCTGGGTCAGCTACTGAACTGTTTTGTGATGTGGAACAAATCACTGTGCCATGTTCACTCCTCTGTCCCATCCCAATCAGATTGCCAGCTCTGCACAGATAAGCCTTCAGCTTTATTAAACATGCATACCCTATTGAGCACACTGCAACCCTTGTCTCACCTGAGGCTTCTGTGTTCTTGTAACACACATAATAACACTTTACAGTTCAATCTCTTATGGTGGGAAGTCCCATGAAAAATACTTAGTATGTGCCTTTTTGTGTATAAAAATGATTGGCATGGAAGGATACCACAGAAAATACTGTAATTACAGTCTTGTGTTTTGGAGGTAGAGATTTACTGGTGGAATGTGCTCACCTCTGGGTGGAGAGCACAGGAGTAGCAGCAGGACAGACACGCAGGGTCTGCACCAGGAGCAGGGCAGGACCCAACCTGCTCAGCCTGTCCTTCCCCTTGCCTTCTCCCTGCAGGCAAATCACAGCTGGCAGGGCTGAGCTCTCCCAGCTGGACCCTGGCTATTGAGGTGAACACCCCAGTTCTCACCAGAACTGTCACCATTCGTTGTTACTGACCAAAGTCCTCTGCAGCACCTCAATGCTCCTATGGGCACTGAACCTGCACCCACCCAGCCCTGCTTGACACCGGGGCAGAGCAAGGCCACAGCAGCCAGGCTGAGGGTGGGTAGGTAAGAGGTGCATAAGCATGTAAATCTCCATGAAAATATAGAAATACTCAGTACTTCAAACCCTGCTGAACCTTACTTCAGTTGCTCCATTGTTAGGATGAACTTGTTAGTAGCTGCAATATTTTGCTCTTAAGCCAAGCTATTTGCACGTTTCTTAAGCCCTTCAGTGTCCGTGGGACAAAGCAGGATCTGTGGCAGGGCTGCGCATGACTTGCTGAGTTTTGGCAGAGCAGCCTCAGATTTACGGGCCCGCCTTGCGCTTCCGCAGCCAGGGGAGTTACAGGCTCCATCCAGGGCGAGCGGCCCGGGGCCACCTGTGCGATGCCTGCCGGCTGTCCTTGTGCTCCAGCGGCACTAGATGGCAATGTGGGTCTTCAGCAGCACTGCAACGGCAGCCTTGGTGGGGTGGGTACCCCTGGGCACTCCTGAGCATCACCGCGCATCCCTGCACGCTCCTCTGCATCCCGCCCTGTAGCTCCGCAAGAGCTCAGGCAAAACCTGGAAAGAAATGCTGCCTGGGTGGCTGTCATTGTCCTGTGCCTCCAACAACTGCTTCACTTCCCAAATGAGATTTTGGGAATCCATCTCCGGAAATAAAAGCTGCAGCCAGCAGCAGGGCCCTTTAGTGCTGGCCACAACCCGTGCTCCTGCCGAGGGGAGCAGCATCTTGCTGCTCCAGCCTGCAACTGCTGGGAGCCACGGTGTCCATTGAAAACAGGATGGGGCACAAAACCCATGTGCCAGCATTGCATTTGTGTCCAAGTTGTCACCAGGCCACATATCTGCAGCTCTGCAGGCAGTGCTGGGGCACACCAGCCTGGGCACCACCAGGCACTGCCACCACTAGCTGCCTTCTGCAGATTTTCCACCCAGAAAATGTTAACATTTCCTTTCCTGAGTCCAGAATAACATTTCTGAGAGTTGGTTTCTGGACAGTTTATTAATCACCCTTAATCCAGTGAATTTTTCTTTAAAAGGAAAGTGTTTTTCTTAATAAAAAGTCACAGACAAAGCCTTTTCTATTGTTGCCTTTGGATGGAGTTTTATCTGTCAGTCATGGGCAGGTTTTTAAGAGGAAATTTTCAGATGAATGATAAAGGACACCCTGAACTCTGCAACACAGAGAACACAGAGATGATCTGCCACTGGTTTCTAGTTTCTGTTTAGTTTTTAGATCTGCCATGCCAAGGAGCATTTCAGTTTCAGAATTAATGGGCTTATCCCCTGTCTCACACCTTACTTCTTAGGGTTGCCTCCCCTCTGAGTTCTTTCTGTGCCCATGGCACAGCTAGAATTAGCATTTCACAGCAAGAGCTGTGCTCTGCAGGAGTATGGGATGAACACTGGGCTGTCAGTCCATGCAGACAAACTCCCCAGCCTAATTTGTGCTGCCTGTTGCACCAGGGACTTACCATTAACTCTGTTGTCATTCCTTGTCTGCTTTAACATGATTGCTTTCAAGATTTCTCTCTCCAGGAAAACATCTGTGTTTTGGATTAGTTTTCCCTAGACAGATTTACTTACAGTTTTCCACATTAAATCTCCCTATTTTGTTGCTTTCTAGTCTATCTAGGTCCTTTTTTTGTTATTATTCCTCCAGGTGCATTAAAAAATCTCCCCATTTAGTGGAGTCAGCAGAGTGCTCTGGTATCCCAATTTACTCTTTGTATTCAACTATGAATGAATCACACATTCCTGGATGTCCTTCTTTAGCACAGTGCATTCACTTCCTGCAGTCCTTTGTTTACAGTTCATGCTTTTGTCATCTGCATGACTGTGCCAATACCCAAAAGGATTTAAATTACTGTTTCCATCAGTCACATATGAAAAAGCTATAAAAACCAGAATAACTCCCCCAATTGTTCTGCTTATCAGCCATAATTACATTATCTTTTAAATGTTAAAAGATTTTCCTCTTAGTATCTGCATTATTTTACTAAATATAAGCTTACAGTAACTTCCAGATTACTTTTGATTCCTGTTTGAAAATTGTTTGGATATTTGATTTTCACCCTATTTTCTGCCAGTATAATATCAATTGTCCATTGCTTAGTTGTAGCTAGCAGAAAATATTATTTTGTCCTTTAATTCATGGATAAAACATTATAAATAGGCCCATAAAAGAAATGAAAATTTTTGAATGGCAGCAATCGTGTCTAACAGCAGAATGAAATGAGATAGTGAGTGATTTCAAAGAGTACCTTTTCCGCCCTTTGTTTTATCCATGTATTGAATTCAGGATGAAAGCATATGTAGACTCTGTCCCCAAAACGTGTTTCCTCTTGTCAGCATTCCTGTATTTCATCCAGATATGCTGTTATTTTCAACCCTCATGCTCTGAGGTCAAATGCTACACAACCTGTCTTGAGAAAAAGGAGCAGAGCTGGAGACTGTGGCTGTGCCAACGACTGGGGCTGCCACAGCCCCTAAAGCTCCCCGTTGTGACAGCCTGTGAGAAAGCTCCCCTGGAAGGACACAGAGATGGCAGAGCTGCCCAGAGTGCCAGTGCAGCCCAGTGCATCCCAGCAGCTGCAGGACAGCCCCTGCTCCTGCTCTGTACAGCTTTGCTTAGCCCTAAGTGAGCACAGGGAGGTGGCTCAGTGTTCCCTGCCCGGGCTCCCTGCTGGAGAGTGCTGCACAGCACGCTCACATCATTGTCTGCTTCGTGCCCCAGCATTGCTTACAGCCTGAGCTCCTTCCATTTCCCTCTGCTCTTTTCTTAATGGAGACAGACCCTACATCTTATGTTTGCTCTTATCCCTGGTGGGTTTGCAATTTAAGCGCTGCACTGTGATTTTCTCCAAGGTCTTGTTCTCTCAAGGCATTTCACTGCTCTTTCTTTCGAATGCACTTCAGAGACAGGACACAGGCACTGTGTCCTTCTGAGGAGTCACAGGAAGAGGATTTTTACTTCTGGCCTCTTGGCCTATCAGGTCTTCATGAAAACCACAACAAGACTCCCCAGTTTGTAATACTTCTCCCCAAACTCGAGTACTCCATTGCTTTAATATCATCCAGACACGACTCACTCCACTCCACTCCCTTCTGCAGGACTTTTAGATGTTCCTAAGATTCCTTCGTTCATTATTATTTTAAAGCAGAGCATGGGGTCAAGCAGCTCAGTTCCCAGCATTCTGGATGATGTGGCCAAGACACTGGTGCCTTCTGCTGCCTACCACAGAGCGTGAATTCATCTTTCACGTGTGGGAGGATGGCAGTGCTCACCTAAAGACATTGCTTAGCCTGATACTGATCTTTGAGGCCGTTGTGCTTTGCCTTATGCCCATTCTCTAGATCCTCCCACTCTTGCCCCCTTTATTTTCACTGCGGATGATGGTGAAGTGTGGGCACAGTGGAGGTTGAAGGTTTGCTGTGATCATCTGCAAGAGCAATTAGCAAAAGCCTGTGCTCGTGCAAAGCTTCCATGGCATGACAGAGTGTAGGGCATGTCCTCCAAATCCCATCCCTGCTCCAGGCTGTGCAAAGTCCTGTAGGATCAGAACTCCCAGTTTAGCGTTGCTGACAGGCAGACAAAGGCAGAGACACAGTCCTCATCCCTCATCCTTATTCAGCTGTCCCTCCTCCTCCTCCTCCCACCTGCGAGGCTTTAGCTGTTAGATCTTAGAGCATTCAGCTGTCTTCCACCTCCATCATTGCTTTGATAACTGATAGCAGGGAAGGTATTACTTAAAGAATCTGGGTGACTGTTAGCAAAATAAACAGGAGATGAAAGATAAGGCAGTCTCCTTGGTGCGTAATTACCTTAAAGGAAGGTCTGTTTGCTAATACTGTTGTTTTGATGTGCTAAATAGCTTGGGCTTAACGCCCCAGCAGATACTAAAACTAACTAACTAATTCCCGATGATGTCATCCCAAGATTACAGAGATCGGGGAGGCAAGGGAGGAGTATCCACAAGGCAGTGGTGTGTAAGGAGTGCTCCCAAATCACCCGATGTGGCAGACGGGAGTCTCGTCTTCACAGACAGCTCTGCTGTCAGCACAACAAAACCTCACCAAGCAATGCCTCCAGGGCGGCTCTCTCAAAGTCACCTACTCCCTTCCCACCAGCCTGCTCTTGAGGAGATGCTCTCAGGTGTGCAGCAAGGAGAGCATTCACTCTGCAGTGCTCTGCCAGGGAGCTCTTGCTCCCCAGTTCTCCCCATAAGGGGGATTCTCTCCCTCCGCCCTGAACTGGGGTGGAAGGAGCTGCAGAGGGCTTGTAGGCAGCTGGGTTACCTGTGTGTGTGCACCATCTGAACTGTGTGTGATTGCAGGGTTCCTCTCTTTTATTTGATTGTCTACCTGGAAGCATCTTCTGACCTAATTATGCCCACAGTTGTGTCCCTTGGCTTGTCCTGCGTGCCGAGTGGCACCACATGAGCAGGGCCCGCTGTGCACATGCTGGCACACAGCTGAGCTAATAGACACTGACAGTGGGTATCGGGCTTTTTAAGACTAAGAAGTCTCCTGGGGTGTTAGTAATCCCCTAGAGGTGCCATTAGCTTATGATAACCACACCTTTGAAATTGTTTTATTGCTTTAATAATGCGGTGGTGATGGAAAATGGGGAACATGCCACATTTATTATTTATGCTGGTAAAAGATGAAAGTTAGCAATTAGAAGCTTTAAACCCCAGGTTCAGCAGAACTACATGACTTACATTTATTCCTTTTTGGACTGTGCACTCCAGCACTGGGATGCCCTTACAGTCCAGGTTTGTTATGTTGAGCTGCCTACAGAAACCACGGCAAAGTGGCAGGGCCAGCACAATTAACATTGTAAGATGGATACACATCTCACTGCAGGGATGGGTGGAGATTTCCTGGTGGGGAGCTGTTGGAACAGCGCTTTATGATATCTGAACTAATCTTGTGCTATGATAATTCTGTCTTGCTTAAGTGCTTGCAGCCTCTCTGTGCTGCGCAGTCATGCTGTGGCAGCTGCTGTGTGCATCTGATCCAAACTCGCTGCTTCCCCACACACTTAATTGGTAAAATTGCCACATATTGTTTATAAAAAAGTGTGGAAGGAGCGAGCAGAATCTTGGTCCCAGGACTGTAGAGTAGTGGCTCTGCTGCCACACAGCTGGGAATCACACTCTGTCAGCTCAAGGCAGCACAGAGAGGATGTATGTTGTACCATATGTGTCATGACACCTACATCTGGGTAGAGCGGCTCTACTGAAGTAAAAGAAGCTGGTGCAGCTGATGGTAGAGTATAACATCAGGCCCTTCAAGGCTGCCATGCTTCCCAGGTGTGGGTCTAACCTCAGCACCCAGAGAAAGGGACACAAACACCACAGCAGAACTGAAGAGAAAGGTAGGAAAAGTTGGGCTTGTCATAAAAGAAACGTGCCAAGACAGCAACTGTCCGTGCCTGGAGCTGTAATGGAAGTGATTTCACTAATCTGCCTTGCAGGCCACTTTCTCATTCTGTGTGATCCTTCAGTGAGGCTGCAAGCGTGTTTGATCGCTTCACCTTAGGATCAAACAAGCAGAGGGCTGACTGCCTGTTTTATCTGCAGCTGGCAGAAAATGGAGGTGAGAGAGAGCAAGCAAGTGAGTTTCTATTAAGAATAGAGAGATTAATGCACCCAAATTTAATTGGAATTGCACGAACAGGCAAGAGGTGTCAAGCTCTGAGTTCATGCATAGATTGTGTGGGTGTCCTATGTACTACATTTTGAATATCTGCAGCATGACTCTCTCTGCCTTGTACTTTGGTCCTTGCTACGAGCTTTCATGTTGGTTACTGATGTTGTACATCCTTATTTCTATTGTACACCCTGGTGCCCTTTGCCTCATTGCACTGCACCACTCCCACTGATGGGCTGTGTGCAGACAGAGGTGAGCCAGGACCTTGTCCATGGCTTGGTTTCTTCTTGGCTCCAACAGCCTCAGAGTTATCAGTGTCACACCTATGCCCTTACCCCTTCCCTGAAGCAAATGCTGAAGCAAACTTAGGCCAGCTATAGGCTATGTCCAGAGCCTGGTAATGTGAGTGAGCAACACTGGAGTGCAGCACCTGGCTGTGCAGGGCAAAGCAGGACCCCTGAAGTCATTAGCATCCTTTTATTAATTGGAATGCATGTTGCTCCTTTTGAAGGCTGATTCCATGGCCTAACACAGGAAGATTTCATTAGCATCAGTCACTGGCACCCACATTACTCAAGAAGAAACCACTTATGCAGCCTGGGATCCCAGCCTGCATCCCAGACCTGACAAGCTCTCACTTTGCAGGACCTGATTCACTTTGTGTGTGTCTCTTTTTCTCCAAGCAAAGTCCTTAGGGCTGAACATCCCTTCCTAAAGAAACTGCAGATGATTCCAGCCAGGCTGGTGAAAGGCTGGAGCTGGTGCAGTCAACACTGCAAGTGTGGGCTGCTGCCACTTACAGAAGGGAATTGGGTTTAGGCTAATTCATTACCCTCTCACATGAGCATCACCCTTTGACAAACCCCATGGTTCAGGTTGTTCCTGTAAGGCTGGAGCTCAGCAATCCCCATGGGCAAAGCTCAGTCAGGAGACAAGTTTTGTTTCTTTTCCTCAAGCTCGTTGTCAGCCTTGGCCACGCTCAGGGACCTTCCCTGGCAGCACCAGTGGGACAAGGAGCCCACCCTCACTTGGAGGATTGTGCTGTGCCAGGAAAAAATGTTTCTGGCTCTTCTCATGTGTATTTGGGGCAGAAAGAAGGTGTAGTTTAGATTAGAGCGCTGCAGCTTTATCAGTGTTTATCAGTGTAGGAGTTCTGCTCCGTGTAGCATAACAGCCTCAAGTCCTTTTAAACCCTGACATCAATATGTGGTGATAAGATAACACTGGTTATCCTGTACTGGTTGCTCTAGATAAGATAAACCCTTTTATGCTTTAAAACTGGACTCAAAGTTTCTGCTATGTTTTCTTTTCCTTTTAATGTAGCAAACTCCAGAAACATTTTATTTCTAAGGGAGTTGTATTTGTTAAGAGCAGATAAAAATAGTACATATCATAAATGAGACTTTCCAAACTTGCCTGAGGAGCATGAAACATTTTCTTTCAAAGACTAAATAGAAATGAGCTAGTAGGAGGTAGATTTCAATGTTTTAGAAAATTGTTGGATTAATTAGAAGCTAAAATTATTCCAAGTAAATGGTCATGCCTACATTTATTTTGTCAGAAGTATGTCCACACAGTGATATTTCAGCAACAGTGGATGTTAATTTTAATTAACATGAAATAACTTTGGTAGTATTGCTTGAGACAGCAGTAGTTTGCATTTAAAGCTGGAATTGAATATCTCTGTACAAGCTGGCATATCCATAAATCTACAGCACTGACTCTTCAAGTAGAGACAATATCTTCAGAGGATTTAGAGATACATCCATTCATTAGTGAGTTAAAATTAATAACTAGGTCCTCTATGAAAGTTAGCACTTTAGTCTTGTTTGTCCCAAATGATTTTAACAATGGAATAACAGACTATTCACATTTTCCGTATAATTAAAATTAATTGAAATGACGTGCATTAGTTGTAATTAAGCTATGCAGCTAAGAGTGGTTGTATGTAATTGCTATGATTATGTAGGCTACAAATAACCTCAAGGAATGAAAGTGGAGTTGTTATGACAGAACTCAGCCTCTCAGCACCTTCCCATGACTGATGGCCTGCACAAGGGGAAGGATGTCTCTGGGACCAGGCAGTGCTCCATCAGGAGGGGATGCTTTGGGAGATGAGTTGGCTCAGCTGCCCCTGTTTTTAAGTTCATATGAGTGCCCCAATGTAGGGGGATAGAATATAAGAAAATAAAGACAGTGTAGAAAGTAATCTTACCCCTAAGGAGTTGCAGCTGGGCCAATTATCAAAGATCAGGAACAGGCCTGACTTTATCAGGCCACAGCTGTAACCAATGAGAAGAAGAGTGCTATAAAAGAGTGGGGTGGCTGGGTGAGGAAGGAACTGGAGTCAGTTGGTTGCTTTGTGAAGAAGACAGAGTCAATGCTCTGAGGGGCTGCCCATGAGAAACACCAAGAAGGTGTGAAACTTTTGTGATAAAGAGACAACAGTATGGAACCCCGGCAATAAGATGACAGCACCCCAACCCTGAGCATTAAGGGCTGTCCCTTTCCTCAGCTTTAGGGTAGCACTAGTGAGGGGGACAGGCTGAAGTGGAATGCAACTCCTGTAAAGCACTGCAGCCTTTGGTACAGGGTCTGGCAGAGTCTATAAATCACTAAATTAGCTCCAAGTTCAGCTCCACATTCACCAGTCCATCCCAGTTACATCAGGCATGTCCTTACCCCAGCACCAGGTGCACTGCAGGAGCTGTACAGCTCACAGAGGTGACCTGTGGTGGCAAACTCCTGGGTTTAGCTCCAGCGATTTCCATGTCCCTGTGGAAATGTTTTGTGGCTGCAAAGCACCTCCAGTCCACTTTGTCCAGCTGCTTCACACCAAAGCTGGCCACAGCAGGGCCAAAAAGGGTCAAGGAAACAAAAAACAACATCTCCCACCACTCCATTGCTTGGAAAGCTCAGTCTGAAGTGATCAAGCCTAAATCACAATTCTCTAGGTCACTGCATGGTCGGGTTGAGGTTGCTGGGGATGTCATACCCATAAAATCACCTTTTTGTTTGTTTGTTTGTGCTCTGCTTAGGCTTTTAGAGCAGTATCTTTAAAATGTGGCTCAAGTTGTGGGTTCCTGCATTTTTAATGATTGCTTGGGGAATAACAATTCCCTTAGATTATATCTATTTTAGTTGGAATAACAATTCCCTTATATTTCTTTTAGTTGGTTTTTTTTTCCACTGCCTTGGAAACATTGAGCTTCATTTCATGGAAAACCCAGGGAAAAAAATATTTGTAGGGTTTTTGGTATGAGAATAAGCCCAAAGATTTGAAACAATGCTGTTGTAGTCTCCCCTCTTGCCACCTGCAGCTGGTTTGTGCATGACAGGCCCCAGAATGCAGGGCTGTGTCATGTCTTGCAGGGTGTTAGAAAAATGAACATTTCAGCAAGGTTTTGGCCTCTGCAGCACACAGGAGTGGGAGGGATATGACTCTGCTCTGCCAGCTGTTCCCATGCCCCATCCCAAGGCAAAGCAGCCCCGCTAAAGCATTTGCCTGGTACATCAGCAGGGCAGGTGCAAAAGTCTGTGCTCAACACACAGCAGGCAACAAAGAATTATGAACTTCCCAAATTTCCCTTCTCAGAGTGCATTGGGAATGATTGACAGGGCTGCCAAGCAAAGCCTCTTGGAATGTGCAGCACATGGAAACCTTCCTGGTAATTAATGGGGGATTGTGCTTTGGGCAAGGGGCTCCTGGAGCCCCTCCCACCCTGGGTCTGTCCCTAACTCAGGGCTGGTCTCTGCCAAGGAAGCTCTGTTTGTTCCCAAACTCCAAACACTCCAGAGGAGGATGCAACCTTCAGGCAGCCACTTTGGCTGAAACCTCCTGACATGCTTCAGCCTGCTCCACCATGAGATCCCAAGAATTCACTTCCTAGCCCAACACTGCAAGATCATTTTTATCCTTGAAATTCTCAGCTGTCTACCTTCAGGCTTAGCAACATGACTGCAAGAAAATATTAATTTACAAATGGGTGTAAATTAGTGACAAATATGGTACTCTGACTGATTTCCCTCTTATAATTTCTTTGATAATCTGCATCCTGTGGAGATTAGGGTACAGATTTGGACAGCCTAGGATAACCACATGGCCCATGTGTGCTTGCACTAGCATTGTTACCATGGGGAGGTAAAGTCTTTTAAAAAAAGAAAAAGAAACAATCCAAAAAACCCACTCAGGATGGCCAGACCATGATATTGGTTGGGGGATGGGTGAAAAAAGTGTGCAGGAAAGTGAGAGAAACCATTAACATTTTGCACCATTAGTCAGGAGCCTGGAGATCTGCTGTAGCAAATAAAAACCCCATGTAATTTAGTCAAGGGAATTCAGCCAAAAAAATTAGAAGTTTCTTTTTTTAAAATGTAATAACTTTTTACTCCATTTAATTTCTAGTTTAGCCATCTGAATAGATAATAGAAAAGTACTGTGAGCTAGGGAATAATCTGAACTGAGGGAGAGAAAAAAAATGCTGAGAAACTTGCAGGCATGTTCACAAACAAGAGTCATCCAAGATACCAGAGAAACCAGGAGGCAAGTAAATCAGGAGAAAACCAGATCTTCCAACCCCATGCCAAGAAACACGAGGAACCTGCTGTGCATTTCCATCTGGCTGGAATGCAGACCAGCACAGGATCTGGGTACACAAGATCCCATCAGCAACCCCTGGGCTTGCAGGTTCAGTAACTCCCAGTCTCCAGCTATTGCTGCCGGAGAGATCAAGTCACAAACTCAGCAATGGGTTTTATTTTTATTTATTTATTCTGTTTAAAAGCTAAAATACTAGCTTTTGTACAACTTGTGGCTATACTCCCATCATTTTTGCTAATAAATATCTTGGAATGGATAATGATATCCTCATGATACTTTCTTATCCTCCTCAAAACATTGAATACTTAAGAGTAATCAAGAAGCCACAGCAACTGTTCCTGGCAGGAAGCTGCCAAGCTGTTATCCAGAAGCCTGACCAACATTATTTAGAACAGATGCTCTTTCAGCTTTGTAATTTTCAGCCAAAAACAATGGCAGTAAGTGAAAGTAAAGCTGTGGGTCAAAGGAAGGCAAAACTGCATGAGAATCATGTGAAAATATTTTTGATTTCACACATCCTCTCATTTACAGCACATGCTTCTGAAATGGCCTGTGAATGTTAACGTGCAGCTGCAGGTTTGACCTTCATGTCCATGGCCTGGATGTGCCAAGAGCTGAGGGAGGAAGCACAGGGTCACTGTCCTGCTGGAGCACAGCTTCTGCCACAGGAGGAGCTCCTGTGCCTCCCCAGGCTGGGATGGGCCACACCTGAGGCTGGTGCCACCTGCAGCCCCTGCCAGCCCTTGGGGAGGGCACTGCGGGCCAAGCAGGGGTGTTGGTGCAGCCAGCAGCCTCTGGCTGGGAAAATCTCCAGCCCTACCTGTGAGGATGCAGGCACACAGGAGGGAGCTGCTGCCCTGCACAGCCTCTCAGCACCAGGAGCCCACCTGGCTCCAGGGAGGCAGCTCCCATCCTCAGCAGCTCCCAGGGACAGGGCACAGCACAAGGGCTGCAAAGCAGGATGGAGCTTTCAGTTGTTGTGGCCAGGCAGGCAAAGCCTGCTCTCCCCAGCTGGATGAAGGCTCTGCTGGGCTCCTGCCCCTCCCTTCCTTTGCTAGGCAAGCTCAGTTTAACAGAGCTCAAGAAACAAACAGGTCTCAGGAAATAAATGCTTTCAGTCTCTCTTTTTTATTGCCTGTAAAATAGCAGGAGGCTTTCAAAGCAACAGCAAATCCTGTTAAAAAAAGTAGAGAAAATTAAAGAAATGTTTCTTGTCTCAGATCCAGCCCTTTTCACCTTAACTTTCCATCATGGTACATAAAATTTTGTATATTTTGGCAGAGCACAGAAATAACTTTTCCCCTTTCTCTTCCTTGCACAGCCCAGGAGCTCTGAGTGAGCTTTAAACCAGTTTTGCACAAACAGAGAACGGCCAAATAATAGAGCAAGAAAACAGCATTAAACTTTGTAGACAATCAACTTTATTCTGTGCACAGCAGCTAGTTTCTCCTGCTCTCAGCAGAAATAAAAAATTTACAAGTGTTCTGGGAAAGCATTATAAACCAAACACATCCAGACAAAGTCTAGTGCAAACTACTTGGAAATAGATCTGTGCATCACCTTCTGAAAGGCTCATTCCAGCTGTGCTAGTGTAGCCAAGCTGATGGCGGCCAAAACAAATACACCCTGTGAGTTCAGGACAGGATTGGAGGGTTGAGATTTGGGTACCAGTCATCCTTGTCTCCCAGAGAGGCAGTCACAGTCCTCTGCTTGTGAGAATCTCCTCATGAAAGAGGTTTTCCACATCATTCCTTGCACATTGGCACAGAGTAAGGATGCCTATATATTTGGGAGAAAGTGGAACCTCCCAGCGGCAGGAGGAAAAACCCAGCTACTGCAGAGAAGTGATCAAAGATAAGAGGGCAGGACGCATTCCCAGGCCCACACCCCAGCCCTTTCCACAGGGACCATATTAGGTTTGCTGTACGCTCTTATTGCACTGAATGTCATCTTCCAAGCATAGCAAATAACATTTTCATAAAGCACTGCTTTTAATCAAGCACAACCCTCACATCCCCAAAGGAGCTATCTGGAGTCTATCCCTTTTCTCTACTGTTCTTTTTTGCCCCCTTTTAACTCCCTCCCTTAGAGGCTTGTGCCTCCAGCAAGGAGGGCTCCATGTGGTTCCCTTCGGAGCTCATTAACTCGGGTCCATCCATCAGGGCAGGATTGTGAGCGGGAGCCGCACGGAGCCGGGGCCCCGCGGGGCTGTGGCACAGCCAGGCACGGGGCTGTCACACAGAGTGCTTTAATAACCCTGCTGAGACAGGGAAATGCAGCCTGGTGCCTGATTACACAGCCCCACGCAGGCTGGGACACTTGAGCAGGATGCCAGGCTTGATGGAGCAGTGGGATCCAGAAAGCCTCGTGCTTACGCAGTGTATTAAAAACACTAAATTCAGTGTCATCCAAACAGAGTGGGTTATTTGCATACCCAGACACTGTTGCAGCTGGGGTCGGGTTTGAAAGCACCTAAAATGCATTTAAGAACATCAACCCAAAGCAATACTCTCATTACAGCAGTAATGGAGAGCAGCCCCTTCCCAAACCCCAGCCCATGACCTCCTGTGTGATCACAAGTAGACTGGCAAGCAGCTTGTGTGGCTGAGGGTGAGACAAGCTCCCCAGAGTCAGACAGTGATTTCCTGCAGGGCAGATGCTTCCTATTCAACACAAAGAAAAAGCCTTCCACATATGTTTGTTTCTTTATCAAGAACTAATGCTTGGAGTGAGGGGTTGAATCCCTTTTCATGGGCAGTTTGCAGCCTGTGAGTGCTCCTGAGCAGAAAGGCAGAGCTGCCTGTACAGAGGATACACTGATGGCTGATGAGTGCAGCCAGGCAGCACTGAGATAAGCACACTCAGCTAAACACAGAGGGTTGCTGGTCAGATTTACTCGCCCTCCCGGCTGGCTCTGGGCAGAGCCCATCATCTCTGAATCTCCAAGCACAAAGATGGATCAGGAATGAAGTAGACTGAAGGCTTGTGCTCTTAGGTGCAAATGGTTCATTATGGCTTTTTTCAGACTGTGCTGATGAGAGGAATCATTCTTCATTGATGAGAAATCCTGCATTTTCTTCTCTGGGAGAACACAGCTTTGTTCCCTTCCCCCATTTAATAATGCACAATTTATCAGGCTAAATTGGTGAGCCTGGTAGCAAGTGATTCAAATCAACTTCAGTGGCTATGAGCAATCACATGTACTTGAAGAAACCCACTTATGCCACTTTCAGTAAAACCTGAGGAAAGCTGGCTATGAATGCACTACCATATCCTATTAATGCTCAAGAAAACCCATTTAAATGAACCTCTAATGGCTGATTGAGACTTCTATAATGAAACTCCATAAAAAGTCAGCTCCTTCCTTCGGGCTGGGCATTCCAAGTGCTTCCATGGCTCTCTTGTTAGCTGTAGGTAGGAAAAACAAATGGATGGAAGCACAACTGTGCTGTGGGCACAGAAAGGAGGGAGGGCTCCCTGCTTTCCCAGGGTTGACATTGAGCTTCACCAAGAAGGGCACCAAGTACTGTCTCACCTGCATCTCCTGATACTATAACAATCAATTTACCAGACTGTGATCACTGTGCTCTGAAGAGCTGCTCGGACCTTCCCCCTACACAAAGCACAAACTGCCTCCAGTCTACAAACCCCAATATTTCTCTGATGGAAGAAACATAATTTCTGTCTCCCCATACCTTATGTTAACCCAGCGTTTTAAGCCTGCCCAAAACTGGAGAGGTTGCATAGGCTGAGGGTGTGGAGAGAGAGAGGAAGACAGTCCCTGCCAACCCCTGTGTCCTGCTCCTTCCTGTCGTTGGGAGCATCCAGCAGGGATGGTCAGCAGTGGCCCATAGGCTGTTTAGCATGCAGCAGGCTCCTCACTAAAATAGGAAATAAATGGCCACAAACCTTTCAAAAGCATTTACATGCCATCCACCCACCTCCCCTTCAGGGCAAGAGGACCCAATGGGGAAATACCCCTTTTCACTAAGAAGAGAAGCTACTGTTCCCTCTCCATTCCTACAGACCCACCAGGCTTCTGATGCCTCCCAGGTGCCCCTGTTCTGGGCAGACTGGCCCTTGCCAGCACCTGGGGAGGTTTGGTTTGCCAGGCACTGTGCCTGTGGGCAGCTGGCTGTGGGATCTGGAAAGCCTGGGCATGAGCCTCCTCCAGAGCCTGGCCTGCCCGAGCCCTCCCTGGGCAACAGCCACCAGCCCTGGTGTTCCTGAGGATTTGCATCACCCTGCTGGAGTGTGGGTGGTCATCAGAACGGGGATGGGGCATGCTGGGGCCCTCGAGCTGGAAAGGCCATGGGTGCCTCTGCAAAATGGGGACTGTCCTTCCATTGCTGCTTTTGTAGTAGCAACTGCTGTGCTGAGATAAAAGCTTTTGTTTGCCTTTTCTCTCCTACATTCCTAATCTCCCTCTGTGCTGGTCTCCCCTATAGTCCATCAAGCACTTTTAATCTCTAATTGCATATGACTGATGAGCCTGAACTCCATACACAGCGTTGCCAAGAACCACTTTTTCGGAGCCTGCTTTAGCTCTTTAGGCCAGTCATAACACACTGCAGGACCATTAAGAGTTTATAGTTTGTATACATAACACCCTGGGAGTACCAAAGGGTGGTTTATCCAAACAGAAAAGAATTGAGATGAATGAATGCAGAAATGACTTTTGGCCAGGAAATACTTTAATTTTAATTAGGGGGGAAGGGGGTGAGAGAGGAATGAAGAGGCTTTCTTCTCTCACAAAAGACAAGACTAATGAGTTTACAGCTGCAGGCGCTGACCTTGGAGCATCCCATATAATGCTAGTGCTGAAATGTTTGGATGTGATGTTAGACCCGATAACCTTGCTTCTAAAAGGAAGAAATAAAGGGAAATGGCTGAACGGGGAGGGATTCATTTCATGGGGATGTACGGACATATTTATTTATTTTTCCCCCTCTTGCATTCCCATTCAACAGCCTTTGGCGACACAGCCGTTCACCCAGCTGCTGAGCTTCATATGGGCCTCATCTCTTCTGCAGAAAAAAGAAGTCTGTTGTGGCAATTTTCCCATATTTAGGACTGTCCCTCATCCCAGAGCCTGTATCACATACCCCCACCTCTCAAGAGCCTCTGGTTGGAATGAATGGGGTGCCAGAGCCTGGGGAAACCCCACACTCAGCAACCCGTGCACAAGGAAGGTGCAGCCAGGGCTTCTGATGCAGTGGCTTGAAAAAGGCTGAAAGCCTGAGCCTGTCCTTGTGCAAGGATGTTGTCACCTGCTTCAGCTGGTCACTGCTTTGTGGTGCTGGAGCCTGTGCTGGTGCCTGCAGCACTGGGCTCAGGGCTGTCTCCAGCCCAGGAGGCTCCTGCTCTTGCCCTGGCAGTGTCACAGCCCTGCTGCCCTGTCCTGGAGAGCTGCAGGAGCAGAGCCACTGCCACAGGGCTGAGCTGACACCAGCAGCCCATGGGGTGTTCCCAGGGCATGTGCCAGGGTAGCAGGGATGTGTCCCTGGGCCTGTTGGGCTCTCCCTCCAGCCTGGAACACAGCTGCAGGGGTGATCAGGGCTGACCTTGCACCTCCACCCCTTGGCAAAGACCGTGGCTCACACGTCTTCCAAAAGCTGCAGAGCTGCTGCTCTCACCTCCCTGCCCAGCCTGCTCCTTCTGGGCTGGGGACCTCAGCTGTACTCTCCCTGGAGCTTCCAGGCATCCTGGCATCTCCTTCCTTCCCCAGAGCTCTTTCCATGGCCCTGTGAAGCATCATCTGGCCCTGTGGGTGCTCCCGTGGGTGCTGTCGTGCTAGAGCCAGAGTGATTATTAAACTCTGAGTGTGAAGCTGCTGTGAGCTGCTGTGGCTGTGGAGCCAGCTTGGCCTCCAGGGAACCAACACCCCCTGCCCTGTGAGCTGGCAGCCAGATGGGCTGGAACAATTGTGCAAGTTAACGGAGCAAAACAACCATCGGTGTTTCCAATTAAAAGTATTTTTATGATGTTGATTATTATTAATATTATATAGGGGCTGTAATTTTCTCCCGACTCACTCCAACATCTCACAAAATAAACAGTTGCTGTATTATCCCCTTGTAAATGAGACCACAGGATTGTAAACTTTAATTTGTTACTTTTGGCTGCTCTCAGGTTTGGCAGACAATTAAACCAATTCATTAGTTCACAGAGGCACATTTTTGGCCATGTCTGGCTGCGTGAAGTCATCCAGTGAACACATTGGAGGCAGGCTGTAGAAAAACCTCACTGTGCCGCTGCCACAAGATCTGTCAGTAATGGTCCAAACAGGCCACTGCGGACTTTGCAGGCCCAGGTGGGAGAGGGTGTCCTTGCTCCTGTGGCTCTGCTGTGCCCTGGGCACGGGCCATTAGCAGCCAGTGCCCCTGTGTGCTGGCCATGGCAGTGGTGATTCTGTATCTGACAGCAACGTAGCTGCATCGTGCCTGAGGCTTAACCTTTAAATTCTGCAGAGTTGGACAAGTGAAACTCCACAGGACATGGCAGAAAATGCTGAGCTCTTGGAAAGGCTAATCTGGCCATGCATGATCTCCAGAGCCAGCCCCAGCAGCTGAATTAATTCCTTCAATAGCTGGGCTGCTTTGGGTCCCTGCTTTCCCAGCTGCAGACACATGATTAACCTGCAGAGCCCCATGACAGCAGAGCACAGCTCTTGGCCTTTTCAGGTATGTGCTGGGAGTTAAGGTGGGTTTCTTTTAAATGGAAGCTGTAACAGTGTTTTTTATGGTACTGCCCCTGTCCAGAGTGGCTTAGTGCAAATCACCCCTCAGATGAGGCTCCCCTGTCAGACGTTTTTCACTCTCTGTAGTTTCTTAGATGTCCATTAACAAACCAAAAATCCTGAACCATCTTAGTTTTGAAAAAAGCCCCATAAAATTAATCCCTTTTCCTTTGTTCCCTCCACAGGAGGAGGCTTTTTAATAGCATTCAAAAAGGAAGGAAAGATTTTTGAATACTGAAACCTAAAAGCTTCCCCAAACTAGTTCCTCACCATTGTGTTTTTCTCTGGCCAGCACTTTGAATCTGGATTTGCAGAAATCTTCTGCTTTGCAATTTCCTCTGAGTGATCCCACCACCACCAGCGTGTCTGGGAACGTCGCTGCGCTCTGGCCCTCCAGCAGCTGGAAATGCTGGAGGGAAGGGAGGCTGTGGAAAGGAACGGAGCATTTTTGAAAAGCTAGTCACTTTCTGCAGTGTCTTGACTGGTTTTTCCTTTCCCTGAAATAATAATATTAACAATAATATTAATAATATTAATATTGATAATAATAACAATAAAAATGTTTTTGATAAAACAGTGAGCAAATGCCGCAGAAGAGCTATGACTTTGCATGTGACGGCAACTCCTCTGGAAAGCAGCTGCAGAAACCTGCCCACCCCGCTGAGCCACAGCGGTTTTCTTCCAGGGTTCCTCCTGCTGCTGGTGTGTGACCGAGGCCGGTGTGGGTGTGAGCTGGGCCCCATCTCCTTTGGGTGTCACACACATGCTCTGCTCCTCAGACTGCTCCGGGGGGAGATGAAGGGCTTCACCCTGCTGCGGGCAGCTGCACCTCTCTGCGTGAATTCCAATCAGGAGCTGGAGGAGGAGGAGGAGGAGGAGGAGGACGAAGCTGGCTGGGTTTTGAGTCAAAAAAGAAGCCCTGTATTTTTCTCCTTTCAGCTATTTATCAAGGCTCAGTGCAAAGGGCCTGACACCCGGCCAGCAGAGCCCGGCTGTGTGATGTGTGTGACACACGAGCGGGTAATGAGGGACCTTCTGCGGAACGGCCAATTGAGCAGCCGGTGCCTCCAACAGCTTCATCTCCCAGGGACTGCGGGTGGATCTCTATTTTGACATATCCTCGCTGAATGAGGAAGAGAACAAGCAGAAAATGGCTGATGATAAATGCAGCAATTAGGGAAGCTTAATGGAGCAGAAGGTTTTTTGTGAGAAGACAAAGGAATTGCCGTGCTGACACCTGCAAGGAGGTCCCAGCCGCTGCGCAGGGAGCCTCCAGCTGTGCCGCAGCAGCAGGGGCTGCGATGAGGGGAGCCGACCTTTCTACTTCACACACACATCCCTCAAAGGCTTTGGAAAAATATTTTCCAAGTTAAACTTCAAAACATCATTTGATTTTTCTTTTTCTCCATTATGTTCAGAAACGGGAGCCTGTAATTTAGGCCTGGTGTAGCCTTCCCCCACTCCTTGCTTTTTATTCAGTTTCACATAATACAGTGCACTGCTAGGAAAGGCATTTTCCTGACAAAGTATTGATCTTGGTGCTGTGAAAGAGCTGTGGGCTCAGCAGGAAGATGCCATCTTGCTGCTGGACACAAGTGGACAAGAAGTGGCTCCCTGGACAATGCTGCTTGGCCCCAGTGATGCCCAGCTTGAGGCTGAGCCCATGACCTGCCCTGCTCTTCCCAAAGCACCGTGCTTCTGAGCTAACCCCTGGGCTACCAGCTCCCCAAGATTTGAGCAAAAGTCCTAAATTTATTTGCCCAAGCCTCATTTCTCTTTATTTCCTTAGCTGGACTCTCCCCAGAGCCAACTGCTTGTGCTAAGGGGCACCAAGCAGCACTGGGGAGAGCTCTGCAAGGGGTGTTGGCATGGGGACAACCAGGTTTTGGTGATGGGTGATGCCAGTTTGGCCTCTCACAAAACCATTACCAAAATCCCTCAACACTGCAACACAACTATTTTCTTAAGACTTTGGCAAAAAGGAATTTCCTGAGGGAGGTAAGGGAAAGGTTTTAAGGGAAAGATTTTTTTTTTTTTTTTGCTTGGCACAAGCCAAGGAAAACACACATCTTGTTTCCCCTTCTGCTGAGGGTTTCTCAGCTCCAGCCTGAGCTGCACAGCACTGATCTCTATCCCTGCTCTCATTCTGGCACTTTGGGCTGCCTGAAGCACAGCTGGTGTGTCTCGCCCTTCCCTAAGCTCTCAGGACACTGCATTCCTGACCAGTTGGCTCCTTTTGCTTTCCCTCCTCTGGGCCCGGGCGGGGCTGGCGCTACAGACCTGACCGAGTCCTTGGGCTCCCCTGCATCAACCCTCTGTTTGTCTGACTCCAGGCCACCTACAGCTAACTATGTATTTATGGTATCTATATAGGCTGGAAAGGACAATTCCCATATGCTTATTTTAGGCAATAAAGCTGGCTTTTTAGGGAAGCACTAGATCTTTTTGTCAAGGAACAGTTAATATTTTTTACAAGTGATCTGAGGATTTGTTACAACTTTACAGATTGGCTTTTTCCCTCACTCCCTGGTATCCTAGTTGTCTCTTTTATTGACTGGGCCAAGAGTGATGTCCATTAACTGAAGCTGGTGCACACATTCTCCATGGAGCCCCAATGGGCATGAGGCATTTTGGACAAAAGGTAATGTAAGTGCAACCACTGGTCTCCCTCCTTACAGCTTCCCGAGTATCTTTTTAAACACAGGTTGCCTGAGGCAAGCAATGAACCTTCCAAATCCCATCTTTTTCCTCCCACCCACTGTCATTTGTTTGCTAAATTCCACCCTTTTTTGGTGACTGAGGGAAGTCTTTGGGGAGACAGCCAAAAGTAGAATAAAAATGGTGAAAACGGCAGAAAATTAAAGCTGAACAGTGGTAGGAATGCATAAAACCCAGGAAGTCCTTCTGTACCAGTTCTTTTAGCAGAAGGCAGCTCAGCTGGGGTGGCTTAAAGGAATAAGGCTGAATTAATTAGTTTCTCTGTTTAGGTAATAATACCATTAATCATGATGAACCATTTTGTGAGAAGGCTGATACTCGACACTGTGTAATTCCACAGGAATCCCACTGTAGTGCAGCATTATTGATGGGTCATCCTCCGAAGGCGTGAGAGCAATGCCTCCTAATACAGTAAATGGCAAACCACTGATTTTCTTTTAATATTCAGACCACCACAACATCAGTCATGATGAATTCTTCTGGCACCAGGGTGGCTGCAATAAGCAATCCTTCAGGAATGCCAGGGGAGCATAGCATTGATTTAATGCTCACTTTTTAAGTCATACACAGACCAAACGCTTCCAAAGGGTATGGCCCATCTTTGCATTTTTTTCTGAAGTTTGCAGTAACAACCTCCTTGCTCACATGTACCTGCATTAGGAACATGCAGCTGTGGACTCTAGCAGAGGTTAGGGGGGCTCATTTATGCAGATCCATGTCAGAAATGGTATCAAACAAGATTCCATGTTGGACACTGGCACCAGGAGAATTACAATCCCCCTGAGCCAGCATTATGAATCTTTATGCTGAGTCCAACACACTTCACATCCACCATGTGTTCTATGTTCCTCCACTTTCAGCTGCGAGAGAGCAGGTGCTGATTTTTAATGCCTATTTTTGTTTTAAGCCTCCTTTCATCAGATTAAGGACCCTGCTATTTTATTTCATTTTATTTTATTTTTTCACGCTCAGTAATTTAGTCACACGCAGACTTAAACCCAGGAGCTGTGCCATGCTGCTAAAGCCCCGTCGGCCTCGGAGCGCGAGGGGCTGGGGCACGGCTCCATCCCCGCAGACAGCTCAGCCCAGGGAAAGGTTTGGGAGGCAAATGGGAGGCGCAGAGCGGTGCTGGAGGTGATAACCTTCCCGTGGTGATGCTGGCAGCAGGGTCCCTCCACACGAGCTGCTGCACACAGGCTGTGCTTCCTTTGCTGCCCCTCCTTCCCCTGGCAGAAGATGCTGGGTCAGAGCCCGACGTGCCCCTGGGCTGTGGGGTGGAGATGCTGTAGGGCTGGGGGCACTGCTCTCCTCCCCAAACCCCCAAATCCCAACCTCCAAAGCGTGTTCCTTCTGCTGGGAAGGATTCACAGGCAGAAGCAAATCCCTGTCCCAGCACCAGCCCCTTCCACCAGCTGCCTCCTCCCAGCCGTCAATAAACCATTAGCCTCGAGTCAACAGCGCTGGCTACGACACACAAACACTCAACTGCCTTTTTCATCCAAAATCAATGTTGTATTTATCTTCATTGATCTACAAGGAAACTGAATGTTTAAAATTACAGGGGGTGCAGGGGGGAGGACGGGAAGGGGGGGGAAACAAGAGTTACAGAGCCAAGAAAATAGTAGCGGATGGCTGAATTAACTAGAGAGAAAAAGCCCAGGATATATAAAACATGGACACTGAAAAATAAAATAAGGGAAGGGGGGATGGTACAGCAAGTAAAACATGGCAAAATTTACATATGGATGAAAAGTAAAATTGGAAATAAAAAATAAATCATGCCAAAAAGCAGTTCAAGGCAGAACCACACTGAAACAAACATTTGCTTATGGTCTTCATGTACTATAGATAATATATCAGAATTTCTTTTTTTTTTTAAATCAACCATTAGACTTTTTTTTTGCACTCCTAAAATTCTACTTTGTCTTGTATACAGATTCCAATAAGAACACTGCACAATTAGCACAAGGGGTCCACGGAAAATTGTCCTTGCTTGCCAGCGATCCTGCCCACAACACAAAAAAAGAGAAAAAAAAAAGGAAAAAAAAATATAAGGAAAGGGTCTGCCGCATGGTACTGTGCCAGTTCCATCTGCTTTTGCCAGCTTGAAAAGTAGGAAACCAAAATTCCCTTCCAGGAGCGTGTGTCTTTCTCTTTTCTTGACGAACTGTCCCTTGTGTTTGTACAAAAAAATTCAGTCTCTCTTTTTTTTTTTTTTTTGTTAAACACAAGCATCCTTCTTCCTGTTCACATGCCATTGCCATTCTGTCTCCAGAGTTGCGAGTTGGTTGTTTTTGGGTTGTTTTTTTTTTTTTAATTTTTTTTTTTAAAACCTTCCTCCCCCCAACATCCACTAAGACCTGCCTCCGAGTTCTTGCATAGTTGAAGTATATATGCCGTACTGAGCTTTCTGAGTGTGAATTTCTGACTGTGACAAGAGTATGAGTTGTAACCATGTTAACAAATAACCAGAGTGGTTCTAGAAACCATTTTTATAAAGTCTACCTATGTTAAGAATTTAATATTGGTGTACATTTATATTAACAGAGTATTTACAGTTTGTTTTCTTTTTTTTTTGTTTAAAACAAGAAGTCAAAAAAAATTCCTCTTAAATTTCTGCATAATATAATAAGGCAAAAACAAACAGTTTTGTACATTATTATTATTATTAATATTTTAATATATATCTGTAACTTCGGTTCCAAAGTACCAAGGTAAGTGATCAATTGGCCTCAGAAGGGAACCTCACAGTGGACTGTAAAACTACAGTATTTCCATAAATAATACTTTTAAGAAACCCTGGGTATTTTTTTCTTAAGGATCTGAGGCCTTTAAAATGCAAATTTAACTAAAAACAAAAGCAAAATTTCTTCTTTTTTTAAGTGAATAAAGAGCACAAAATTAAAAAAAATACAAATCCATTAAAAATGTTTCTCACATTTGGGAAAAAATGTACAAACTTGATATTCTTAACTCATTTTTTTAGCACAGAAACAAAAAACAAAATCAAAAATCAATACCTATATATTAAATTCCCATTCTCAGCAACCTTCTTGTTGGAAAGTCCCCAACCCCATTATTTATGGAAATGTGCTTAACTTCTACAAATTTTACATTAAAAAAAAAGTTTACAGCAGTGCATTTTGTAAAAGGTTTGTTGTTTTCTTTTTTTGTTGGTTTTTTTTCCTGTTTGTGTTTTTTTTGTTGTTGTTGTTTGCTTGTTTGTTTGCTTGCTTGTTTTTTATGTACAGGTGAGTTTAAAATTCAATGTTGGGGACTATCGTGCCTCTACTTCTTTGGGGTTCCTAGAGGGGGAATAGTCCCTGGACTCTGAGTTTGTGAGTGGGGTAGTCCTGCGAGGGGAGGCAGGTCTGGTGCTGCTGGCTGGTACGAGAGGCGGCGGCGCGCTCAGCGCTGCGGTCGGCGGGTTCCTGTTCAAAATCCCGTTGTGCATGGCAGTGGATGGACTCAGTCTGGGGTAATGCATCCCGCTCAAGTGAGGCATGAACGATGGCACGTGTGCCAGGTGGCTTTCGATGGGGGACGAGTGCAAGTGGTGCATTCTGGCACGCTCAAGTTCTTCCCGTAAGTGCAAGCGCTCGCGCTCCTCCACTTGCCGCAACCGCTCCTGCTCTCGGCGGGCTTCCAGAAGGTTCTCGTGGTTGTAGTCGTGTGGTTCCCTGTCTCTGTAGGAACGCTCGTGGTCATAAAAGCCAGAGGTGGTGGGAAACCTATGGATAGGATCTGTCCGGAGCTGGAAGTCCATTCGACGGTGCAGGTCTAAGCTCCGGTAGGCATCTCGCAATGGGTCCCTCATTGGGTCCCAGGAAAATCCAGG
This sequence comes from Camarhynchus parvulus, assembly GCF_901933205.1. Lineage (NCBI taxonomy): Eukaryota > Metazoa > Chordata > Aves > Passeriformes > Thraupidae > Camarhynchus > Camarhynchus parvulus. The sequence continues at coordinate 7,318,244 of NC_044585.1, forward strand.
ATGCGGCAGCCTCTCTCTTCCTGACAAAGGGTTCATGCCTATGAGCGGGGTCATCATCCTGCTGCGGTCCAGGACATTCATGTTGTTCATCTGGTGCACGCTGCCCATGGAGATGGGCATGGAGGCAGCCATCGAGTGAGGCAATGATAATCCATGGAGAGTGGGCGGTGGGGGATGCTCCACTGACCGGGAGTGCTGGGAAGGCTCAGACCCAACCACTAGCACATCACTGTCTTCCTTCCTCTCCTCCTTTACTTTGATGTCATTCTTAATCTTCTGGAGGTCGCTGGGAAGCTCTGTCTTTCTCTCCATGTCCTTGCTCATTAGATTGGTAAGCTTCAGGCTCTCACTTAGTGCAGGTTTGCTGTATGGGGATACAGACTGGATTACTGGCTTTGTGTTGTCCTCAGAGGGTCTCTTATCATGGCTTGGAGTTTCCTTCACTGGGGAACGGCTCTCTTTGATCTTGTGTTCAGCTATGGGCGGCTCTCTCAGCCGGTCAGGGTGCTCTCTCTCGGGCTCCTTGGACCTCTCCCTGTCCCCGAGGCTGACCTGCCTGATGGGCTCACTGGAGCTCTGGCTGTTGCTGCGGATGAGATTGCTGATCTGGTGCGTCACTGGGGCGGATGCCGGCGAGGATCTGTTCGAATGTCTGTTTTTCTCCATGAGGTCTCTGTAAAAAGACAGAAGGTACATCCTTGGTTATGTGTGATGATGGGCATGCACAGTGCTGTGCCCAGTTGTACACTCTGAGATTGCTAAGGGAAGGATTTGGAAAGTTCTATGAACATCAGCTACAGCTGCAATCCTATGCTAAGCGATATGCATTATCTGCCTTTACATACTTTAAAGACAAAAAAAAGTTAAATGTTCACAAATGTAGGACTAAATTGGGGATGTGGCTGGAAGAATACTATATTCACCATTTCACTGAGAAATGTAGGGAAAGAAGAATTCTAGACAGCTTATTTTTCTTTAAAAAAAGCTTGTGTACTCATGTGTAAATCTTGCTGCCAGACAATGACCTTCTCAGCTGTAAAACTTGGGTTCCTTTCCTAAAACATGGATCTAGGTACACAAAACAGAAAACTACAGAAATGCATGCAGGTCCTTCCCAAGTCAGCCTCATTGTCTGGAAGCAGCCATAAGGTGAAGCTGATTTCCCTACAGAACTGCAAGACTTCTTGTTGTTGGCATTTCTTGCAGGTAAGCCAGATGCTTCAGGAGAAACACCCTTGAATCAGCCACAAAACTGAGTAACTGAGCTGTGTTTCAAGAGGACCTGCTGCGATAAACAAGGGGTCTGATGACAACATCCATGGTTTAGAAAGAGAGGCACAAAGGTTTACATTTCCAATTGCACCTCTGCCTCTGAGCAAGCCAATTAGTCACAGTTAATCCCACCTTTTTAACAGGGGAATAAATAATGCTCACCTTCTAAAAGCACTTTGCTCTGAATGAGAGACACTTTAAATGCAAAATATGATGGTGTGATTGAGAGAACGGCATTATGCAGCTGAGAGGCTCACTCTGCCTAAGTTTTATGTTGTGTTGGTTTTTGAGAGCTGTAAGACCTGAGTGCTGAAAGCTGAAGATGTTTTGGGGAGCTGTGTAAGTATTTATCTCTTATGATTACATTTGCTAACCCAGCTTTCTTCCTCTGTGATAGTCCTGATTGCTGGTCAAGGATGTGGTTTATTAAAACCATGGCCAAATAGGGATGCTGGGGACAGCTTAAGCTAAATTAATAGAAGTGTAATAGAGCTGTTAACCCCTGTGTGAACACTCCTGAGAGTAAAGTAACCTTGGTCTGCAAATGAATTCCATTAGAGCCAAGAATGATACCTTCCCTACCTGAATGAAATCTGTGCAAGGATGTCAGACAATTTAACATGTAAAGCAAGAAGATTTTCAGCCTATTGCTTCCATATAATCTTGTTCATAGGTACTGCCTGAAGATCTCATTAAAAGCACTCCAGCAAACTGTGAACCCCTATCACTAGTCAAGCATGCACATCTAAGACTTGCAGGCTGTTATTGCCTACAAAGAAGAAGCCTGTTGGAGACAACTGGGCTCTGAAATGTAAAGGGCTTCACAGCTTCAGAATCATATAACTGGGAGCTAATGAAGTAACTCTAGCCCAGGTGATACAGGCCTGTCATCCTTAATAAGGATTTGCCCACAATGCAATTTTTTAAAATCAGTTTTGCTAATGGATTCATGCACACTGCTCCAGAAACAGGCATTTGCATTGTTATCTCATTAATGTCCAGCTAACATTGGAATTCATCAGCATATCTGTACATTAATGAGAACTATGACTGTCTCCAAAGGACCCATCACAATTTCAGCAATCCTAAAGCAGCTGCACTGACAACAACCAAGTTTTCAGTACACTGAAAACACAGCAACACACTCAATTCCTCAGCCTGGCGTGATTTGTTAACTGACTAGCAAGGACTAGGTTACTGTATTTCCATAGAAGACAAAATCCTAAAAGGCAAAGAGGAATTTTTGTGGTGTTGCTAGCACTTGTGCTTATCTGAGGAAAATGCCTATCAGCTGCTTTAAGGATCAGCAACATTTTAGGGAAAACAGAAAAAAGTAAAGAGGAAAAACAGTCCCAGGAAGACGTGGTCAGGAACCCACAGTGCTCACCTCTCTTTGTCTCTGTCGTCCTTGTTCAGAGAAAGGTCCCTCTTGTCGGGCTCCCGCTCCCTGTCCCTGTCCCTGTCGTGGTTTGTCACCGAGGAGCTCCGCTCCGAATCCGACGGCTTGGGCCACTGGGGAGGGGTTGGGAAGGAAGGCGGGGTCCGGTGCAGTCTGTTCCATGGCTCATGGGGGTTATTGAAATTCTGCAGGTTTGGGCCATCTTTGTGAGTAAAAATGTTGTTGTGAGCTAGAATAATGGCAGGGGGAGGAAGAGTTAAAAATAATTCAAAGCCAATCATTTATACAGACATTTTTCACAATATTAGTCACAATCAGAGCTGTCCTTTTAAGGCTTTTTAATGGTGAGAGGGAACTACTAGTGAGGGGAGACAGATAATTCCAACACTGGGTGTAAGATCCACCAGCTCTTTAAAGGCTGTTGTTGGAGGAAGCTTTATACATTTCAATAACTCAGAGACTACTGAAAATGCCCAGCTTCTCTTCTCCCCCCACCCCAGGCAAAGGCTCCAGCACAAAAGCAGTATTTTTCCTCAGCTCCTCTCTCTGGCAGAAACTTTAATTTGTGGATAGTTACAAGCAATCAGCTGCCTGCAGCTGAGGCTTCAGGGACTGTTTTTGTTGAAGAACCCAGACTATTTGGTGGTATGTATGTGTGTGTATAAACACAGAGCTTGGCTGTAAGGCTTTTCAGAACAGTCACTCGATTTTCCTCCATCCATCTTCAGCTGATTCCTGTTGCACCATGAGATGCACAAGCATGCTCTCTTATGTGTGGCTCTCAAGCATGTTTCACCTACAGCTGACATGTTTATGAGGTAGAATTATTTTATACAGGTAATTTAAACTTCAGCCAACAGTTACAGAGGATGTCTACATGAATTAGAAGTATCAATAGCTGCTCCACTGTGCATCTTCACTGGTGAAGGGTGTTACTTTAGGTGCCCACAGGGTCTCAGAGCTCGGTGGTGTTTTGCAGCTCCAGTGGCTCTCTGAGCACTCAAGGTACCAACCCTCAGCAGTGAGGTGGCACAGAGCACAGCTACTGACCTCTGTGACATGCAGAAAAGCTCCCACCGCAGAGACCTGGAAATCTTAGGTGCAGTGTTTTCAGATAGGAGAATGGAGGTTAGGAATTAAACTTCTTTAAAAACTACCACCAGCTGCTGTAAATATTAGCATGTGGCTTTTCTGGAAGGGATGTTTGTCTGCAGTAACCCAGCCAGTACTTACTCAGAGCATGACTGCCTAATCCTCCAAAGGCATTGCTGCCTAAGTTCCCAAGGCCGCTGAAGGTGCTTGACCTGCTAAATGGATCTGGAAAGGCAAACAGGGATTTAGCAGGCATTTAGCCAAGAATGTTGGAGAATGAAACGCACCCCTCCCCTTCTTAACGGTTTGAGTCCAAGTAGGATTAGGCCAGACTTTAAGCTGATCCTTCTCATTGCAAGGTTCTTTGCACAGAAAATTCCTATCATGTTAAAATGGAGAAGGGATTCAGTGCTCACTCTGCAAACAGGTGCTGTAATAAACTTTTGTATGCCAGTCAGAAGTGAGTTAGAAATTAAGGCCTAACAGCTGAAATTAGGGTGGCTGCTGAGCTATAACTCTCTTTCCTTATCAGTACTAATAGTAGAAACATTGCAACTGCCTTGAAAGAAGAATCTCAGCAGGCCCCTAGGCCAGCACTGAGGAGATGACTGTCTTGTTTCTGCACTTTTTTTCCAGTAAAGGCACCCATCACCAGAAGAGGTTCCTCTCTGAGAGCACATAGCCCATCTCAGGTTTCCACACTGCAGAGACAGCTGGAGTTAAATCCTACCAGTGTACCTGTTTTCTTTCCTACTGGTCATCTCTAAACAACTCCTCCTCCTGCCCACTGGCTTTCTGATTGTCCCCTTCAAGTCCTTAACTTGCCATGTTACAGGAGGTAATGCTGCTCTCCACTTCCTCACAGATATCACATTTAACATATCAAGGCAAATGGCACAAATAGCTTGTATCTTAAAGCAAACAGCTATTTTTGCTTATTTACTTATTTAAAACAGTTCTTGCCCTTCCTCTTTGATCTTAAGTGGCTGAGTGACTCAGTAGAGATAGTTAATTTTGACAGAATGTTCAGGAATTGATGTAAATCTGGGTATTTGCAAGAGAAAAAAGTCTACTAGGTCATGTGGCATGCCACATTTACTGATTGGATGAATGTTACTAAAACATTAATCAACAGAGCTTGAACTTTAATTGGCAATGAGCTGCTTGTGAGCTTCTAAAATGAGGAAATTTGACAAAATCAGGCTCTACTTACTGCCAATTAGGAAACTGAAAGTCTGGCAAAATGTGCAGAACATCTACTTGCCAGGAACTGTTCCCTGAACTCTTTTACAGAATGTAGTCAAGACCTTTCATACGTGGAAAATGGTACAGGAGGAGCCCATTTTAAGCTGAGGCTTGTCTGAGGTATCTTTGCATAAATTTCCCCCATTTCTTCAGGCACATTCAGGAGCACAGGACTCTACAGGTCACATTTGGCTCTGGTGCAGTGTCCCAGCAGTGACAGATGTGACAGCTCTGCACTGCCTTCTCCTTTGGGGGACAGTGAGGACATGTGCTGGGAGCTGGCAGGGATGAGAAGCTGGCCAGCTTCGGCATCCTCAGGCGCTTTAAGCCTTTCCCTCCCCGGTGCAGGACCACACTGAGAGCCAGGAAGGGGGCAGAGGTACAGAGGTGAGGGCAGGGCTACTTACACTTACCTGCCAAGTGGTTTGTAGGCAGGAAACTGCTGTGGTGAGGTGAGGGACCAAAAGGGGTGGTGGCTGGATGCGTTGCACCTGTGAGAACAAGGTCCCTTTTTAGTTCAGGGGCAAGTGACTCCTGGTACACACAGAGCTCCTGACCATCACATTCAAGAGCTGAATGCAAACGCCACATTTAAACAACAAAGGCAGGGGAAGACCCCAAACACTGGCTGAGTGAGCAGCATGGATCTCCCTGACAGCCCTACCAAGGAGTCTAACAGGGCACTGGAGGCAGGAGGAGACCTGGCACTGAGAGCTGCTGCTCACCTGCAGTAACAGGGAAGCCAAGCTCTTTGTCTGACATTTTCCGTCATTACTCCATGTTTACATGAAAAAGGGCCAGCCCAGGTTATGGGCCCAGCCAGAAGGTGCTCAGAGGTGACTGATTAGTCTGTATGAAACACCAGTTAATGACAGGCACACAGGGAACATCAATCATGGTTTCCCCATGAGGGCTCCAGCTCCGCTCTCACATCTGTCTCTGCATCCACAGGCTCCCCCCTGGTATTTTTCCCTTTCCTAGACACTGTTCATTGCCATGGTGCTTCACTTCCCCGTGGGAAAGAACACTGCTGAGCATGCTGGATTATACCAGGCTGAGGAGATGGGAAGGAAGGGGTGAAACAAGCAGGTCTGCCCTGTATTTCAAGGTGGACCAGACTCATGCAGGAAACTCTCCTCTCCTTTCAGAGCAGAGAGATTTTCTTCCTTTGCAGGAGGGATATGTGAATCTGAACAGGCTCCCAACCTCAGACTGAAAAGCACTGGTGTCAGCTGTCACTGGGGTACTTGGTGAGCCCCTGACCTGGCCTTCCTTGGAGACAGAGCCCAACCCCTGATGGCTGCTGTGAAACACACTCCTGTGTCCAGAACATGAGCAAACTGAAACCTGAGAGGGAGACAGAGCTCTGTGTCCCCCACCAGCTTGGGCACCTCAAACCCAAGCAGCCAGAAAATGAGTTGAAGAAACTTAAGAGAAACCACGGCAACGAGACCCATCCAGTACCTCTCTATAAACATTCTGACTGCTCCAATGCTTCAAGACGGATGGAGACTGTCATCTTCCTAATCCTTTAAGATTTCAGAAGGTGTATAATGGATGGGAGATTTCTTCAAAGGAGACGGCTTACAAACTCCACTACATGGGCTGATAATAAAAAATCCTCTGGAGGAAGCCAGGAGCAGCATTGCAGGCTGTCAGGCAGTTATTAAATAGACTGTCTGCTAGGCAGCCCAGCATCCCTCCTGGAGACAGGTGGCCCTAAGATAACTTATGTCTCCCCCAGTAACCAGGCAATGCAGCAGAACCAATGATTCACACCAACTGCACACGTGCTCAGTAAGGTGAAAAGAATGCCTCAGATATTCCAGAGTAAAAGCTTTATTCCTCCACGTATTCCAGCTGCAATGTTTGCTCACACTGACAACACTCTTTACCTGGATTTACTGTGTGATGGCTCTTGTGATTAATATACTCACAGAAAAGTTGTTGTAAGGTTGTTCCTCTCTACTGAAAGTTTTCTATTAGTTTGCCTTCTTTTATGTTTCTATTTCATCCTATTCTCCCTCTTGCTTTTACAAATGAAAAGCAAGCCATGCTTGCATCTTTTAAGGGAAAAAATTCCAGATACCAACTGGACTGGTGCTTTTCTGTCTGTTAGGGTAATCCTGTCCAGAACAGCCTACAGCAGCAAAACCAGATATGAAACAAGATTCTTGTAATGACAGCACAGGACAGTGATAAGGAAACATCTGCCAGAGGAAAACAGCCAGAGGTTTGTAAATAAGCAGTGCTTGTGCATCCAAGGAGATGCAAGAAGTATCTTGGCTTTGTACTATCAAAATACCTTTGCAGAGACCAAAATACAGGGCAGCACCCTACAATGCTGGTACCAGTGCTGATTGCATGTGGTAGAAGTGTGCATTTGATGGTTAAGAATTTCCATCCACAGACAGAGCAGAAAGACAGACTGAAGCCCTGGTGGAGTTCCTGAAGGCTATTTGGCATTTGAAACTCAATTCTCACAGAAATTTCAGCTCGATTGTCATCTGTTGCTTTTCTGTCATTTTTGGGACTGAGTTCAAAACTAAAGTCATTAATTTCCACAGGGTTGAACCAAGGCTGAATATGACCATGTCTGCACTGAGTTAAGGTGATTGTGCAATATTGCATCATAAAACCAGAGTAACATTAGGGAAGAAAATGACATTATTTTCCAATTAATTACATACATAAAGAACTAAGTTACATCTCGTCAATTGATGCAGCTCATTCAGAATGCAGACTTTGGCCTCTCAAACACAGAGAGAAAATGTGAAGAAGTTGAGAAGAAAGTTAAGTCTGAGAATAAGGACAACATTTAGCATTTGGTAGACAGATGTCCACATGAATCCAGGCTGGCATCCTAGACCAGAATGGGAGAGCTGCAGTCCCCATGGTCAGAGCCATCCAGAACAACACAGTGTCCTTTGGTAATTTTGTGATTGTATTTACTTCTCCAACAGATTGGAAAACAACTGATCAGTGTAAATTGTATTTAATTATTTGGGGCTCTTTGTAAATTCAATATATCATTTTAAGCCCTGGACTTTGCTTAAGTTTGTAACACATAGAGGAATTTTCTATTTAAAAAACAAACACTTGACAAATACACCTTCTGTGATATTTCCAGTGCTGTTATTGAAGTTTTCCTTTTACAAAAAACCCTTGTTTTCAGAAAACAAACAGAAACCTGGTGAGTGGAGGAGCTGAGAAGAATAACATGGCAAATATAAAAACAAGAAAGAGACTAGGGCCACTTCTAATCCTGTGCAATGGAAACATTTTCAAGTGTTTTGTCAAAATTGCTTTTAAAAAATCACTCTATAGCCTACTAATCAGACACATAAGAACCAGCTGCACACACGTGTGTGGGCCAACTGCTGCAGCTCAGTGATGTGCAGAGGATCCTGCTCTCGAGGTGGTGGCAGAGCCCTGGTCACAGCAGTGTCTTTGCACCCCTTGAAACCAACCTTGCTTCTGTTTTTGAGGCATATGTAGCTGTAAAGTCATGCATGACATACACTGACTGCTTCTTGTTTGTTTTTAATAAAAAAGGAATAATCTTCTCTTACCTGTGGTAGAAAACAGAGGCCTGGCAAGATCTTGTGGATAATGGAAGCCTGGAAACACTCCAGGGGCGGGAGGTCTGCTGAACAGGTCAAGTTTACCACCTATCTCTAGCTTGTGGGGATCCAGCTGCATTTGCTGTCAAATGATATAAAACCAATCTCATTACACGCTTCCTATTTTTATGGGAAAACAAGAGAGGGAGTTAAGGCTCATTCCTCCCTAGCCCTGCCAGGGAGCGTTAGTGGCAGTGACAGTCCCCGCTCACGCAGCGCAGCCGTGGCCGTGCTCTGCCAGCCTCTGCAGGGCCACCCCAACCCTCTCAGCTGCCTGCCCCACGCCAGGCTGAGGTCAGCAGGGAGCACTCAGCCCCCAGCACAGGCTGCAGCAGGAACAGGACACACCGAGGGCATGGCACCCCAGGAGCAAACAGCACTCTCAGCCTGACAAAAATGCTCTGCAGGCACGGAGCTGCTGACAGAAGCCTCAAGAGCTGGGTGATGGGCTCTGGGTGATGGGCTCTGGGTGATTGGCTTGTCTGTTCTGCCTCTCCAGTTTGAAAGAGATGTGCCCATACTGTGCCCTTCCTGCAGCCAGCACAGCTCAGTGTGCAGGCAAGGGGCAGAGGATGAAGGGAGCCATGAGGCTCCTGCAGAGACTGTTCTTATCCTTGCCCTGTAGAAGTGAGCACGGCCAGAACTGCACCTTAGTCATAGAAGCCTATGAATAGCTTAAAGATTATGTATTTGCTTATAAAAATATATGGACATACACCCCTTTCACAGGTACTTATTTAAGCAGAGAATAGCCTTCATTAATGGGACAAAAAAACTATTCTAGGAGCTGTGAAAAAATAAAATCTACACAAGTCCCTTTATCAGCTATTCTACCTGCCATAGGGAGTCTAAAGCCTGCAACAGCACCCCGGGGTACCTACATCCTGTTACCTCTTGAGTGTTAAACCTCCTCCCTCTGCCCACCATCACAGCAGCACAGGAAGCCCCACAGCCTCTAATACTGATGTTATCAATCTACTCTGCTGCTCTCTGCTCTGTAATGTTCTTCACTGCATTGGCCATTTCATTACCTCCTCCACAGGAGGTACTAATGCAGAGGGGAAGCAACATTAAATGTGCATGCTTTGTGAAAAAAAAAAGATTGACTTGGGGAAATTACTCTGCCCCTAACTTTCTTCCCCTCTTTCTGGCTGTACACCCTTCAACCCAGCTCCTCTGCCCTCAGATAAACTTTACAGTTGCTATAATAAATGTTAAAGGAGTGTAAGTATTAGTTAATCAATACAGGCAAGCTTGACAATCACCACAGTAACTGCTTCCTGCCCATTACTCACTCAAATACAATCTGTAAGCTAAAAGACCTGGCTTTGTTCCAGAAACCATCTGAATTACCTTTATCTTTTGCTGGTGATGGTAGATCTGCCAGGCGATCTGTACATGAACCGCACACCACTTCCCGGGTTTCTGCAGTGGAAAGCACAAGAATTTAGATTAATTTATACGTTAGCAATCTACATCAGATAGAACATTTCATTTCCCTTACTGTCAACCAGGCAGCTAAGCAATGAGAAAGGCTGATTACTAAAACGGCACAATGGGTGATCAACATTTTCTGCTGTACTGCAGCAGATGATGTTTAAATTAAGAAGGAAACAGGAAGAATGTGGGATATCTTCCCCATCTCATGGACATCTGAGATCCTGCCTTGTTCTTTCCTACTTGCACTCCCCCTTCCCAAATTGAAATGAATGGCAGCAAAGAACAGTATGCCATGCTTAAGAGAAAGCAACTAATGGCTGAAAGTTCTGTTTCTGAAAAGAGCCCTGTTCATTCACCCCTGCTGCACTGCAGGCTAAGTCATGCGTGGTTATTATGGCTACTGGCTTTTGGAGAGGGAAAGGGTAGGGACAAACAATCCCCAGGATTAGCAGTGCCACAGCTGAACAAGTCCCTATTTTCAGCTGAGCCGTGGTACTCACTGTTCCACTGTTTATGTGGAACATCAGCACATTGACCTAAGCCACCACGAATCTGTTCACTGGTGAATGTCTGCCCATGCTCACAGTCATTTATTTCTGTGACCCTCATTTCATACTGTGAACTATTAATGCACATAAATGGATGCAAAATAAGGCCGGGATTCAACCCAAATGTTATTAATCAGAAGTGGCAGAGAGCTAAGTGACATTTTGCTTGAAGTAAAAGATGAGCGTGAGATTTTCTACTGGACATGTTAAATTTCAAAAGCACATGCACAATACTCCAAGTGTCTGTGTAAAAATATGTATATAAAATCCCCCACAAACCTTACTTACTCTTACTGGAGGCCTATAAGGGTCTGACACCTATGGAAAAAGCAGAAATAAAACAATCAGCCTTTCTAAAACTAGCCAATATACAGAAAGGTGGGGAACTTCCTTCCTCTGAACAAGTAAAAGCATTTAGAAAGCAACGTTCCAGAGAAGTCCCCTGTGACATGGGAAACCTAAAAGGCTTAAAGAAGGCTTAAAACTTCTCTTTCATTCCTTGAACCAAGCTCAGCAGAATCTTATGATAAACAAAGCAGCTTCAGGCTAGCAACTGAACAGTGCCAGTGCTTTTCTGAACCTTGAAATTATTCTGAAATGGAGTGCATGAGCATACTCTCCAAGCAATACCTAGACGAAAGACATTGAAGGGGTTTCCTGCCCCATTTTCCTCTGGCTTTTGAAAGAAGCCAATACATCCCTTTGAATTCATGACTGGCGGAGATTGCTGTCTCACCTGAAAAAGACAACTTCTCTCCTCACTGCATGTTCCCAGTCTAGAAGGCCAACTTGCTCACCAGTCTACTCTTGTTTTTTATCAGCAATCAATGTGTTTACTGTACACCCAGATAAGCTGAAAAGAAGTTTATATACTGTTGCCTACCCCTGGAGTCTTCTGCAGCAGCGTATGGTGGACTGTGCCCGGTCTACCTGCTACATCAATAGGGTTTGAAGTCTGAAAGACAAGAAGAGAGCGTGAATAATACTGTATCACACCAGTGGTACATTTAACATCTCTATCTGATGTTAACAGCATTAATTAGTCCATGTTTGCACTGTGCTTTGAGCACGCATATTGCTACATTAGTGCTAAATGTTATCTCTTACTGACAGCCAACAGCATTTAACCACCATGTCATTTATTATTATGAGCAGCAGTAACAGTGTTCCAGTAGCACCCCTAAGCCCTGCTGAGATCATACCCCGTTGTGCTGTGCATGTGCACGGGAAGAGACAGTCCCTGTCCCCCAAGCTTATTCTTTAGACAAAACAGGCAGGAGGGAAGAAGAGAGAACAAGAGAGGTAGCCTGACTCCCTCCATTTTCCAGGCAGCAACCAGCACAGCAGACAGGAACAGAATAACTTGAGCATCCCAGTCCCATATTCCACACACTGGACCATGGCCCCTCTCTGACTGGGGCCAGGTAACACAATGCCTGAACCAGCAACAGCCCATCTATTTGCTTAGACAAGGCAAAAATGAGAAACCTTAGAAGGTGCTTGTGGGTCTTTTATAGCTTTGCATTGTTTACCCCATCATTTTCCAGCAAGAATTAAACACCTCATTGAAGGAATTCCTGCTCCTCCTCCTCCTCTGGATCCCACCTGTTGTCCTGTCCTAATGATCCCCAAGAACTCGTCCATCTCCTCACTCTGGCATTCTTCCATCTCCCACTCCCAGAGCAACTGCACCTGGTGCCTCTGCACAGCTGAGTGCAGAAGGGTTAAGCCTCATTCCCCAAGGGATTATTGCACTCATGTTTTAGGTCAAATTATAGCAGATTTCAAACACTACGAGGCATGAGTGTAATCCTGGGTGTAGGAGGAAAGGTAGGTTTTAGTTTGTCTAAGGCTATGTAACTTCCAGACTCATTAAAAAGTGAATTCTGTGTGTGTGTGTGTGTGTGTGTGTAGGTAAGTCAATGCACTCCCCAGGCAGATTGGAGCTCTCAGGGCCTCTCTGACAGCTGAGGTAGATATAAGGTGGCAAATAAGTTACAGCTTTCACAGAGGCAAGAGCCTAAAGATCACAACATGTTAATAGTATGGTGTCATCCTGTCCCTTTGTCCCCTGGAGAAAGACATGAATGCTTCCTCCAGCAAAGTGAACTGAATACTTCTGACCTTTTCAAGTTCTTAGCTTGTGAGAAAAGGCCTTCAGGAAACTCACTGAGAAATTTACCGTCAGCCCGGATTTATGTGCAGTGGACTCACACGCACAGCTGTAGGCAAATGACATGGGAAGGGGAAAAACAAAACCAAGATCTCTGCTTTGGAAAGCAAGAAGTGCAGGAGTCAGAGTGCTAAAGCCAAATGATCAGGTCTGTAGTGATTGTGCAGGCTTTAGCCAAACAGCTTGGGAGGGAGAAACCATGGAAGAATGATGCAGTAAGGATGATTGGAGTGGCTCTGCCTAGAGTTCAGCTCTGCCTCCTCTGGGAAACTGGAAAGTAACGTGCCAAAGCAGCAGATACATTTTTCAACCTCTCCCTCTCTTATTCAGATGTTAGATTGCATGTAAATACTGCACTGTGCAAAGATCAAATGATCTCAGTGATTAACCACGGCACCAGTGTGACCTTGCACTGCTTAAACTCAAGCTAGCAAGGGTTGGATGTATCTAGAATTAATTAAAAAATAGTTACAGCAGCACGAGGAACTGCTTAAAAATGTGAAGGGTCGTGGTCACTTTTTCCTTCTCACTATGTAACTGCTCCTTGGCCTAATGGTATTTTATAGAAGATGGAAAGGAGAAGAATGTGCCACTGGTGTAGCAGCAGCTCCTCAAGAGCAGGAAGGAGCCTTATGGCAAAACAGCCCTGGCTGCACGTGAGCAAAACTTGTCCAATTCCACCTTATTCCTGCAGCTCCTTTTCTTGGAAAATCAAGTTCACACCCTGGCTTCTCAGGGTCTGTAGGGACTCCCTGTCATCCCTTGCAAGAGTAACAACAATGAACCCTGGCAGACAAACTCCATCAAGGGATGGCCATGCTCTGTCCCTCTTGCTCCCTCTGCTTCCATGATCTGCTCCTTCTCTAGGCCTGCAGCCACCACGTACAAAACTGCCTCTGAACAAAGCTATTTTAGAGACTTTGCTATTTGTAATGTATCCCTAAAACAAAATAATGTCAAGGATTCGGTGGGCACTGAGGAAATCCTCTGGCTTCCATTAAAAGCATTAAGTTAAGGGGGCAGGTTGCAAAAGGCCTCATTTGCAGTTGCTAATTACTGACTTCCACTGACATCAGTGAAGCTGCTGAGGGAAGCACATCCCTCAGACCTGCCTGCTGTGGATATGGAAATCACCTTCCAAATGCTAACAGGAATGGCCTGGCTGCAGTGCTGCACATTCAAGACTTCTTACACAGTAGCAGAGTTCTATGGAAATGCAGCTCAAGATAAGAAATCTCTAAAATCACAGCATGTGAGGAAGCTGAACATGTCACCTCACAAATGGAGTACGTGCTCCATTTTCAAACAAATGCTATATAGATACAATCCATTATTTCTTCTTTGGAGAGATTTAACAGTTTTGGTACATTTAAAAATAGTTAATAAAAAGAACACATCTGGAGGGGAAAAAAAAGCAGTGCACACCACAGAATTTGCCAAAAAATGGGGGTTATGATGGCAACATTTCCAAATGCCAATCAGTGCTAGTTGTAATGACATGTTACAGCTGCAGTGCACCTTTCAAACACATTATCTCAAAGAAGCTTGCAGGCATTAATCAACCCTTATAAAACCCACTGCAAGATAACTTTATAGATGAGGAAGCTGAGGAACAGAAGGTTTAAGCAACTTGCCCAAGGTCAGACAGTGTTGGAGCTGGGAATAAAAATTCAGCTCCTTCAAATTACTCTACCCATTTCCAGCAGTCTCTCCCTATTGTTCCCACACTTGTGTAGTCAAATTCTCATTGTTTTTTCTGGGAATAAACACAGTTTATCTTTTGCAATCTCAGACCATTAGATTTATAAAATTATTTGGGACTCATCGGTCTATTATGAGCTGTAAATATTTCACTCAAAATAATGCACTTCACTGTATGCTTCTCCTCCAGTTTCAGCAGACCTCCCAAGTGAGCCACTACATCCTTTCCAAGGAAGGATCTGCAGTGCCAAGAGAAAATTTCTGCTAAAGTGTTGGCTGCTTTGTGCAGAGGATGCTCACAGTTCTGCGGGGTGATCCTTTCCAACCCTGTGCTGCACTTCTGCTATGCAAATCATGTGCTGCAAAATCACCAGAGACAAGACTCTGAACACAGTTTCTCTCCCAGCAAAAGAACAAAGCCTTCAGAAGAAGAAGTTTGTACCTTCGGTTGAAATGCTCCCTGAAGTGACCCAAAGGGACCTGAATGTGGAAGCATGGGTGGCATTCCAGGCATTGCTGGAGGATAGGTTGGAAAGAACTACAAAAGAAAAAGAGATGCTTATGTCACAGGATGACTTGAACAATAATGGAGGTAAGGTGCCAAGCCTGGCACATACAAAAATAGTACTGTGCTGAACAAGTGCCACAGTGAAAATACACGATAAATTTGCTTTCAAAATTTTTAAGAGCAAAGCCAAAACTTGAAAAATGCACTTATCTGATAAATTTTCTAGATAGTGCTGAGTGAGTGTGCCTTTAAAAATTGTGGACTATTGCAGGAAGCACAGAGCATAATTTGGGGTTTATGTTCACTTTCCATTAACTTTGCATTTTTCTGCTCTTGCAGACAAATCGATCCTGTTTTGAAATGTGACCTGCTTTAATTTTTAAAGCAAAAGGAACCACAAGATGCTGCACTGCACTCTAACCACAGGCAACACGCACACCACCTTGTAGTTGTGTAGGCTGGGTGAAATTTTGCTTAGGCCTCTCCTGAGCACACACAGCAGTTTTACAAGTCCCAAAACATGTAGGTTTTTTTTTTTTTTGTGCTTTGGAGCAGTGGGGAGCACCAGGAAGAAACCACCAGTCTGACTTACTCCTGTGACCTGAGCAAAACCTTGTGAAAGAGCCATGCACTCCGGGCTGCTGCACTGGGAGAAGCACCAGCTGCAAAGGTACTGCAGTGACCACTGACAGCAATTCCTGCGCATTCCCTGCCATCCCAGGCACAGCCATACAGAGCCGCAGCAGCAAAAATGCAGGAGACAGAGAATTAAAAAAAAATAAAACAAAAAAAAAAGCCCAAAGAAAACTTGGTACCTTAAAAACATAAAAAATCAAGACGGAAAAAAGAGCTTTAGAAATGAATGGATCAAAACACTACTCATCAATTGATAACAAGCAAAAGAAGAGCAAGCAGAACCATTAACAAAGAAACCAAGGAGGAAGGCGAGCACTCACGTTGGAATGTCGAAAGTAAGGGTTGTCTAATTTGGGAGCGTACTTGTCAAACTGGAAAGAAAAGAGAAAAAAAAAAGGAAACAGGTGAGTTTGGTTTTGGCAGGAGCAGACACATCAGGATTTCAACACAGACAAATAATCATGGCCCGTGTGTAAGCGTTTAACAGAGCAGAACTGACTGGTTATTCCATACTCGCTCACTGGGGAGATGACTGATTTCTCAGGATAACAGAGAGGAGCCCCCAGGCCACGCTGGGCTCTGCCAAGGCTCACTGCAGAACCCTGTCTGAGGCACTGCATGACCAGGCTCCTGCCCTGGGAAGAGAGCAGTCCTGATACTGCAGCTCAGTGAAACACAGGGAAGTTCAGCTCCAGGTCCACAACTGGGATCTGCCCCTGGATTGCTGAACTAGATCACAGACTAGAGATAAGAAACATTTTCCATTAGACCCCAGCATCTACTGTGGGGCAGCCAATTCCAATTCCCAGTTTCCTGGGCTCCTGTAAGCACCAAAATTCTTTGGGAAAGGGCTGAATTACTTTAGATACACAAATCTCAATATATTTGCCCTCCCCTGCAAAAGGGAGAGTTCCCCAGAGAGAGTTCCCCATTTGCCTCCCCAGAGAAAAGGTGACTGTAAACTTTTTCCATTCCAGCATGGGGTTTTAACACCTCCATGTCCGTAGCCTGTGCCCTGTTTGCCCTGTACCATCTTGGAAGAAAACCCAAAGCACACACACATTGCATTTCTGAACAGTATGTACATTCTGCTGGGGAGGAGGGAATGGGAAGGAAGGCAGGGAAGGGAGCTGTAGGACCCCAGAAAAAGCTGCTTATTTGGCAAGTCAGCTGCTGTTTCACACTCCTCTATGTGCAGGAGAGTAGATTTGTAATTTCATTAATTACAGTTATTACTGGAGCCATGTCCCCTCCAGTGTAAATACCGTAAATTACCAAACACATGCAGCTGTAATTTCAACACTCTTCTCTGGTGTTAGGATTAGCAGACCTGATCTAGTGGAATATAAGATGTGAGTGAAATATAACAAAAGAGCCTTGCAAGTTGTTTTTGGTCTGAAGGCTGTCATCAGTGGGCACGGGTGGGAGGAGAGGGAGCTGTTCACAACCTTGGGTATCACAGTTCTTAAATAACACAGGAGACTTCTGAGAAAAGATTCAGGATTGTTTTACACAGACCAAGCAAAGAAGGGAAGGTGTTTACACACAAGCGCACTGAGCAAACACCTGGGGCTGGATTTTGGGTGGATGATATTGCTTTTAATTGTCTTGCTGCTAAGCAGATTACAACCCAATAATGTCACTGAGCAGTCAGCAGTGGGAAAGAAAAGTGGGAAACATTATGCTCCTTGAGTCCTTGGTAGTTCTTCCCAAAGGCTGCTTTTGCTAGCCTTAAACAGGGTTGTTTCTGCATTTTGGACACAGTGTGAAACTGAGAGGGGGAAAAAAGCTCAATCTTGTGCTTTCAATCTCAGAAAGTAATTGCCAGAAATGGGGAGAGAGTGCATTTTAAAGTACTGACAAAATCCATTTGTAGCAGATCCCTAACAATTTTGTAACAGCTGCAGCAAAGTCCCATTGTGTTACAAGCAAATTCAATGACCAAATGCTTATTACATGGCCAGGAGGATCTCTCCCAGCAGAACCAGCCACACACAAATTAGTGCTTGTTGATGTAATCAAGTAATAAAATGCCTAAATCAATACAGATCAGGTATTAGGAGGAAGAGGGACAGCACTGGTGTCAGATGAGATGCTGCACTGTGGTGAGAGCTCTGGGTAAGCCAGCACGGTCTGCCCTGCACCCAGCAGTTGTGGAGACAGTGTTTGGGGCTGGAAGCCACCCATCCTGGTTGGTGTCACCTCCTGATGTGTCAAGGCAGCTGGCTCTGGGAAAGGGGGAATAGAAATACACAGCAGGACACACAAAAAGGAAAATAAAGGGATTCTGGGTTGTCTCGTGGGTGCTGTATCTGCTCATGGGTAGCAGCATGGGGGACCACGAGGTGGTGTGGGGGCTCTGGGTGGAAAGGGGTCCCTTTGGGAGTGCTGGCCTCCAGGTGGGAAGGGCAGGGACAGCACCCCTGGCTGAAATGAAGAGGGCTGGGTTTTGTTTGACAAGAGCGGGTTAGGCTTTTTGACCAGAGATGCTCTACTTATCCTCACATTTTGGGCTGGGGTACGCACCATGGGAGGTGCAGAGGGCGGCATGAGCGGCGTCTGGGGCAAGCTGGATGGAAAAGGAGTGAATGTGTGCTGGTGGGTGTGTTGGTGCTGATGCGTGTGTTGGTGCTGGTGAAACTCCGCTCTCAGCAGCGGCACCGGGCCAAGTGAGGCAGCGGCCCGGTCCGAACTCTGAACCAAAAACCGGTTGTTCAGCTCTTGCCTGAGCAGTTCGTGATCTAGAGGAGAGAGAGAGAGAAAAAAAAAAGACACAGAGGCCCGTGGGCCTGTGAGTACCACAAAGACGGAGGAGAAAGAGTCAATATTCACCTGGCATTCCCTGTTTCTGCAGGTCATGCTGTGGTGGTTTTCTACGTGAGGACTCATTGGTGGAGGTAAGAGAGATGCCTGTGACAAAGTACCAATCAGAATCCCCGAATGAGGCTGGCAATACATGATTGGTTGGTTGAATGATATCAACAGGCTGGTATCTAAAGACAAGAGAGAACACCATGAGTCATCACAGCAGAAAACATCATCGGGGCTCGCCCTCGCCCGGCCCCGCCCGCCGCCGCGCCCGCCCGGCTCTCCTCCCCGGCACTGCCGAGCCAGGTGTGTCTGGGAGCAGGCCCCAGAGGGCAGCCTCACCTCTGGGGTCACAGCCCCGAGATCCAGCCTCACCCCTGGGGTCACACCTCAGGGATCCGGCCTCACCCCTGGGGTCACACCTCAGGGATCCGGCCTCACCTCTGGGGTCACAGCCCAGAGATCCAGCCTCACCTCTGGGGTTACACCTCAGGGATCCAGCCTCACCCCTGGGGTCACAGCCCTGAGATCCGGCCTCACCTCTGGGGTCACAGCCCAGAGATCCAGCCTCACCCCTGGGGTCACAGCCCAGAGATCCAGCCTCACCCCTGGGGTCACAGCCCAGAGATCCGGCCTCACCCCTGGGGTCACACCTCAGGGATCCGGCCTCACCCCTGGGGTCACAGCCCTGAGATCCGGCCTCACCTCTGGGGTCACAGCCCAGAGATCCGGCCTCACCTCTGGGGTTACACCTCAGGGATCCGGCCTCACCTCTGGGGATGCCTCCCAGGCTCAGGGGAGCTGCACCTTCCAGCACCCCCAAGGTGCTGAGGAGTGCTCTGGAGGCCAACAGCTCACTTTGAAATGAGCAGTACTGACCTTCATCCTCTGGGTGTGTGACAGTCAGAGGCGCGCACACACACACACTGAAAATTGATGTGTGTTAAGTTCTGACATACAGGCACTTCACAGGTAAAATTTTGCTAAGATCTACAGTGCAGTGAGATAACTGTGGGTTTGGGTGGCTGGAAACTGCCTGCTTGGACATCCATCCCTGTGCCATCCCCCCCTACTCAGCCCCAGGGCATGCACGCAGTGACCAGAAACATCTATCCTGTAAATCAAGGCCTTCTTTGCAGTAAGGGGTTTTTTTGAGATCCTAAACAGCAAGCAGTCCTTTCCTCAATTTGTAACAGGCTGTAATTCTTGTTTCTTGTCGTTGCCTCCAGGCTTTTCTCCTCTGAGAAAATACAGAGGAGGAATCAGTGGGGAGGGGACAAACACTGAAGTGGCTCATGATCTCATCAAGGTTGCAATGACTGCTGAAACAAAATGTTCCACCACATGACGTGGCCTCTTCTCAGCATCTTCCTCTGGAATAACAACTTGCATTGAATGTAATGTGGTTCAGGGCAGGGGAAGACATCTGTGCTTTAGAAATGATGTCACTGAAGACAATAAGGACCAATGTCCACTTCTCCAAAATGTCTGCTGGTAGAAAAATTACATCTATCTGTGGCTTTTCTTAAGAACTTCAAACAGGGATTAGCACCCAACATGTTATATATATTTTTTAAGTGAAGACCAACCTGTGTCCCCAGCTGTGGATGACACACACCCAGTCCTGACTGATCTACTTGCTTCTGAATTTACATGAATCCACTCCTTTCACTGTAACAACCCCTTTAAACTACAGCTCTGAATATAAAGGGGCAAAAGAACACCTGTACTTTAAAGTTGTATTTCATGTTCTGCAGGGATTTCTTTCACTTCAGTTTTTGACAGTAACATTAGAAATGTCTAAATCAATCACTTTCTGAAGTGACATGGTTAAGATCTTTAAAAACGGGCACTCTGATGGGGAACTTCAAGGTCTCTACTACCACTTAGAAGCCTACAATTCAAAGTCACATTTGAGAGCAAATTTTGGGTTCCTAAGTAATTTGCTTTTCAGTAATAAATATACTGCTAAGAGCAGGTACTGTGTACTGCTACAATCCATATAATAATTAACACAAAAGCAGAAAGTATATATATTTGTGATACTGAAGCCTAAGGCTCTGGAGCAAAAGAGTCTATAATGGGTTCTCCTTGGACTGAGCAAATAAGAAAAAAAACCTAAAGGCTGAAAGCACTTAGGTCCAAAACCTAACCTCTTTAGAGAATATGAGCATGATTTCACATGTGTGTGTGTGTGTTTACACTGTTAAATCTGGCATGGCTTAAAGAAACTGAATCCTTCTGTTAGCATCAAGATAATCCACTTTTCTGGAGGGAGAGATAAAAGCAAGTTGGCAGTTTTAAGTGCTCTGATATCCAATTTCTTTAAGAGACTAGAAGTCAGACTGATAGATTTGCAGCTGGCTCCAGCCCACAGCCCTCTACCACAACTTTGGCCTCCATCAGGAAAAGAAAAGGCCTGGAGATGTTTGGAGAAGCTGAGTGGCACTTGGAGGAGTGGCTGCTTTGCAGTAAGGATGGAATTGCAAAGGAACAGCCCAGCTCTGTGAGGAGAGCAATGAGCAATGTGAGGAGGCTCTGAGCAATGTCTGGATCAGAACTAAGTTGCAGTGATGTCAGTTCCAGTCACACAGTAACACAACCAGGAGCAGGGTGCTGAGCAGCCCCGGGACCTGCCAACACCGTCCTGTGTGCACACACGAGCTGGGCAAGGCACAAAAAGGTCACTCCTGCTCATGGTGCCCTCACCTTCAGGAGAGGAGAGACACAGACCACTGTACCCTCTGGGTATCCCACATCAGGGCAGCCCTTGAGCAGACAGCAGAAGCCCAGCAAGGGTTGCTCCTGAGTTACTTGTATTTGCTTTAGGTTTCAAAAGGAATAAATGCCACCAGAAGTGCATTCTTGTCTCACTCTTCAGGGCTGCTCAGCAATATTGTTTGCTTTTAAGGAAGTTTTATGTGAATGACAACAGAAGCTCCTGGCTCTGCAGCACTCTGTATTGATTTTATGATGTGCCATTTTGCAGGCATTTCATATAGTGCAGACAAGAGGCATTTCACTGTCTGCAGGGTTAGACACCCAGACCTTTCCCTCCACTAACTTCGGCTTCTCCTACTTAAATTGCAGGAGAAATCCTTTTAGTAGGAGCAAGACTGTTACTGTTTCCTGGCAAGCTGCTGAATGTGAATAGGTCACTTGATCTTGCATCTCCTGAAGTTAATGGTGAAAACATACTTGCTTTCAGTGACTGCAATATCATGCTTTTAGTGAGAGCTCTGCTATTTCCTTTTGCTATGCTTTCAAAGTCTCCATCACAGTAGCCCTTCGCCTTAAACAGGGGAAGCAATGAATAGGACTCCCACAGCGCTGCCAACATCTTCCCAGCCATGTGGTTGAAATTCTAGATGGTGCCAGGGCTCCTGACAGCTGCCAGCTTTGGCCTATGTGGTCCTGTCTCTGGCAGGGAACCCACAGCACTATCATGGCTCTCAGAGCTCACTTTGGCCCCATTTGTACTTTTGTTTTTTTCACTTAGAGAAGCAGTAATAAATAATGAGACATTATTTAGCTCCTGGAAGCAAAAAAAGGGGGATGGAAGACCATCAGATTTTTCCACAGCAAATCTGTCATTTCCTTATTCCTTTAACTGACTTCATAGGAAACAGAGAGTGTGTTTTTTGCAAAATGCTTGTCCTGTTTAATCCCTGCTGAGTTAGTTGTGGATTCAAATGCCAGATCAAAAGGAGGCCCCAGCAAGTGAAAGTTGCTGGGAAGTCTCCAGCTGCCAGGGTCTCTTCCAGGGACAGCTGTAGGCTAATGGATAAGCTATAAACAGGGCATTTAGGGCAGAAGTGACAATAGAATGGGGGCCAGGGTGAACAAAGGAAACTTTTTAAAAGGATGCAAAGATAGTGAGAGTAGAACAGCAGAGCTTGTCAGCTGAGCTGTCTCTGACTCAGACTGAAAGGCCACGGAGCCATGGGCACAGAGCAGTTGTGCTGCTGCAGGCAAAGGATCCTGCTCTGCCAGCAGGATGTGCTGCTGGTCGAAGGATCAGGCAGGGAATTCAGTGAGATTCAAGTGCTCGGTTAGAACAATTGCAGAAACAGTATTTTCTCATCAGTTCTAACAGCAGCAGCTTTCTTTGGAGAGGGGAGAGAGAAGGGGAGAATGGCAAACTGTGCATCACTTCTCTGTTAATCTAAAAAATGTCTGATGAGGTGGAATGCCACACTGGACAACTCATGCCCTGATCCTGAACAGGACTTTTTTTCGTTGAAGCATTTGTTTTGAAGACTTCCTATAGGAAGTGATGTGTCGACAACCTCTCACTGCTAAAGCACGTCAAGGTCTCCCACCTGTTTCACGAGCACTGTCTCAGTTCCAGCACACACTGAGGGGTCTGTGCCAAGGGATTTCACCTGCCCACCAGCCAGCCCATGTCTCAACACCCTGCAGTGCATGCACGGCCCTGGAGAAGGAGGCACCTACCCGCAGGGTGCCCTGGTATCACGAGGCTGTTGGTGGGTAACGCTGGTGGAGGTGGCAGCGTGGGAGGGGTGGCGAACATGGCCGGATGGTGCTGGTGCTGGGCCTGCGATCTGAGAGAGAAGTGCGAGGTAGCAAGATTAGAGATGGACAGGGGCAGAGCTGGGCCGGAGGAATGGTGTGCTGGGATCTGGGGAGACAGGGACAGGTGCTTCGGGAGGCTGATGCTCGTTGCACTGCTAGCACTGCTGCTCCGGCTGCAGAGAGAGAGAGATGGGAGGGAGGGGAGACAGACAGACAGACAAAGAGTGTGTTACAATACAGGAGTGGAACGGTGCAAGAAATACACTACCAGAAACAACACAACTATGCAACATTGATCTCCCCAGGCTCATGCTTTTGTTGATCTTAATGGCAGTGGAGATAGTTAGTGAATCTTAATGAACGTCTCCAACAGGGCAGAACAGGCCCTGGGCTCTCTGGAGGGACATCTCCTCCAGTGCTGCAATCCTCAGAGCTGTCTGTAAGTACTGATGAGGGCCACAGAGGCAGCTGGATTGTGCACCTTTATGGAGCCTCTGATGACCTTGCAGTGTCCATGTGGATCCTTGTGACCAGAGGACACAGTGACACCAATTCCTTTTTCTGCTGCTCTGGGTGTGCAGAGCTGCACAGCACGAGTGACTGGGAGCCCTCTGGATCTGCTGCACATGTGCTGTGTACTTGTAGTCACACAAGCATGCAAATGCACACCATGTTAATATTTTTTCTCATAGTAATTTGTAATTTACATCATCTTCTATTATTATTACTCCATTGCAAGTGATCTAAATTTCGTGGGCTGAAACACGCTATCACTGCAGTTATTAGTTGTGTAATTCCCACAATACTGAATGTCTGTGGCAAGATAAAGCTCAGAGAGATCCTGAATAGCTTTAAATATTATTCACCAGTTATACTATTGTGGCATTTACAAGCTAAAACCACAACAGAGCTTAAGTATGCACGATACTGTGAAATACACATTAATGGCAGCTCACTGTATTCATATTCTGACCTTTGTGCAGTCAAATACTATGCTTTAAATCATTTTTCTCATCTTGTTTAAACTAGTCTAGCTGTTGCTTGGGAGGCAGGGCATGTTTTCTGTACCAGCAAGAAGACTATACAGGTTCCAGTTGACTGACTAAACTCTTTTCTCTGGAAACATTTTATCCACACCATTTTCACCCACCCTCCTTACTGGATGGAGGTAATTTAAACAGCAGAGCCAAGCCTCCTGCAAGATGTGAACATCTCAGATTGAAGCAGATTTTTCAGCCCACATGGGAGCCCAGGTCTCCAGGGACACAGCATTTTCCAGTACAGATCACAGGATATTCTGAGCTGGAAGGGACCCACAAGGATCAGAGTCCAAGACAGATATCTCTCTTTTGATGCTGGTGAGCCAAAAAACCTGAGAACCACGAGCAATGGAAGTATTTCTGAATATGGAACAAAGGTGTTGCTCAAACTGAAACCACCTTAAATTTCTGATTCAAGAACTAGCCAGCTCAGACAAGAGCATGTAAAATTTTACTTGATACTGGACTGAAAGGAACACGTGCCTTTCCCCAGAAGGTGTGCATTTATCCCCTTAAATCCAAATTGCAAATGCACCGCAATATTCAAATGCACAGATCAACCACAGCTGGAAAAGCCAGCCCATGAAGTCCAATACCCAAAGCTCAGCCCATCTCACCCCAGGTGAGCGCTCACCTTGCCTCCCAGCAATTCCCACCCACTGGAAACAAGCTTTAGCCCTGCAGCAGCCTGAAGATGACGTGAGCACCCCTTCCCCGTTCTAACCTGATGTTGTTGAGTCCGTTGTGTGCCACCTGGTGATGCACTTGGTAGTTGAGGGGCGGGGGGATGTGGCTGGGGGGCTGGCTCCGCAGCTCGGGGATCAGCTGGGGCTGCGACTGCGGCCGGGGCTGCGGCTGGGACTGCGGCCGGGGCTGCGGCTGCGGCGTGAGCCGGGGTGGTGCTGGTGCTGAAATCACTGGCTCCTTCTTCAGCAGGGGGCTCGCTCTGGCACTTGACGTGGGCGCTGAGGAGGTCGAGGTGACGACGGCAGCGACGGGCTGGGGGCTGGGGATGGGCAGGGCGAAGGGCACGTCGGTGCTCAGCTCCCGGCTCCGCTCTAGCCCAGACACCTTTGGGACATTGGCTGCTTTCGCTTCTGGCTTGTCATTCAAGGTGGGACCTTGTGGAGCAACGAGAAAAAGAACAAAGCGCGTGCTGAAAGGTTTGTGTTTCTTTCTGTGCTTGGTAGAACATGTGCCTGGGAAAAAACAAGTCATGTTTCAGCTCGTGGGAGCGCCGTGGGAGCGCTGCTGCTGCAAGATGGATGTGTGTTTGAGTCTGTCCTTCCGCTGTCCTTGACTGGCCAGTCCACAGAACTTCCAGCATGTGTGCAAGAGACTTAGCTGTCACTAAATGAATGCATGCTACAGACAACACACAGCTTTGTGACTTCTTCAGGGGCCCAAGGTTATGTACAATAGGAGTGTGAACATGTCTCAGGTTACTGCTGCAGTATTTCCTGCCCAATGTTCATCAGACACAGACCTCATCATTAAGACATTTCATTTTCTCAATGCTCTTTCAAGGTAACCCACATTGGATTTAGGCTTAACTCCAGCTCCAAGGCACCAGGACCCAAGCATCAATCCTTAATGATAACCCAACCTGTCTTCTAGGATGAAGACTACCCGGGATCTCTGTAGCCAGGGATGGGACAGCTCTGCAGAGAAGCTGTGACACTGCTGTCCCCTGGTCACACACTTGTGTGGAAGAACAGAATAGAGAATGCTGGAAAAATCCAGTCAGAAGTTCAGTGGGCACCCAAATGTAGTTCTGCTCACCCTAAACAGCAAATATCTGTATGCTCAGCATGCTGAAAATATTAGGAATGCTGCAACCTTGCAAAATACACCTACAGAGAGAATTCCATATGGAATTACTCCTTCTGTGGTGCCAAATCCTCCTATTTTTCATAATTAAGCTAAACAAAGCATCCCAAAGAGTTAAAAGGGTGAAAAGGAAAAAGGGAGGAAAGAAGAGATATTTCAGATCAAGCAGTATCCAAAAGGTTGAAGACAACTGAAAAGACCAACATGAAAGCAATTCAACTCCCACTGTAACTCCCTTTTCACCCTCATCTGTGGATCCTTAAGTGCACACATACCCACAATTACAGGAAAAGATCTTCATGGGCTACGAGGTTGTTGGTGTGTTTCACACACATCCCACTGTGCACACACAGCACCTCTGACTTTCAGGAGACACTTTAGTTACCCACCAAAACGTGCTGGGGGCTGCTGGCATTTCGCTGCCTTGCAGACACGCAGGAGATGCTACCTACACTCATTAACATGCTCCCACCACCCTCACAAACAAATTCCACCTTTGAAATCCTCCCGTCTCATCAAAGGACCGAGCCAGTTCCTGATGTGGGAGGGTGTGGAAATAACACACAGCACACCCCATGAGCTAATTCTGGCCGTGCAGCAGCTCTGACCAGCGTTTGTGAACGTGAGGACAGAGCCCCCAGCGCCACTTCCACAGCCGGGGTGCCACCGTGGTGGCATCAGGTGGGAGGAGGACAGCACTGAATCAGAGCCTGCAGCACACCAGCTCATGTTCTGTGCCCACAGTGCCCACGTGGTGATGGCATCTCCTCCCCTGAGATAAAAGGCAGCTTCCCACACTGCTTCTGGCTCTGCCTGCACTCTCACCACTGCACAATTTCCCCCAGCCATCAGTCACTCAGCTCATCACTGTGTATGTATAAATTCAGAATGCAAGAAGAGGACGAATGGAAACATATGAACTATATTTATCAGCTGAAAATGCCTTGAGGTCTTGGGGCCTCAAACCCACAAGTAACAGGAACAGAAGCCTTTCCTAACACCAGTGTTTTGGCTGGCAGCAAGTACTATCAACACTGTACTTTCCAGCACCTTATATATCTTTACAGGTTTGACACAATGTCTGGAGATCCTAAATTAATCTCTACAATAAATACAAGCCTCTCATTTCAGTGAATTTCTTTACCAAATATGAATTCATGCATCACACGTAACCTGGTTGTGTGCCATACACAGACTTGGTTCCAATGCTATTCAGAATTTATTTTTGAAGTAAAATTCTCAATGCTCTTACACATCATTATTTTTTATAATACGTTTGTAAATTTTCCTCAGTTTTTACTGCTCACAGTTGAAAAATTGTCATTGCCTAGTCAAGCCAGGGCTCCCCACACTGCATTTTGGAGCAAGCGTGTTCACAGCTGTAGATTCCACTATTTTTCAGGAGCTACCCATTAAAAGCAATTGGGTTTCATTCCTGAGCATAGGTTTCCTCAGAGCCCATTAGCTCTTTGCATCCAACAGGCCTCCTCCTACAGAGTTAAACTTCATATTGTGTAATTATAGGCAATGTAGACTAATGGTGTATATTCAAAACACACTGGCACCACGAAAGTTAGTTGAGTAAAAAGTCATTTAGATCCAAAACAAATCAGTAAAGTCCCACATTAAAAGCAGCTGTTTGACCAGTTTTATGTGCAACTATTGATTCCCTGTGGTTTCAGCATTAGCTCTCATTTGCAATTTTCTCAAAGCAAAAGCTCAGTCTCCCTTGCTGACTGAATTGACCAGCCAAGCCTGGTTGTGCTAGTTGGTACCAGGGGTACAGGACAATTCCTGCTGTCAGCTTCCATCTCTCAGGATGCAGTACCACAATGTTCTTGCATTTCATTCTCGACAGCAATGAAAATATCAACATGCCAGTTTCCCCCTCACCAGAAAAGCTACAGGCACGAGTGGGAGTATCTTCTCTTCTTTTGCAGCCATGAGAAGGAAAGATGTGATGTGAATTCATGGGCAAGAGGGGAAAAACTTCTGAGAGAGCAGTCCTCAAGCCTCCTCAGCCACCACACAGGAAGGGCAGAATCCTGGTGTTTGATGACTTTGTCATTTTCCCCCCCGATGCCTGCAATGCACACATGGAAGTCTCTGAGCTATCTTTCCTGAAATCCCTCAGAAAGTTAACCTTAATGATTTTAATGAGGGATGTTGCCCATTCTGATCAGGATCTTGGACTTTTTAGTTTCTCTGCAGGGTACTTGAATATCCCTCCTAAGAGAACTCCACTCCTGCATGCCCAAGCTCTGACCAGGCTGACTGCTGCTCACATATGGAAATATCCCAAGGAAAGCAACCAAATACTCCCTTTTGTGCAAGCTGGATCAAGTTGCATTGAGATCCTTTCAGAAATTTCTGTTCTTGGGCTGCTAATCCAGCCCTCCTGAGCAAAGGACCCAGGGAGCTGAGCACAACTGCCCCAACAAAAACACAGACCCACCCAACCACACCACAGTGTTCTAGAGGCAAAAATGTGTTTATTTTCACCAAGTCCTAGAGTAATTTTCATGCTTAATGATAACAGGCTGAGCCAATTTGCCTAAGACTTGACAGTCAGCTCCAATAATTCAACCTTAATTAAACCTGAACGCATGTCAGTTCAGCTTGTCCCTTCACAGGAAATCTGACATTTGTAATGATTCATGTTCCAGCCATGCTATGGAAAGGCTGGATCACATCTGCCACTCTCCTCCACGCACAGCACTACCCCTTTTGAGCATGCCAACTTTTGTTTATTTTCTAACCAAACACCTTGGACTTCTTCCATTGAGAGGTTTTCTTAAATGAACAGACAGTGAAACATGTCTTGATCTCACAGGGATGAATGATGACTGAGTGTGAGAGACAGGGAAGAAAAGGCTGAAACTGCTCTAACAAGAAAAAAAACCCAACAACCTGGGATTAGTAATTCTTGCCTCCCTGATCGACTAATTTGTTCATTTGGAGTGTTGCAAAAGGTTAACCTCCCTACGTCTTGGGCTACATCCAATTCCAGCTTCAACTGGTAAAGAAGAAAACTTCACAATTTTTAAAAGCACAGAGAGCTTCAGCTCCTGCTGTGTAAATCTGCAGAAACCGGAGGTGAAGTTTAAGGGAAACCCCGAACTCACCAACAGCTTAAATGACTGTATAAAGTGTGCTTCAGGAGGAGTTACCCAAAGCTGAGGGACCATCAGCCAAGACCCCATCTGAAAGTTCCCTGAATTCTGGGTCTGGCTGGTGTAACCATGCACTGCCCATCCCCAAGGCTGCAGAGGGTGACATGCCTGCCAGTGTGTAACTACAGCCCAGGCACAATACAGAAAGTCCCAGACACAAATTAAACCTTTCTGTTACAGGAATTTGCTTTCAAGCTGATTAAGAGTAGCTCAAGTGCAAGGGATTAAACATGTAAAGGCTGCTTTGAGAACTCCAATAAGCAGTTACTGTGTTATACAAACAGTACTTAGGGCAACAGCAGTTCCAGCCCTGCCTCTTGCTCTTTGCAAGCTGCTGGTTGCTGCTGAAAGGGGACTGTCAACACACGTACAATGTGATTGGAAATAATCTAATCTTGCTTGCACGCCTTTCCTTTGTCTCTTGGAAAAAAGAAAAGTGGAGTCATTCAGACGTCTTTCTGCAGCCTCCCTCTGCAGTCTCCCTTGGTGCATTCAAACAGCAAGGGTGATGGGGTGATGTGAGAAAGAAATTCCTCTCCTACATCCATCAATGACATCTTTACCAATGGCAATTTCCCAAGAAACACAACAGCCACCATCTGTAGCCCATCTATCCGCCCTGTACATATCCTTGAAAACAGACACAGGCCAGACTGGCTATGGTGAACCCTGCTCCATATTCCAGCAAGAAACGCTAGAAAAGCAGCACCACAGGAATTACACATAGCAAGGAGCTGAGAATTTCAGAGCGAGTTGATGAGCCCCAGGGAAGAGTTTTGAAACATCAGCAAGGGGAAAGAGTAAAGAAGAGCAGGACTTTCAAGCAGGAAGTCTAAACAAAGAAATAACTAAATAAACATCTCTAAACATTTTGTGGCTTTTGGGGTTTTTTTTTGGCTTTTTTTGTTGGTTTTTTTTGTTTTTTTTTTTAAATTTTATTTTAAATTGAACTTTTAGGCTGCTACATAATGTATTGTGGACATGGAACATATAATAAGCAGAAGAGAGAATAAAGCATTTTGCTTTGACAACGATAACACTGATGCTGGTAGAGTGCTTACAAGTGAAAATCAATATTTAAGTGCTAATTCTTTATCCCTAGATGGCTTTTGCTTTTATATAAATGACTTTTTCATTGCATTTTAGGAGAGTAGCACTATTTAAGACTTCAAGCGATTAGGCTGTTTGCAAAGGTAAGGCAAGCAGAGCTACAGCACAGAAGCCCCCCAACAAAGGGAGCACAGAGTTCCTCCACCTATTTTAATGCAAATCAGCTCAAGATAAGACATAAAGACGTGGGACTTGCACATAAAACTACTGTCTGGAAGGGTCCATGGTGTGCAACACGATGATTTTTAACATTACTGAGAAGCAAAGGCTGAGTTTCCATCACAACAGCAGTACTACACATTAGGCTGTGTCAAAACAATGTTCTCCTGTGCCATGGGCTCCTCTGAACATCATGGGCTCCTGGTGGATTTTCCACAAAAAATTACAGAGTTTTCTCACAAAGAGAAGCAAACTGAGTGTGAGCACAAGCCCTCGTGCCCGGCTCTGCACCCGTGTGTTGAAGAGCTGGCCTTTGTTCCCGCTGTGGCTCCCACAGCATTCCCAAGACCAAGTGGGGAGCTCTTCCCAGCCGGCCTGGGCTCGTCCCCTATCACTCAGTTCATTTGTACAGAGCTGTCTGTCAAGGCACATCGCCCGCTGCAATCTGAAACACCCTCCCAACAGCTGCCACTATCAATTACTCTCCCAGGCAGCCCTGACTATCAGGAAGAGAACTGGAGCGAGCACTTGCCAGTTTTAATAAACTGTGTTGCCCAAGTCATTTAACCTGCTAGATTGCTGTGTGCCGGGGCTGTAACAAGCCTTCAGCTTTTCAACCTAGAAGAAAGCAACAGTGGCAAAAAGCTGTCAGCTTGGTCCTCAGAATTAACTTCCAAGGGTATCTTCCCCCTCCCTCCCTCCCGAAGCGCCCGAGTTTAAAAAGTGAAATATCTTCGAGTCATTTTCAGAATGTCACGACACGGAAAGCAGCTCTCATTTTTATCACAGAGCCAGCAACTCCCAAGAACGAAGGGCTGTCGTGCTCCATGATTTCCATGTTAGGGGCACACCTGGGCAGAGCTCCTCTCCGCTGCACCCGCATGGACACATCCCACGGGCACTCCCCAGAGCCAGCTCTGGGTCACCACCACCCTGGAAATGCTGATGCAACCCAAGGGCTTCAGGTTACCCTGACCACCTCTAGGGCTTTGCAATCCCCCACTCTCAGTATAATTAAAGGTTTTCCTCCAACCAAAACCTCAAGCATGGCAAATTTACATTTACTTTGATGCTTCCAGAACCGGTAGGAATGATTCCTTAAAGAAATACCTGTTTAAAATGAAAACACTTCCATCCAGATCAGCGTTTTCAGTCTGTGGCTCACATATATACCAAGAAGTTTGTGAGTGTTAATAAGAAAAGGTCTGCCATCACTAGAATTAATCTGAACATAGGAATCTGCTGTCCACCAGGAAAGCTTACTGGACTCTACAAATCAAAAAGAAAATTCAAACACACTACACTGCATGTTTTCCTCAGCCAGCTCTGTAGATAAGAGCCTTTGTTGAGAAAGCTTGAAGCACAGAAAGCTTTCACCCCCCTCCTGCAGAAACTGAGGAGCAGCAGCAATAACATCTATGGACTTGATGCCTATTTGCTGCTCTATGGTTCTTTAACGGGATGTTTTATTCCTAGAGATTTGGGAGCTTTCCATGCTCTATCGAGGCATGTTAGCTGTAAGCATGCATGATGACACACCAAAGCTGCAGGAGCTGAATGAAAATGGGTGCCAAACACAAGGATTGGGGCCACAGTATAAAGAAGAAGGATCACCATTCAAATCCCCCCAAAGTAAGTCACACTGCATTTTCCTAGCAATGCTGCTTCTGGCAATATCTCAATGCAAAGCTGGAACTGGATTTGCAGCTAAATCACCTACTGTGGATGCTGGCGTTGTAATGAGATTGAAAGTTTCATACAGGCTTTTTAATCCAGGGCTATAATGCTGGATCAAATGGGTTAAATCTCTTCAGCAATGCTCCTAAGCACATGCTGAATGCCTACAAACCAGTGACGTAGGAGCCACTCTACTTCCCTGGACAGAAAACATTGCTAAAGCTTCTTGTACTTGTATACTAAAGGTGTGTTTGTCTTGTTCTGTTTTTAATGTGTGATGGCCTCCTGTACACCTAATCTGAGTAACAGACAAGCAACAAGGCAAATAAGTTAGTTAGAAGACACTCCCCCAAAATGAAAGCAAGCAAGCACACACACATCCTCAACTCCAGCTATAAGCTTTTTAACACAGAGAACTGTTATAAACCAAGGAATCTTTTGATTTTAATTAGGCAAACAAGGGCAAATAATAAACCATCAACTACTACATTACCAGAGAAAATGTACTACTTTTGCTGTTTGAAATCCATATCGATTCCCATCTAGCCTGCGAGTGAGTTATTAATCACTCCAATTAAATCATGAACACAGGTCTTTACACTGAAATTGAACCCCCACCAATAGATCGATAGCTCAAACCTCCAAGAGCAATTACTGCTCAGCATAATAGAGCAGCTTGTAACACAGGGCTCCATGCAGACCACAATTCTCTCTGTCATATCCTTCACAGGCAGTGCAAACAAACTGGGAAAAGAAAGATTTTATAACTATTATTTTCAAAATAAACAGACATCTGCTTAGAGTTACCTAATCTCTCACATCACAGAGGCAGATCTGCCAAGGTCACATTGGAGACATGATTACATTTTTTCACAATTTGTTATTCTAGCAAAGCCCTGATAAGATTGAACTATTGAAGTTCACACTCTGGTTTAATTTCAAGAGGTTAAATGCCAAATCCTTTTCTTATTGCTACAAGGAAGGGATCTGCCAGGCTGCATAATACCCTGTGTGGGCTAAGACAACAATTTTGTTTCATCTGCACAGTCTTATGAAGGTTTTGATTCTTTTTTTTAAATGACATCAGAGAGCTCCAAGCTCCCAAAGAATGATTTAAAGCAAAATCAGAAAGTGAGGCTGTTCCAGAGGAGCGTCAGTGACCTTTCGGATCTTCCAGCCTGGAGAAGTTAAGTCAATGTCTGGCTGAGAAAGCACACTTGCTAACGAAAACCAGAAAAAGGCAAGAAAGAACATTCTGAAAAACCAGATCATCTTTGCTGGGAACAGATGATTGTCCTAACCAGCCAAGCATATGCAGGGTCACAGAAATCCCCATCTCTGCCTTGGAAGACAACTGATGCCTGTCCTGATGCAAGGAAAGAACTGTCCGCGCTCAAGCTCTTGGCTCTCCGTCCTTTCCAGGTGAGATATGTTTCCCTGAGCATCTTCTGACAGGCTGGCCCCTTCTCACAGCCCTGGAGCCCAATCCATCATCCTTCATTAGGGGAGCTATTGGCAGCCAATTAAGTGGTGATGGACCCACACCACAGAGCTAATCAAGATGAGTTCATAGCTTATCCCTCAGCCTAGGAGCACTGGCTCCTGCCTCGCTGTTTCCCCCCCTTGCTGCTGGCATGGAAAAATGCACCAGATCAGGCGCCGCAAGAAAAGCAGCAGGCAGAGGGGCAGTGTTACTGCTGGGGTCTCACCAGGGCTGCCCACCACCAGGCAGCTTCTACCAAAGGAAGGCAGAGGGATTATCTATCTATTCTCCACTG
Organism: Camarhynchus parvulus; assembly: GCF_901933205.1. NCBI lineage: Eukaryota > Metazoa > Chordata > Aves > Passeriformes > Thraupidae > Camarhynchus > Camarhynchus parvulus. The sequence goes on from NC_044585.1 coordinate 7,351,992, forward strand.
CCAGAAAGAGCCAGAAAGAGCCCAAAAAAGTTTCCTTCCTCCCTAAAGAGCGGCAAACAGACCTGTTTAGAAACAGTCCCAGTGAGAGAGGCCTGAGCAAGGTCCACACCTGATGTTATGGCTGGAGCTGTGAGAATGCAAAGCTGTGCTGCAAGGTGACAGAGTCTCTGCTAAGCAGGAACCGAGAGGAGAGATCAACCACACACAAATTAGCAAAATCCCATCTTGTTTATTTGTTATGTTCAGCCCTCACAGCTCAGTAGCTGCTGTCACATTAGTGCTAATATGGTCATAATTTGTGAAAACAACACTTGAGGTCGAGTGCTTATCAAGTGGGGCCACTGCTTTCCAACCAGCAGCTCCCCACACCCTGCATTCTCCCAGTGCCCTCCCTCTTCATTCCAAGCACAAGGAGGCCCCTTTCAGGCAGAATCCCCCATGGATTCAGTAGCACATTACTGCCCTAAACCAACATGTTCAGCCCAACTGCCTCCATTCTAATAGCAGCTGTGGAGCAGCACCTCTTTCCATTAACTTGGTTGAGAATGTAGGGTCAAGATGAAGAGAAACTGGAAGAATTTTCCTGCAAGTTTAAAAGCAATTCTCTTTGCCTGGTCAAAATCCAGCTCCTGACCTGCTGGAATGGCATCTTATGAAAAAAACTGAGGTATTGAACCGAACTGACTAAATACATCCAACAACGTTTCCAGTTGCATCATGGATAATTAAAATATTTAAGGGACAAGCTGCAAGTTGTTAATCAGGGAACACTTATTTGAATGGTGTGTGCCCTTTGGATTTGGTCCCTATGGCAACCAAAAATTCACTCCAAAAGGATATGCTGGAAGAAGCATGTCAGGAGCTGCCTCAACGTTTTAATTCACAGAGTGAGCAATGAATAAATACAGTTACTGACAGCACAGCACAGGCAAAAAAAAAAGTTTGTAAACAGCATCAGGAAGTCACAGATGGCCTTTTGCTTTTTAAGATTGAAAAAGTTCACTCTACCTTTAAACATGCCCACTATCAAGAAAACTGGACTGTGTTGCACATGAATCACAGTTATTAACCACTGATAACAGAAGTTCTAGAACAGAGGAGCTTTCCTTCAGTTCAGTTCTCAACTCTTGATTTTTTGTGATAGCGTTTCCACTCCTCACATTGGAAGGTGTTGCATCTTCTTGAAAATCTTTTCTGTCCCACCTGGTTCAACAGGAACCACACTTGGGAGAACACAACAGCATCTGAGGGATGGCTTTGCAGAATGCTCGAGAAGGAAAATGTGAGGGGTGATTGGTTTTTCCTTCTAAACAGGAAAGAGTGGTTTGGTATGCAATAAGGAAAGAAAAGAACACTTCACTGCACTGCAGAAGGCAAACTCTTTCAGCATGATTTCAGTGTGTGAAGTGCAGCTGCAAAGCTCCTTCCAGCTTTCTCCTTTGATGAAGTGTGAATTCTTCAATGGGCAGTAGAAATTCTGGAAATATTTTGGTGCTGGATATGCTGGAGGATAATGTATGATCTGGCATCTAGTGAGAAGTAACAGAGGAACACTGTGCTGTGCATTGCAATGGAATCACACCCTATTAATGAAAAGGTACTCTTGAATCTCTTCTTGTGTGAGGCTTTATGGCTGTGGAAAAAAGTCTTATGAGGCTGGAGGGTGCAAGGCAGCATGGATTGCTGCAATGCCAGCCTGGATGCGCAAAAAGCCTGGAACAGTCACTCAGCACTTGCAAAGCCAAATGTGTGCTCCACACTCCTCTTCCCACTGACTCCTTGGGATCCCTTTCCATCCACTGCAAAGATCATCAAGCACAACAATTTCCACAAGGCTGCTGGATGGAATCTGCTGCAGGCTATGGAAAACCCTTGTGATCCTGACATGCATGAGAATACTCACTGTAGCGAGGGAACTCATTCAGGAGAGTATTCACTGCCCTACTGACTGAGGCATTTGGCTTTCTTGGTGCCTGGGGTCTGCAGGAGCCCCAAAACCACACAGCTCAGAGCTCTCCCCGTTCCCAGGCAGAGCCACAACTCTCACAATCCCCACGTCACCCTCTGAGCTGGAACTGGGCAGGCACTGCCACATCCAACCTCTGGGCCGGGCAACAAACAGGTACAGGCTCAGACTTCTGCAAAGATAATCACAGGAATAGTCTGCTCTGAAACTGCTGCCCATTTTCATTTCAATATTGGGTGAAAGAAAAGAGACAAGTAAGTATGTGGGCTTAGCCTGCAGATACTTTCCTGAGACAGTAATTGCTGCATAATTCATAATCTTGTTTTTACATGTTTGCCATGTGTACCAACAATCCCACTGAAATCACTCTAAATTTTTCCTTCAAGTCCTCTCCATGTCACAGTTTTTTCCAAACTGCACACACACAAACATGCCTAGAGTCCAGCACTAAGCAGTTACTGGGGTTTGGCAAATTCCTGTATTCCCAGATTCTTGCACATTAGGAAAGTGGGGTCTCAGCTAATTCTTGAGAGTGTCCACTCCCCATTAGTACAGCAGACATCACCATTCACTCATTAAATCTGTATTTCCTTTCAAGCAGTTCTCTGTGAAGTCAGAATTGAGAGCTGTATCTCTACCCAGAGCCACCTGGCTCACTGCAGATGTCACAGGCTGGAGGAGTGCTGCCCTCTGCACCAGGCAGGGCTCAGAAATAGAAGTATTTGCAGCTGATAGGAAATCTTAGCCCAGTAAGAAGCAATTCTTAGCTCCTGTACCAAAGAGGCTCACAGGGAAGTGCAGTGATGCAGTTCCTCATCCCAGCCCTGCAGCAATGCTTTGAGGTATTTTTGCTCATATTAAACTAACTGGAGATGACATCCTAGATCCTTGCAGGGAGGGGAAGTGCATTTCTTCTAATGGGCCTCAAAATGGTTAATCAAGTCAATGATTACAAATGAAATGCCTCATCTCTCAAGGGGCAGAATCCAAGGGCTGGTGCCACTGGTTTTGGTTTTGAGGACACAATATGGTTTTGTTTTTGAGGACAACACTCCAAAGTGCCAGCAGTTGGTTTCAGGGAAAACCACCTCCTCCCACATTAACATATTCATTTGCAAAATCTATCACATATGTTGCGTGCAAACTGGCTGAGAGTTGATTCAGCTCTGACAGCATGAGAGCCTCTAGCCCAAATATCTGAAAGTAATAAAATCCACACCATCCTCCTGATTCCTCACCCTAGCAGAGAAGTGACCTATATTTGCTTTGCACTGTCAGTGCTCCCAGGAGACAGAAAATAGTAGCACTGGTCCATGCTGGGGTTGTGGACCTCAGAGTGGGACAATTGTCACAAGAAAAACACAAACAACAGGGCTTTTGTTACAGGTTATGCTCATGGCTAATGGCAATGACTGGGCTATCACATTCTACCTTATGGTCACTCCACAAACAGGAATGAGGCCAGGAGGGACAGAGCACCCATTATTTAATATATAGAGATGGGAAGCAGGGGAAATTATGGAACAAGCTCTCACAGAGAGCAAGTGCTCCTGTGTTTTTAAGAGGGCTCTCCTCAGCCCTTTGTTTTGCAGGCAGGCTGGCTCTGAGCTGGGCTGTTCCCAACAAGCTCTCAGCCTGCCAGAGGCTCAGAGAACCTGCTCTGAATGAATATGTTTCTTCCCATGAATTTGTTAAAACCAAAGCCAGATTCCCCTTCTGCTGGGTGCTGCATGTTTCTGAAAAATCCTGTCCTCTTTTAAGGCTGAACACAACCACGAGTGGCAGGAAAGAAGCAAAGATATTCCCCATTATGAAAGGAGGAAAAAGACTCTGAGGGAGCAGTCAGCCTCTCCTATGCCACACCACATCTCTGGGGACTGAAGCTTTTCTGCATCCACAAGATAAATGCACCTTCTCCCCCTGTTCCCACAGCAGCAGAGAACAACTCCCCAGTTACCAGCGCTGGATGCCAGTAAAGGTCTCCCTTTTCTTCCTTGTGTAAGGCATTTCCCTCCCCTTCATTTTATAAATTACCAGAACAGACATTTAAATGTTCAAGAATAATCTTAACAGAGTATTCATGCCTTGGGCATTTTCATGCTCTACAAGGAGTGAAACAAAAGGGCCTCATTTAATACCTCCCTACAGCATTCCCTATTCCTGCTCTTCCCTTGTGAATCTCCAAAGGCAAACTCTCAGTGGTTCAAGGCTCCCTACACACCCCATCCCTCCCTTCTCCCTTTTTAAGATGAGCTTCTAAAGCAAATCTTGCTGGCTGACAGGAACAGGTGGTAGGAATCCTTCAAAAGGAGAGAAAAACCACTTGTAACCAATAAAAGCAGAGGGAAAGTCTGATTCCTGTGGTTTTACTGAGCAGCCCTGGGAGCTGCTCGGATGGCAGGCACACCCTGCTGCCCTGTGTGCCCTGTGCCCCCCTGGCACCCAGCCCTGGCATGGACAGGGACATCCCTGGGATGCCAGGGTGGCTCTGCCTGCTTGGTGGGGGATTTCAGGAACCCTGCACCAGCTCCAGAGCCTGATGGGACAGGCTAAGGGCTGAGCCTGTCTTCTGCCCTGGATTTGAGATCTAGCTTTACAAAACCAGCAAAAGCCTCTATCCTTTTCAAACATAGAGAAACCATCCAATGTTTGAACAAAGTTTTGTGCTAGATCAAAAAACCAGGCCTGCAAAACCGTCCTTGGGGCTTTGCTTTTATTCTTTAGCAAAACCCCTCTACAGTAACTTTCTGATCTTCAGCCTTGGAGAGAAACATCACAATCCACTGAGGTGAACAATATCCCTTAATCTCTTGCCTTATACCTGACAGGTACAGAAGTCTGACTTGGAAAGGACCCCCAGGACATGGCTGGCAAAGGCTGGGCTCGCTGTGTGGCACTTGGAGACAGCAGCTCTGCTGGAAAGGACCGCAGCCCAGGACAGCAGCTCGCTGCCCAGCTCCCCTCTCCAGCCCTGCCGTCCTTTCTCCTCCCCTCATTGTCAAAACTGATGAAGGGAGAGGCAACAAGCTGGAAAGGCACGGCCAAGACTCAGAGCGAGCATTCAAAGCACCCTGCTGTGCTCCAAAGTGCTGTTATGGCTGCTCCCTGTGTGCAGGGAATTAGGATATGGTCTCCAATCCAGCTACAAGCAAAGGAGGCAGAGTAATAGATGTGCTTTCTGCAGAGACCTCAGGTATTGCTTCATTCCTGTATTTGCTGGCAAGCACAAGGTGCAAAAACATCCATGACCAGGAGCAAATGCTGGAATCCAGGTTTATCTGGATGTGATCTAAGGGATACTTCACTATGGATGTGGCCAATGCAGTTGTTTGTTCAAGAGTTAAAAGGAAGGGATATTTCTTCCCATTGAGGAAGATCAGGAAATTAAACCTGGACTTAGCTCCTCCTCCTTTTTCATCTGGGTTTCTCTCCAAAAAGAGGAGGTGGCAGTGGGTTTGAATGTTCTCCAAATGTGACTTCCCATTCCTCCACAAGAAATGTATAGAGAAAAAGGTCTGAAGTCCTTGCAGTCTTCTACAGATATGACACATTTAGAAGCTCTGGACTTTTCCCCATATCTTTGGTTCTCCATACCAGTTTTGCCTGTTCACAGCCTGGAGTTATGCCCACCCCAGCCCATGCACCACACATACACTTGTTGAAACTCCATCACTGACCAGCTTTTCAGCAGCCAGCCCCACACCAGTGCCAGAAAGTCCATTTAGTTTTTAAGACTACAAAACCCAACACACTCCTTTACACAGCTTGGAACAGCCCTGCAGTATTTACATCCCTCCCAAAGAACCACAGAAACATTTATCACTGTATGGTCACGCTCTACTTGTCACGCACCAGCACTGGCATCCTGGAGAGAACTGTACTACAAACAGGCGCCCACCTCAAGGACCTTTGGGGTATTCAGCATCTTGTGGCTGCACTGAATTGGTTTCTGACCAGAAAAGAGAACACTTTCTTCAATCACTCTGTAGAAATGTTTTCCTTATGGGCAAACTTCAGAAATATCCACTGCCTGATATTGAGGTTGGTTTTTCTAAGAGCTAAGGGTCGTAAAGCAGCCACGTGTTTAAACAAGAGGTCATTATCCACCAGCACCAGGGTTCAGTGCAAGCTTCTGAGCAAGAAGCAATTTGAAAATAGAGCTGTTAAAGCAGTAACAGTAATTTAGTGTAATTTAAGTTTCTGTTTTACTGATTTTTCTGGCTAAGATTCATAGTGCTATCAAATTAGCATCTGGTTATCTTGTTGAGGGGAGTGAAGTCAATAGTCTAACAGGCCCATTTTGCCTCTCTTTGCTGCTGCAATTGTGTGACTTCATTGATACTAAGGCCTGAAGGCAAAGGACAAGGCCAGTGCCCTATGGCAAATGCCAAGCTCCTATTTTGTGTGTGATACAGCACAGTCCAACAGATGAGATTTCAGACACAGCAATCAGAAGAAACTATTTCTGCTCAAGGTGCCATAATACCAACGGCTTAACACTAAACTTATTAGCTACCACCCAATTAGGAAGTGAGATTTTTCAATGGCATGAAGTCACCAAGAGATTGAGAGTTTGACCAAACCTTTAAAAGCTTTGTAGCAGCTCACCTGCACCAAAACCTGGCAGCATTTCAGGACCAACAGTGCATACAGCAACATTTGTTATTTAAGCAAACGTGCTCTCCTAACTCTTTGCAGAGAAATCTGCTTTACCCAGTACCAACCTCCTCAATCTCTCCAGCTTCATCTACCCAGTGTGGTAAGAAGAGAAGCTCCTCCACTCCCTTCCTTCCCTTCCCTCTCCTCCACCTCTGGACAGCACATCATTTTCAGTGTCGGTTTGTGCTGCCCTTGGCGTTCCACATCACCACACTGGTCAAACCCACAGATGGAAGGAAAGATGCCTTTCCAAGCCCACCTCTGGAAAGATGAAGCTGTGGTAGGAAAAGCCCTGCAAGCTGCCCTTGTTCCCTTTGAAACCCGAGGAGAAGAGATGAGCAGCACATTTGAAATTAATTACAGCAAAACCTACTGCATTGTTCTCTCCTCCTCTTCCTTTTCCCCTCCTCGCAGAGCTTTCACTGGAACCTCTGTGGCGTGTATATTTTCCTAAAGTTGCCAGGGCCAAAATGGTACAGCTGAGACATTCACAGGAGTCAAAGAGAGTGCAGGCCCAGGTTAGTGCACAGGGGTACAATAGTTCCTTAAGAGCGAGCGTCTCCCCCGCTGCCGCCCCCCTCCTCCCAAACCTTCCGTCTCTAATGAACCTTTGGTGTCTGTCCACAAAAAACAAACATCAATCAGGCAACAGGCTGTTCCTTTTCCCCTGTTGCTAGTCTGAAATAACAGGCATCCCCCGCTGGGCTGGGAACGCCACTTCCCTCTCCAGCACACATACGGGATAATAAGGGGGAGGCGAAGGAGGGAGGAAAAGCCGCTCAGAGGTGCCAGAATACACAGCGAGACGTGCCTCCCAGAGCCAGAGAAAACTTGGGAACACAACAGCTTTTGATTCCTCCTGCCCCACTGGGTACGTTAATTATTTAATAGTTGGCTTGTGAATTGGTGGTGGTGGTAGGAACGGGGGGGGAAGGGAAATCAGGCTTTTCCCTCTCCCGCCCCCAGTCCCCTCCTTGTGCTGGCAGAATTGTGCACACACACACACACACACACACACACACACACGTGTGTGAGAGGCTTTGGGCACGCCTAGCAGCCTCCTCTACACCCTGTCCTCCCTCCCCACCCACACAAGACCCTTCTTGTTGGCCTGTGACCACAGTGGCCATAGACAGCATGGGACAGCATCTGGATTGAATGATGCTCAGGGCAAAGAAAACCCATCTGCTCTCCCTTTGGAGGCAGATATTTTTCACTTATTATGCTTGGGGGAAGGGCACTCAGAAGTTTATATTGGATTTCGACAGAGCTGGAAACGGAGCTGCAAATCAAACAGAGATCAGCTTATGATTTGCAACCAGGGCTTTCTAGGTGTCTGAAGCAACACTTTGGAAGGAGCGTAGGGAAAAGGAGAATGTAACTACATCTCATTTGGATGGAGAGGACTCACAGATGTTAGGAATATTTTTGATCAACAGCTTTCCTGGCACCGATTGTGGTGGAATCCACAACCTTGACGGCTAGCTGAGTAAGAAAATGCTGGCAAGCTCCTGACTGCATGCAGGCAATTTGCAATGCTGCCAGTCAATATTTCAGTAAAAACAAAATTGCAGGGATCATATTAAAAGAGAAGAAAACAGAAAATAAAACAAAACAAAATCCAGCCTTTCCTTTTAAAAGAAAACTCTGACACAAACTGATGGGAAAGTCCCTTCCAAATCAAAATGCAGTCTTTGTTTGTTTAAAATTAACACGCTGTGATGGGAGCCCTGCCGTGAGCACGCAAAGACAAGTCTGCCAGCAGCAACAGAAGCACACACAGCAAGAAGTGGCTTTACACGGGGACACCTGGGTGGCATGTTTAGTACAGGCCTGCAGGAAATGATGCAGAAAGAGGTTTATAGTTGTGTCCATTTGGTGGAGGAAATGTATGCAGCAGGCAGGGGTCTGAGCCAAAAACCTAGACCCAGTTCCCTTCAATCTTTGGGAGGAGAGAATTGATGAGAGAAAAGGAGAGAGCTTCTCTGGCAGGGTTTTCAAGCTCTGGCTCTTCATGTAGCCATGCTGGCCTATTAGTGTGAAGCAGTGGTATTACTGTGAGAGACTGCAAGCAGTGTAGCCTGGGCAGCATCTCTCACTGGACCAGCCTGGAGATGACTGACATGGACTCTGGGGGCATCTGAACTCCTGGTACAGCTCACAGAGCCATCTGGAGAACCTTCAGAGGTCTCTGAATTACTCCCACCTGCGTGGCTGGCAAAAGGGTGCTCTGCTGCTCACAACCACCGAGTCAGGCCCTTTTGTGCCCTGGCCTCAGGACTAAGCTTGGCTGAGTGTGCTGCCAGTCAGGGGGGAGTCCCCAGATGTCTGCTGAAGGCAGCTTTACAGCACATACTGCTAGAATGACATAAAGAGCCCAGAGACTGGCCTGTAACACAAAAATATTTCAGGCCAAAAGGTACATTATGCTCAGAGAACATTTTTGTTGATACAATGAAAGGCATAAAATAATCTGCTCTACTTTGGTTACTAAATTGATCAGTACAGAATGCAATGAACATACTCTAGTTGTTGTTTGCATATTTCTAGCTCAGTTTCAAAGACTGGTTCAATAACAAAAATAATGACACGTTCATTATTGTATAAACAATCAACGCTCCCCCTGTAAATTTCTTTCTCCAGCCATTAAGCCTGTATTAAATCAGGTTGTCTCTGCAGAGCTTGCACTGTGAGCACCTCTCCTGTGCCCAGAGAAGGCCAGCCATGTATGAAAGCAAGTGGCTGGGGACAGGTCATCTGTTTGGAAGCCAAATCACATAATGCTGAGAAACATTAACATGCTAGCTGCTCCATCCAACAAGGCTGGCCCTTTTCTGCCACCCTGCCTTGCACAGAGCTTCCCAGGGAGCAGCTCTGGCTTTGCAAGCCAACACAGCTTGGGGTGGGTTTGCACACTCTGGTGTAAGCTTTGGGCATGCTGCCTGGTCCTGCACTTCCCAAGATGTCCCAAGGATGAGGACTCAGGGGACTGAAGGGACAAACTCATCTTCCACAGGTTTCACAGTATGGGACACTGAGCATTCAGGCAGATCTCTCCCAAAACTGGATCGTCAATAACTATGGAAATGCAGAACAAACCTAGCAGACACCAGCAGCAGATGCAGGTTCGTAGATGTCTGCTTATTACCAAGGCTCACTCCAGCTGAGACTTAAATAGGCTCCTTTATGCACAACGGGAGAGGGAGCGGAATTGAAGGAAACTGGCAATTACACAATTTTATTTCCCTGCTAGCCCGTTTGCTGTGCATCAGGTGGCTCCGCACTCACACACCAAAGGGGCTTGTGAGCACTAAGTGAAGCACAAAGCCAGCTTGATGCTCTGCTTTCACTGGGAGGAAGTTTCTGTGTGCTTTTCTGGATGTGGTGTGAAAGCACAGTGAACGCATTATTTTGCATTATTTTGAAAGCACCATGAGCGCCTGAGTCACAGGGACTTCCAGGCTTCACTGTGTCTCTTTCTGAGAAGGCTGCAACCTCTCTTGAACATGAGGGTGCTCAGAAAGAGATGCCAGGGTCTAAGTTTAACACCACACCAGGATTTATCTGTATAGATGCATCTGCAATCTTCTTCCATACTTTTTAATACAAACTTCCACTTTCTAAAATCTCCACCCTAACTCCAGTGGGGTTGACTGGCAAAGCACCTAACACAGTGCTTGATGATGTACTTGTGTGCAATCACACTCTTCCAGCTTTGCCATTCACCTTGCTGACATTTTTTAAGAATATATTTCCAACAGGGCAAAACGTTAATGTCCACTTCATTGGAGAGAGATCTGGAACTCTGACTATTCCCTTATGGATAAGCCTTTAAGAATTTATTAGTGATGAAACCAGTGTGTTTCTTCAGAAACTTAATAGGGTTCCATAAAATTACTTCAATAACTTTAAAAATTTAATGGTGAACAAGAACCTTTCCAAAGGCTTTTTGAACTGTCCGACAGAATCCCAGAGTGGGGATATAATTCTGCAATAAATTTTGCAGGATGGTTAAAAGATTTTAATTTCCTATTACCTCCTCCAAGTCTTTGCCATCCATTTAAAGCAACTACATGAACTAAAAGCACTGTAGTCACTTTTCTCTCCCAGCGATTTACAAGAAAATATTTACTGTTTGGGGAAAAAACCTAACAAACTAGAACAAGTATCCTTTTCAGAAACACAGACACGCAAACACAAGCACTCTGCCAAGTCCTGCTCCTATACACTGGTGTAAACCCAAATAAACACAGGGAAGTCAATGGAGTCAGTATGGCTTTACCTGGCTGAACCGAGGCCGGGAGCCGGGGCCGAGTGCCCGGAGCAGCAGAGATGGAAGGAAAGCCTCATGCTGTGAGTCCCCAGGCAGCTCAGCAGCAACATTAACAGGCTCCACGGGGAATGTGTTCAGCCCTTGTTAGCAGGAAGGATGGCCAGAGAGGCAGGGAGGTGAGGGAAGCAGCGAGCACGGTTATTAAAGAAGAGAACGGCAGGAACCCCATGTCTGAAAGCAAACCCTGAACCTGGCCTCCCTCCTCCCCTCCCACAGGACGGGAACAGAGAGCTCCATCACTCACAGCACTGATTTCAAATGAAGTTAATACAGAAAAATCAGGCCCAAAGCAGAAACAGCATTTACTGCTAGAGGCTGATCAGGACAGCAGGGTCCTGTCCCCAGCCCCAGCCCTGCCCCGGGAGAAAGGAAGGAAGGACTCAGCCTCCAGAGGGGCAGTGAGAGGAGCAGGAGAAGCAGGGACATGCTGACAGCATCCTCTGTTCCTCAGGTCTCTTGCTGGGACTTACAGACCTCACCAGCATTGCACACAAAAGAGTAGCCAGATCCATTTGCAATTAAACAGCATGGCCTGGTCTCATTGATCACTCCCATTGATTGCCCAGAAGGAAACACCAGCTGACCCAGGGTCAGATCCAGCTCCCCCCTCACCAGCACTGCCTTGTCAAATTCCTGGTGGAAGGCCAGGCTGCCCTGCTCTGTGCTGGTGACCTGCAGGGTGAGGGGCTGCTGTGTCTGCAGCAGTGCCCAGTGGGCTGTCACAGAGCCCACGGTACCCTGACCAACTGCTCCTCTAACACAGGACAGAGAGCTCCAAAGGGGCACCACAGAGCTGGGAAAACCAGCACAAGCCTGGGCTGAGCAGAGTCTCAGGCTGGGCAGCTGGAGAGAGCAAGGACTCGTCTGCAAGGAGCAAGGCTGATTTAAATCCTGGGATGTGCTCAGACCCACACCAGACACCTCCCCTCACCCTGCACTGCCCTGTGCAAGAGGGAATCAGGTTTATACCCAGCGTTTAATTTTCTCAGAAACGGAAGCTTTACAAAATCTTCCATGAATAAAACATGGCCTGCAGTGTTTTAAAAGCAGAATTGAGAAGACCCAATGGTTTTGTGGGGGTTGCAACTGCTGCTCTTAACATCACCCCCCTACAGCATCCTTCTGTGCTGAAATGCAACCAGGGACCACAGCTGCAGACAGCACTGGGACTTTACCCAATGGCTCTTGCTACTCGAGAAAAAAAGACAAACAAGCTACAAACAAGGAGTAAAAAGATGGTATCTTTCAAATGTCCTTTAAGAGCCTAGGCAATGTAAACTACTACAGGCACTTGGAAGGAATTTCTATCTTTTCCTTCTGATTTACAGTTTGATGGTCCTTTTATCTACTTTTACATGAACTGAGAAAAGCTAGAATGTGCCTACTCAATCAATATGAGCTTGTGCTGGCCTGTTCAGGATATATAATATTTTGCTTTTATGGTTTATTTTAAATAAAAAGTATAATTAAAGAAAATAAACCACCCACTTCATAACATTTATACAACGAAGACTCTATTTATTTTATTTACATTTTGGTGGGCAAGGCACAGCATGCTGTTAGCTTTCTGTGATACTTAACAAAGCCGCATTTGAAATTTAAAATCTTTAAGGAAATTAACAAATTCTGTGGAGGAAGGGCAGTTGAGCAAAGAGACTTCTTACATTACCCTAGATAATTGTGCATATATATGTTTCTGTGAGTCTCTCTCTACTCCAAAAACATATCCATGACTTGGAAGCTTTAAATCAAAAAGCAATTTCAGTCTGTAATTCTCAAATAAATAATTAAACACATTTTATCTCCTACAGTATTGCTTCTATTCATTCTAATCCCACTGACAGGAATGCAGCAACATACTCCACCACATCCTTGAAGTAAGAAAACAAAACACAAGATACCAACCAGAAGGCCTGGAAATGTTTATAATTCAACTTTTCAACTCTCCTGGCTGCAGCCTGGAGCTACAAAGAAAGCTCTGTGCAAGGGGAGAAGCCTGGAGATGGCTGTGCAAACCATATGGCCACGGGTGCAAGCAGACCCTGCTGGCCTGCACGGGGCAGCTCTCACTCTGGGAGGCACACAACACTCAGTTTGTGTCAAAGTTAATAAATTATCCACTTCTGCAGCCTGAGTTTTACCAAACTAACCGGACAGTGTGGTTACGGTGAGTGGTCTCTTGCTTGTCCATCATAATTTCACAGAGAGCTGCTGCAGATAGGGATGGCCATAGCCTGGACTAATAAATACACACAAAATAGCTAACAGGGGAGACACAGAGTGCATTCCCATTCCCAAAGAGAAGGCTGAGCTTTCCAGAGCCTAGCCTGCAAAATAGAAAACTACAATACTGAAAGACTGCATTTACTGCACTGTTTTCTGTGTTTAGTTTTGATTTGAAATATGGGTAACTGTCTGTGACTTGGGTGATTATCTTGGTTACCCATGCTTTTTGAAAAGCAAAGTCCTCCTTCTCAGACCACTGCATAATTATGTTTATACACATGCAAGCAAGCTAATTTGCTCATCCTGGTGGCAAAATTAGATGGAACTTCCCAAAAAAGAGGATGCTGGGATGGGCTCACACACTGGATTTATCATTAAACTCAGAGTATCCAGTATTGCCAACCCCAGAAGCATTTACAGAGCACAAACTATCTCTAAACAAGGTTGAAACCAAAGTATTTGGGCTTCTTTATGACTGTCTGCTGGCTCTGAAGCACAGAAGAATCGAAAATTTTAGGCTCTTCTCTGTAGTCAGGAAGACTGAAGTATTGCCTAAATAAAGAAATTAAATCTTAGATTTTGGTATAATCCTCTGAGGGCCTGGGTTTCATGAAAAAAAGTCTTGTAAGCTTGTGATAAAATCACCAGAGATGCAGCATGGGGAGCAGAGCAGCTGCAGAGCATCCTGAGCACTGTATAAATCATAGCAATATGGTTGTTATCTAAATAAATGCATTACTTATTTTATTTATTATTACAGATGCTGCTGTGGAAATTTTTGCATGCCTGTAATCATGGTGGACTCTTGTCCAAAGCTTCAGCTGTAAATTATCATCCCCCTCAAGCTCCCTGGCTGCACAGGTAATCAAGCACAAGATGGTGACCTCATCAAAATCTAACCAGAACATGGGGATAAAACGGAGATCAAGAGACAGGATGCAGCTCAGATCCCACGGTGGACCCCACACAAGAAAACTGGGAAAATTTATGACATCTCTCCTGACCTCCATTCACGTAAAACACAGCTGACTGCCTGGCCGGGTGCGCTGAGACTTGTTTGCTCTGTCTGTGCAGACCCTGCAGTGATGGAAAGCCCTCTCTCCTGGCACAGCAAGGCAAAGCCCTGAAGGAGAGGTGGGCTTGATTACAGGAGACGCTGTCCCAGCCCAGACAGGGAGGCTCTGACCCTGACAACTGGAGACAGAGCGCCGGGGGACAGGACCAAGGCATGCAGGCAAGCCCGGGAGACACTGAGCTCCTGGTTCCCCTGTCAGTGCTGAGCATCCTCTGAGCTGTGCTGCTGCAAACCTGTGCCAAGCACGCTATTCTGAGCCCAGCTGCATTCAGGTTGTTTTCTGCTTCACCAGGCACTCACAGGTTCCTCCTGGAGAGCTGACTCGCTGCTCTCCCATCCTGCTCCTGCCCCCCCTGCCCCTCCTTTCCCCTCTCACCCCATCTCACAGTAATAACCATCAGTTTTTAACAGCATGTCCTACACTGGAGGTTTTGTAGTTCCAGCTTTTAAAATGATTTAGTGTGACAGTTTAGTGCTGAATTAAAGAAAAAAAAAAAAAGAGTAAGAAAAAGGAAGAGAAGAAGCAGAGAGAAAAAGGAGAGACAGTCCCCTTAAGGCAACAACATTATGGAGCAGTGATCTCAGAGGAACAAGGGTTCTTCTCTGGTTCAGATGTGCTTGTCAGAGCTCAGTGTCGTCTCTGAACAAGAAATCTCTCTTGCTGGCCCAAGGCACAGTTTTGTGGTCAAGAGGACAGAAAATAAAGGGAGGGGACTTCAAAGAAGCATAAGCTGCATTAGCCCGCTGGGGCGGGTGGCTGCGGCACATCCCATGGCTGACAATTATGACCTGCATGCCGAGAAAGCTTGCCTCCCTCTTGTCAGAGGGATAAGACACAGGCTGTGAGCTTTAGAGCTTTGAGGATGTGTACAGTTCATGATGAAAGATAGCACTTCAAAGCCCTCTGCCTAGAAACCCAGGGAGAAGTAAGAGCGGAGGGTAAGCAATCTTTTTTCCTGGGGGGTGCATATGCGGGGGAAGGATAAGACTTACTTTCACTGTCATTTATTATTGCCATGAAAATGAAGCCTTGCACTGTTTATGGAATCTCTCATTAAAAGGATCTCTTGATAAATCGCTTGACAAACATTCATTAATTAAGTCTCTGAGCGCACTTGGCTGACAAGCATTAGTCTTCATTCTGCAGGAGGGGGAAATTGAGGCATGGAGCTCAGCGAGCCCCCAGCAGCCAGGGCAGGGCTGGGTCCCGGCCAGCCACTCTGTGCCACCAGACAGATGGATTACACTGCTCCCTCCGTGCCCAGCTTGATTTGGATCCAAAGATAGGAGCAACATACTGTTCTCAACAGACTTCAAAGCTCTTTTTCCCCTCACTGCTGCCCAGTGTCTCCTGGGGCTGCAGGGCAGACAGAGCTGTGCAGGTCTGGTTCCTCCACGGGCATCTCATGCCCCAGGGGCTCCTGGACACCTCTTTCATCTCACAGGCACCTCCCCACCCACAGCCTGCCTGGGGTTATGAATGGAGAAACCCTGGCTGCTGCCCAGGCTCCACTTTTCGATGGAAATTTTCCTCCCTGGAGCCTCTGACCTATCAAACCAAGCGAAAGAAACACCTCCTTTAAGACATCCATTTCACTCTCACTGCTGCAGTGGCCTTGGGTTCAAACACTGGGGACTCAGCAGGTCACCTGGGCTGCAGCTGCAAGGCTACTGTGGTACAAACCTCTCCTGCTTTCCGTGGCATACAGCAGCTCTGGAGCAAGGACTGCTGCAAGGAAACTCAGCTGCCTCCAGCCAGACCCACGAGGGAAGCCCACAGCTGGAGGGAGGCAGCAGTGAGGACCCAATGCTTAAGTCCAGCAAATACCAACTATCCTACCCCACACACTTCAAAATATGACCACAGCAGGCAGGAGGAGGTCCTTGCAGAGACTTGGGGTGACTGTCCCTCTCACCTCCCCAGCCCCACAACTCATCTGACCATCACCCCTCTGCCTCATGCTCCTACCTGGAGACAGAGGGACAGATTTGGCTTTTGCCTATGCTTCCCTTGCCTTTCCTGGTACTTGCCCTTCAGAAAAAGGAAGGGCTGGCTGGCAGATTCCTGTGAGAAAGGAGCTGCATGAGAGAGCAAACAGACCTTTATTATTTGTTTATTGATTTATTCTCCAGGAGGATGTAGCACCCGGCCCTTGGCAGCAAATGCCCTTGTAACTCTGTACTGCAGCGACAAGTCAGCCAAACAAACACTTTTCTGCCTCAGAAAACAAAGACTGTCAGCAGAGCAGATCAGGGCTCCTCTGCTCTTACTTTTAATTATTATTTCCTCACACAGAGGATTTAATCTCCTCTTCTGCTGGAAGCTCAAAGTACCCCATTCAGCCTATTTCACAGCTGTGACTACTGAGGTCACCCTGGGTCAGGACACCTCTCTCTGCAGCATAATAGTGCCTGCTCCCCAAAGTGGACATGCACGCCGTGCATCTGCTGCTGCAGATGAACTGGTGTCAGCAGGAGGAGCACGGCCACCACCGCGGCCCCACCGGGGAGGGGGCAAAGGCAAACGTTACCCAGAGAGCCCCAGACAAAGGACGTTGCTCCTCCGGCCCTTTGTGGAGCTCTCAAATGCGGTCAAAGGTTACATTTTACAGCTGTTCCAGCCTCAAATAAGCGTAACCCGCCTATCTTAATACTTAATTGCATCGCTAAGCTGCTGATAAACTAGGACGGTATAAAACAAACACACAGGGCCAAACACATCCCCAGGGAAAGTTTGTGGGAACAGAGGGACTTGCGCCAAACAATGGGCTGGGAACACGGGGAGTTGCACCACACAATGAATCCACTTTATGTGTTTCAGAAGCCTGGTTACCCTCAATAAAAGCTGCAGCATGGATGCTGCACGTTTGCTAGCTAATATCTCTCCAGAAAGGGCGCCAGTGTTTACAAAAGAAGGGCGCAGTGCAAACGCCCACGGGAGAGGACGAGCGCGTGCCGCACCATGCGTGTGCCCATCAGGAAACTGTGCTGAGCTAATCCCCTCCCCACAGAGCCACCAGGGCTCCAGCCCCGGAGAACATGGCCTTAAATCAACGCTCTTATCTCACAAAAGGAATTTAAGTGCAATGCTTTGAAAGTCACTTTCTCCCGGCCATATGGCATCCCCGAGCCTGGTCGTGTAGGAGCGGCGTTCATTTGCATGTGCAAGAGACAAATCTGGCTCTTGCATTGCGGGAGTGATAACAGGGCGAGGGGTAAAATTTAGCACTGTTTGGGTTTCTGCACAAAATCTTTGCTGAGGCGAATTTCTCTCACCTGTCAAGCCAAGTGCCAAATGCTGAGGTAGCCCCAGGAGAGCCTGCCCACGATGGCAGGCCATGCCATAAGCAAGGTACAGGGCCAGGGTAAAAGAGAAAACTGAGATAAAACCCATGATCTGAACCCAAAGCTGGCAATGTCTACACCCACATTAAAGCAAACAGGAACAGGCTGAAATTATAGGGATATAAACAGCACTGAACACAAACTTCAAGACAGCAAATTCACAGGCATTCGCACATTTAACTTCCTGATAGGGAGGTATTTTGAAAACTCATGTTGCTGAGCTGCTCCATGATATGAAGGGGTGGGGGATCTTGGGCTTCAGCACAAGGAGGAGCCAACAAAGCTGCTAACGCTTCAACATAAGCCTCTCCAGCAGATCTCTGTGCCAGGCATTATGCAGGATGGCAAGATTTTTGTTTTGCCGAGGCAGTGCCATATGGGCAATCTGGTTTGCCTTATCAGCAAGCCAAGTGAGAGAAGAGAAATGTTCTTCCCCACCATTTGTTTAAATTTCCCTCTTTCCCCCAGATAAAGCTGCATACTTTTGTAAAAATATCTACAAATGTAATAACATAATGGGCTTGTCATCGGTTTCCACATTTGGCATTGAAAATCTGCAAAGCTTGGAAAGAAAGAGAATTTCTAATAGTTACTGCTGCTGAAGAGCCCAGCTAAAAACTGGGCCTGGATCCAGGTGATGGAGCACACAACCACCAAAATGCCTTTCCAGGTCCAGCACCTACTCCTACACAACTGCAAATTGTTCCTTTCTTGGCCCCACTGAAATAATGTAAGAAGTTTATTTCATCACTTCTTGTTGATGGGCCTCATCTCCCCTCTTTGGGGTATTTGCATGCCCCTAACATCCACTACTGCTGTGAACTGATTTGATTTTGCAGCTCAATGCAGAGGATGCTGCAGACAGCCACAAGCCCTGGCAATTAATTTGGAGCCACACAAACCTCCTAGAATGGCAAAGTGGAACCATTCTCAGCACAACATTTTCCACTGTGTACCACAGTTTGCCTTCTCCAAGGCTGTTTCTTTGGCATTTCTGCCTGGTATCCATCTCAGTGAGATTATCCCTGGGAACACACAGAGCAGAGCAGTCTGGTTTTATGGCTGTGCTGAGCCCTTAGAGGAGGGCTGGGCATATTTAGAGATCTGTGGCTGCGCCCCCCAAGGGGCTGTGGAACGAGGCAGTCTCTTAGCAACACCCAGTGCCTCTCACAGGTGACTGTCATTAACAGCAGGAGCAGAGCTGAGCTGTGCTGAGCACCCTCCACCGTGTCCTGGAGAGCTGAGATGTGCAGGCACAAATACCCCATGGGCACTGCCAGGGGAGGGATGTGCAAGCCCTTGTCAGGATGACACAGACAGCACTGAAATACTGATTTGTTTAAAAGAAATGAGGATTTGATTGTATTAGAGGGAGAAGCACATCCCCTACAGTAAGGACTCCTTTGTCAGTAATCCCTCTCTCCAAGACACTTAATACAAATCTGACTGGAAGGGAAGGAGTCCCACCCCACACTGAGACAATGCAGCTCTAAATTTTAACTTAAATCATCCCAAGCCTGTAAAGCTGATCTTTATGACAATGTGTGTGGCCAAGCTACAGGCTCTGGCAAAACTGACGTCCTGCTATTCGCACGACACGGATTCACAACCCAAATCTCTCACTGTGAGATAAGGAAAGCATTTCTCCACACCACTTACCTTTATTTGCTGCAGGGGAGAACAGCTTCTCAGAGCCTACAGAAGCCTGAAAAAGGAAGAGAAAGAGAGGGTGAATAATCGTGAAGGAGAAATTGGGAAGGCTTGCTCACAAAAACACAGCTCATAAAACAAGTGGGTTATCTGGAGACCTGCAGTTGCGCATTGCACCTGGAGGGTGCAATGTTGTGCCATTAAAGAACGAGCATGCATCCTGAGGAGATGAAAGCCAAGCAAGAGGACTGTCCTGATCTCACCCAACTACATCCTCCTGTCTCGTTTGTTTAAGGCAGCCATGCAATGCACAGCTATTTTATCCATGATTCCTCGTATAAAAACAAAACCAGTGAAATTGCTATCAAGCTGAAGAAAAAAAGAAAAAAGAAACCAAAACACATTTCAAAGGCTCTCTCACTGAAAATAAGCTCAATTCTTGCTGAACATGCAAAATGTAATTTGTGTATTGGAAACACAAGTTGCAACTGAACACATCTGTATGAAGGAGGGTGTTGTTCAATATTATGCCAAATGATAGGTACATGCTGCTATGCACTTAGTTGAGTATGAAATAAAACGACTTCCTCTTGGAAGAAGCCCGTATCCTTGCAGACTGGGTTGCACTATGCTGTCTGAACTTCACAGCAGTGTATTTGTGCTCCTCACAGCTCTGGGAAACAGTTAAAGAAATCCAATTAACCTAAACCTTGTAAACAGCTTCATGATAATCAGGGTCACTGGGTTACAGACAAGATGATAACGACAGACAGGGAAAAAAAAAGTCCATTCATTGTAACTAAAGCTTTTATGAGTTAATTTGATGGTTTCCTTTCCTCCCCCCACTGATATCAAGCAGTCAACCGATTTCAGCATAAGCTTTTCCTCCTCGCTATCTGATAAAATAGCAAGCAGCCTCTCCAGAATCAAAGCTGGTCTGGGAGCAGGAGCACGATCAACATTACTACCATCTACAAGAAAGTATCATCAATGTGTTGGCACTGACTGCTGCATGAATAAAATGGGTGAAGTACAAAGCTGACGAGCAAAAGATACTGAAAGTGAAAAAAGCCTTTTTCCCCTGGCTCTGCTTTAAAAACAATTAATTAATTCAACACATGGCTGAACTAAGTTGATTTTATTTTTGATTTTATTGATTTTATTCTAAGGTGCCTTGGGAGATTTGCATGATAAAGAGCACTACAAATTGTATTACATTGCTATATATTTTAAATGACGACTCAGAAGGAAAAAAACAAATAGTAAAATGCAAGAAGTTCTGCATGAGATATAGTAAGAAGCAAGAGTGATCCATTAATGTTACTTCTAAGAAAAGTGGCACTGCAAGCACTGAATGTCTTACTTAATGCAAATGTATAAAAAAGAGAGGGAAAACAACATGAAAAATAGGTTGAGGCTGAGACACATAAGAAAAAAATTCTGAATTATGTCCACGACAAAGCTGCACGTGTAGCTGTGGCATGTATGATCATTACACAGCTCAGCAAAAAGATCCTAAAATCTTAGGGAAAATCAGTTACCTGCACGATCCCTTCACTGCATGGATTAAAAAGAGGAAGAACCAGGATTAAACAACGTTTTGCCTAGGCTGGTTTGCAAAGAAAGTGTAACAGAGTCACACAGCAGCAACAACAGTGGTGCATAAAACGTTTGACAGCCAACTCTGAATTTACAACCCATTGTTAGGAGATTTTTCACTTATAATCAACACCAAGTCACCACGGACGCAGAACACATCTGCAGGCTCTGGGAACTCACCCATGCTAACAGCTCACACAAAGCCAGGGCTACTCTCAAAGCACTCCACAAGCACTGGGACACGTGGCAGGTGAATAAATAAGATTCCCCCGTTTTACAGGCAATGAAACTTCGGGGTGGCTTGCACTAAAGCCCCAGCAGTAAATTGGCCACTGAGCCACAAATCCTAAGTGCCGGGTCCAGACGCTGGGGTGTGCAGCTCTCCAGAGGAGCCTGCTTGGGAGAGCCCTTCCTGGGGAGCCAGCCATGGCTGGAGGCAGCCACCCCAGGTGGGAGAAGCTTTGTGCTTCCCCTGGTCTGGACAGTCTGGGCTCAGAGCCCCAACTTTGAGTCAGCCACCAGCTCAGTGCCCTCCGTGCACCTCGGTACCGCGGGCTCAGCGCTCAGCCGGGAGCCAAAGATCTCAGTGCTACAGGTCCAGACTGTATAAAAACAATGTTTAAGGAAGTCAAGCCAGAAAATTCACTTTAAAGACCAAGTAAAACAGCCGGATTATTGCTCAGTCTTCTGCTATCAGCATGTGCCACCGCCTTCCACAATCAGAGTCAACATTTACAGAGCAGCGTTTTCAACATCGCAGCTTCAGTTCACAGACACAAACCTTCACACCTAGAGTTTACAGTAACTTTTGCTCTCACTTCTGGTGATTCCTAGCTCCAGATCTGAGCAGTTTTTGGCACGAGCACCATTCTGAAACAGTGAACGCCTGTGCTATAGGATATTCTGCGAGCTGCTGTAAAGGCAGGAGGGAAGCTGGGGGAGGAAGAGCCTGAATACACCATTCAGCCCTATCAGTCACCCTTTAAAGAAAGCGTACAATAAAACCTATGTGTCTGAGGGAGCCCACTAATGAGGGAAAAAATCCAGCAAACCAACACATCTGCTAAAACAAGTCCCCTCCCAAATACTGCCGTTCCAAGCAAATCATTTGCATATGTTTAAGAAGGGTTTTAAAAATAATATTAATAAAGTGGAATTCTTCCCTTGTGAACAAAACCAGGCATTTTGGAGTCTTTTATGCAGAGTTCAAGCCATCGCAGGAAATCACATGTTCTTTGATTGCAAAATGAAACTAAAGATTTCCTTTTTTCCCCCTCTTGTTGCCTCCTGCCTGTCTCCATCTGAAGGACCATTTCACAAACCCCTCGAGTTCCTTTTTGTTGCTGCACAAGGCAGCGAGACCTGCCCAGCCTGAAGCTCACAGACAGAAGACACCTCCACCCTTCCTTGCTCACTGGCTGCTCATCTCCCTTGCCTGGAGCACAGCCCACAGCCACAGAACCCACCACAGCCGTGTGCTCATAAAAATGCTGCTTGCACAGTCCCACGCTGTCCCCAGGAACAACTGTGGCACTTGAAGCATACCTGACATCTGTCCCCAGAGCAGCAGTTCCTGAGGTAACCTCATGTTGCTGAAATCCCTAAGCCCAGCACCCTTTCCATGACACCGAGCCTTCCAAGTCCCCTTTGTGGCTTATTCAATGAAGTTACCGATCCTTTGTCACTTTTTGATTTTCTTTCTTTTCTACTCTAGACCTAAAGGGGAAAACGCCTCCACCCAGACCTGTGACAGCTTGAAACCAGGCTGAATGCACTGCAGAGGAAAATAACATTTCTGCCCTTTTCTGCTTTGTGGAGAGCAAGCAGAGGAGTGGTGCTGCAGTCCCTCCCCCTTCCTCCCCTTGAACCCAGCACATATAAACACTGATTCAATTTTCAGCACTAAAAGCTCAGCAAAGGCAGCTTTTTCCTCAAATGTGAGGTGGTAACCACAAAGGATGTAGCACACCCTCTCCAGTGAAGGTGAGCAGTGAGCCACAATGAAGTCCATGCCTCATCCACCCTGGTTCCCACCAACCCAAGGCTGCTGAAAGGTGCAAGAGCTCTCGCAGATTAATAATTTAATGGTTATATATAACAGAACAACATCATCTGACCAAGGCAGCACTATAAATTATGTCAGGCCTCACAGCAATTACTTCTTTTTGTCCCCTTTATTCATAGCCTATAAATGGCTAACAGGGAATAGAACTGCTCCTTATCACCAACGGCAGAGGCTCTGTGGACCTTCATGGCTTCTCCAGGAGCACCAAATGCCAGATCCAAGCCTGAAACTCCAGGAGCCTGATAGCAAGACATTGGCAAACTGCTAATAAGGCTGCAGTTCTGGTTGACAAGGAACAAGCAAAGTGGTGTTAGGGACCTGGTACGTATGTCATGTACAGGGCAAAAGCCAAGCATTCCCTCCAAGTGAGTCCAGTGCAGTAGGCAGAAGAAGGAGACAGTAAAATACAGTTTAGATTTTAGATCTGGATGGCTGCCTATCTACTAGACAGCCAAGAGCCAGTCTCAAGAGAGCCTGTTTGCACAATTACTGAACTTAGCAAGCACTAAAAAGCTCACAAGAAAACCCCTCTCTGGGAGATTTCCAAACTAGAAGTGCTGGATAGGCTTCAAGAAAGTTTTAGCACAAAGCACAGACAATACCTGAAAATTTTGGATCGATTTTCATTCTTTCCTTTGATCTGTATCCCTTGCTTTTACCAACCACTCCAATGGCACTTGATCGCTTGTCCAGCAGAGAATTTCAGCACGTCAGAACTGCTTCACTACTCTGCAGTTCACTCTGCAAGTCATTCATCCCAGAGCCCTCATGCAGTAATATGAGAACAATAACTAAAACAGGAAGGTATTGTTTGGGTTGTGATTCTCCTGTAGGAAATGGAAATTGATACATATGGAAAGGTGCAAGAGTAGCCCAGAAATAGCGCACATGCACACAAAAACCCAATGTAAAAATCCCCCTTAAGACCAACAGAGTACTCTACACATTTCAGGATATAGAAGCAGCCCATGGGTAACACTGCCTGCATTGTGAGGGGATGTTTCAAGGTAGCCTACAGTCTTTCCAAAACATGCATTAGTTTTGGAGAGAAACCTCAGCCCAGTTAGGAAGACAAAAGAAAAGTCAGACCTGCAACTCCATAATTTTTGTTACCCTACTAGGAATATCCAGCTTTGTGGTACACAGCTGGCTGGGACACAGCACAGCCCAGCTGTGTGAGGGATTACACAAGAGGGAACAGGACTTCTACAAATCCACACTGTGATTATCTTCCCACAGAATTTATAGGCTGCGCTTTCAAGAGGGCTCAGCACTCAGCAGCTGCCTTTGGGGCATCAGCCTGACTGGAGCTACTGGGTATAGAGCAGTTCCAAAAATCCATTTAGAAACCTGAATGGTGACTAGGTTGTTCTGAAAAATCTGGTTACAGCTGATTTTTTTTTAGTCAGGATCATTTATGAAATTCTGTCTGTTGACCTCCAGTGCAAATAAGGACTAATAATAAATAATATTCCCAAAGGAAGAGTCTCCACCTTTCCAGCAATCCTAAAGACACACTTGTACCTTCAGTTACACCATAACACTTCACAGTGAAACATGCAGCACAAACAGCCCAAACCAGCAACTACTTATTGATTGGGCAATGCCTTAAATGCCACAGATACTTCCAGTTCAATTATGATTCAAGGCCATCTCTGAGAGGTAGTGATGGGTCTTCTCTATCTTTCATGAATTTACTCTATAGAATGCTCACCAGAAACAAAATGTTTCTTGGACTCTACTTCCATGCAGCAACACACTTGTTTAGGTTCCCACCTACATCCATTTAGCACACACATATTCAGTACTACTCTGCTCCTGGAAGGGACTGTCACCATGCACTCGCCTCTTTGTCACTTTTTCTCCCAAAATGCTCATTTCTCTCAGCAGTTTATATAACCATGACTGTTTTTTGCAACAGCCCCTTTGAGAAGCCAGCCCGAGTCTGGGAACACAGATTAAATTAGGCCATAGAGAGCCTAGAAGCAGAGATCACTGGTCCTAATTCACCACTGAATTACACCGACTTTACACAATGGCAAGTGGAATGGGAGGCACAGTGGATGAGGACTGGAAGGCACCGAAGGAAATGCTGTGCAGGGCAGTGAGGAACCAAGCTCATTGCTCCTCCACAAGTTCGACACCTTGTTTTGGTCCTCTTTTGGCAAGACAGTGGTAAGCTTAAACTGACAATGTTTTGAACCCTGAGCATGTTCCTCATCATTTTACAACCATCGTGGGACTGAACAAACCAGTTTCAACCGAGCATCAGCAGCAGTAATTCTTAAACACAGGCTGCCGTGGTGTGTTATTGCACAGATGTGCCTCTTCCCTGACAAAGAGTGACTGAATCCGGGGCACAGCCTGCTAACTCCTCTTCCCTCTCCCCTCAAAGCATCCCCCCAGCCCCTGGGGAACGGCTGCAGCCCAGAGTTCTCCCCTTCCCATCCCCTCCATTAGCGATGCTTTATGATTCATCTTCCTCTGAGCAGTTGCTGTCTCCCAAAGGAAAAGATCAAACTCCCTCTCCTTCCCAGCTCAGCTCCAATAAATAAATAAATAGATACATGTACTGAAAAAAAATTAGTGAAGGAGGAGAAGGGAGGAAGCTGGGGAGTTCCTGGACCTCACCTCGTCAGACAGCTGCAGAAGGTTCCTTGGTTGTTTCCAGAGACACCAATAAGGAAAGAAAATTTCCAGCTGTTCCTCATTAAAACCAGCCAAAATACTTGCTTAATGTTAGTGTGCCTGTGTGTCCTAATTTAAATTAGGGTGCACTTGGTCCTTATCTCAGGATCTTCCTCCTGCAAAACTCAGCCCCCCAACCACTACCAAATCTACCTTCACTTTACACTCCTGGTATTTTCCACTTTAATCAGCACTGATTTCCCCATAACACGTGTTCATATGCTCCTGGGTGTTCTGCTCTATGAATGGCATCCAGAGGACAGTCTGGATGTGCCACTGGGTGAGGCTGCAGCTCTCAGTGTAAGCTGGAGGCAGTGATGTGTCCGTGTTAAAGGCAACTGATACACACCACAGCCAGGGAAACTCAGTTCTCCATGACACACTGAGAAAAGGGCTGTGTGTGGCCTGCTTTAAAACATCCCAAACACCAGAGCCCTCATGCCCTTCTCAGAGAGCTGATCCCTTCCCAAAACAGACTTCAGCCTACACTTCCACATTCAAATTTTTTCATTGCCCAGACACTCACTTAGGCAAGCAGAGATTTGATTTATCTTCTGCTACAAATGTAAGGGAAAACCTGCCTTCAGGTGGGGAAGGTTGGGAACGCTGTGTAACACACTGCTACAGCAGTTTGTATTATTGTCATTACAGCTTGATCCTATCTAGTCAGCCCATCTATTTGGTGGGGATATGGCTTTTTATTTGCACTAAATCAGAGGGAACGGCGAGTGCTCTTTGCAGAACTATCTAAAACTTCTTATAATTCAAAGGCTGCACTGTGGGAAGAGCGATGGGGGAGAGCAGGGACTGTGCTGCGAATGACAGGTGGCAGACTGTTGTTTGGTACCTACCAAATTACTCTGCTGCTTCCAGGGCTGCCTTGGCATTTCATTATCCCAACTCTCTCCTGGAAGGATGCGGACATAAATTCACACCTCATGTCCTGGTTTCCGTCAAACTGAGTAAGAGTGCAAATGCTGGCACCAACTGGGAATGCCAAGCAGGGCTTGGCATGCTAGAACAAACTCTCAGCTGTGGTCTTTGCCAGCTACCTGCATTTATCATTGTAATGGCCTGCCAGACAGGACTTGGCAAGCGACGGAGGAGGGCGGGAGGAGGAGGGCCAGGCTCTGCACTGCCAAGCAATTCATTCCTGTAGCTCCTGCCATCACTGTACCAGCAGGGCAACCTTCATTTTATTTTATCTTTTAACCAATTATGTGTCACCCAAATCCCACCTGCAGCTTTCTCCAACACAAATGGCTATAAATCACAGTTCAGAGACCAAGAGGGTTTTGCAAGACATTTGATTTCATAAAAAGGTCACTGTCTGTCTGAGGATTGCTGCAGTTCAAAAATGAACTGAATAACAACCTGCATTGGCAGACAGGGAAGGAACTGCTTCCCTCGTCTGTTGCATGTTGTCAGATAATATTAGAACAATTAGGGAGGCCAACAATGGCAGGATCATTAGGATTCAGCTGAACCAAAGCACTGATAAAAATTCAGTGAAATATCTCCTCCTTTCAGTTTTTGAAGAAAACATAATCAAATCAATAAAAAAGGGAAAATTGCATGAGCACACCAGAAACATTCAACATAACCTCCTTGAGCAGACAAACACAATACATGCCTGTCATCACTGCAGCCTTCTCCAATCTGCCTGGGTATTCCAGAGCTTAACCCACAGCTTTGCTATTTCTCAGGGCACTACTCTGTGGTCTCAGACCACTCAGCATGGTCTGCTCTCTAGGGAAAATGCTGTATTCTTGTTTTTAATCCATACACTGGATACATAGTGAACTCCATATAGAATTTTAAGTGAACCATATCGCAGAGCAAACATTGAAGGGTGCTCAGAAATCATTTGACACTGATGCTGTTCTGGACACCCTTAGCGTCCATCCTTTTCTTGCAGGTGACATGTCATGCCAGACAGTCCTGACAAACCAGCATCAAATTCTCTGAACAGCATCAGGTTAACTGCAGTGAGTACATGAGGCACAGAGAAGATGGCTTTGTGCTCCTAGCCCAGACCATGGCACGTGACACACGGACATCCCTCTGTGACACACGGACATCCCACAATTTCCCACTGTGGATGCAATCCTGACATGGCCCTTTCCTGGGCCTATGGGGTCAGGGAGCTTATCAGGAAAGCAGCTCTTGTCTGCTGCCATTGAAACTTGCTGTCTTACCCACAGCAACCTCAAAGGAGTGCCTCTGCAGAAGGCTCTTTTGTTGTTGTTGTTTCTAAATCACTGCTCCAAAATATTTCTTGGCTGCATCCCAGGGCTGAAGCCTTATCTGCCCATCCCCCCGGCAGACACACAGCAGCTGCAGAGGCTTATCACAGTTGCCTGTCCACTGAGTTTACAAATTAACACCCTATCGAGGCTGCACGAGGGCTGATTAATCAGAGAGAGGCAGTCTGAGGGCCTTTATCACCGTGAGCGGCTGCTGGGAGAGAAGTCACAAATCTCTCAGGAGGCCAGAGATGCCTTGCAAATGAAAGAGCAGGAGGCCAGAGAGGAGGAGGGCCCAGTGGAAGGGGAAGCAGATATTTTAGAGATAGTGCTGCTGGAAGTAATGGAGCAGTGGGAAGGGGGGAGCTGCAGGCAAACGCCAGTACATTATGACAGCTAAAAAAAAAAGATAATTAACAGCCTATACCTCATGATTCTAGCTTTCCCTCCCCGGGCTATAATTTAGCCTATTGCTCCTTTGCTCCAGAGGACAATAAACATTTATTATGTTAAACACATAACTGTGCTGCACAAAAGCACCGTTCTTTCCCAGGTCCACTCCTTGCACAGCTGTGCAGCCCAGGAGGATGGGGCTGCTCAAGTGGGCTCCCCTTTCATGCAGGAGATTGCTCAGCTTGGACACAAAGCACATCCCCGGCTTCACCCACAGCTGCAGCGTGCTGGATGTGTTCATACTGAGCGTGAAGGCAAATCCCATGGGACTCAGAGCTCTTAGATGGGGCCACTGGCCCACCAGCAGCTGACAAGCAGCGTTAGGATGTGCCCGGGCGCGGGCAGGCAGGAGCAGCTCCTGCAGAGATTGTGTGATTCAGGCAGGCTTCACCGCCTAAGAACTATCTCCTCTTTTTAATTCAGCAACCTTACTAAGGGGTTTACTGGGGAAATTTTCATTCCCACCAGAATTATGTGTAGGAGAGATTCTTATTACAAGATGAATATTACAGTCATGTGAGCCATACCAGAGCAGCGCTGGCCCTGCCCCCTCCGAGCACCTCAGCTGCTGTAAGAGCGCAGAGATTTAGGAGAGTTGCCTCTGCTAGTGGACTGTGGCTCAGGGATTGCTCTCCCCTGCTTCAGTGCTAGTACCTGCTGCAGCCCTCCAGTTCTGTGCTTGTGGCAAGACAACGCAAAATAATTATAAGAATCAAGGAGCTCACACTAAAAAGATTTAAAATCTAATACAACTTTAAAGGAAACCAATTTGGACATCTGTCTGCATTTGTCAACATTAATTTCTAAATTTAAGTTTTCAAGTTTAATCTTCGAGACCAAGGCACACAGCTGGATTTTTCCTTTGAAGTGTAAAATGTGTGGAAGCTGAGATTCCCAAGCAGCAACATGACTCCGGAAGGTAAAATTTAAATAAAAACGTTACCAACATGAAAACATTCATGAGCAAACAGTGCAATCAGCTCCTGTCCAGTGCTTTCTGTTAACACACCAGTAAAGAATTTAACAAATAACCCCTGGATAAAAGTGTAATTCACTGCAGCTTTACCACCAACAGTGCTGGGTGTGTGCATGATTTTGGGGAATGGCCATTCCCATTTTGCCCATGGAAATTGCAGAAATAGAGGGCTGCCACCTCCTAACTCAACATCTTCAGACTAGCTCTTTTCAGACAGCACAGGAAAGCAAAATGAAACAAAAATGAATGATCATCTGCCTTCTCCTCCTCTCTTGATCCAATGAGGAAACTATTCCCCAAACCACCTGGATTATTGGTCTACAAACCCTTGCAGATGCTCAGTTTTAACACTATCCATTAGGTTAATTAGAACTGGGCAAGTAGATGCTGAGTACGAGTCCAGGAAAGGAACGACAGCTTTTTTATTTGAGAACTCCCTGCCAGGTTCCGTGAAGCAGACAGCTGCCCAAGGTCTCCTCATGGCTCTCCTTCGCCAACAGACACCAGATTAATTTGAGCTGGACTGGACCCCCACTCATTATGCTCAGCAGACCCTGGGTAATCAGATGGAGAAGCTACAGGACTACAACACCTCCTGTCACCCCCATCACGTAACAGCAACTCTATACATGAAGGAAGCATCAAACATTCATTAGGTAAACAATACGAATGCGGTAATCCCAAAACATGGTGAAATTCTAGCAGCTGTCTCTCTGGTGTTTATTAGATTGACTCTTTTAACTTCATTATCAAGTCTGCCCATCAACCCTCCTCCCTCTGTCTCAGGTCTCATGTTTCTATATTTTAGGGAAAAAAGTCTCCATTGGACTGGCTGTTCCCCACAGCTCTGCCCCCACTGGTGGACACCCTCACCCATCACAGAAGGCACACCACCGTGGGCACATATTCAAAGATCCAACAAAAGGAATTAGGAACACCTTAGAAAAGGACAGCATATAAATTTCCCTACAAATGGAGGCTTCAGAGGAAAAAATATGGAAGGAAGCCTATGGTTCACATCTGCAGAGCATCTGGCTTCCTATCCCTCACTCATTCAAGGGCAGCGAAGTGCACTCACCTACTTTCTACAGGAAAGGGTCACCACGCTTTTCTCCTGTGCTATTCAGCAAGTCAAGAAAGAAGCTCTCATTGTTGTACCTTGATTAAATACGGCATCAACTGACCTCATCTTCTGTATAAGAAGGTGGTGAATGGGGCAGTCCCCCATTTGCAGCCAACATATAATCTGTCTTCTCCAATTAGATACGCTTTGCAACAAGTGTGGTGGATCCATTTATTTCCATACTGCAATAATGCAGATAAATCCAACTTTGGCTCCAGTCCCACTGCTTTCAAAGCTGGGGCTCTGCATTTCCAATTGCTGCCCTTTTTTTTTTTCCCCTTTTTTCCCCCCCTTTCTGCTGCAAAATGTCACCAATTTACTTTAGCCTGGGGGCCCATTTCGAATTTTACCACCAATATACGAGAAATGCATTTTTCAAGCTGTTACCACTTAACTGTACTGATATCAGCC
This sequence comes from Camarhynchus parvulus, assembly GCF_901933205.1. Classification (NCBI taxonomy): domain Eukaryota; kingdom Metazoa; phylum Chordata; class Aves; order Passeriformes; family Thraupidae; genus Camarhynchus; species Camarhynchus parvulus. The sequence continues at coordinate 7,382,807 of NC_044585.1, forward strand.
ACTCAGGGGACACAATATTGTTTACACATCCTGCTCTATGGAATAAGCACGGATGCCAAAACTCTGCCTGGGTTGTGAAGGAGACGTTTACTCTCTGTTTTATGAGATTTCCTCGATTTGTGGCTGCCTCAATGGTCGTAAAAACAGCTGTAAATCAAAAGAGCACCACAAAATTGCAATAACAACTGTCGAACTCGGCTCTAAAAAGCATAACTCCCAGCACCAGAAGGTGGAAGGCTTTTCTCTGATTTAATACCAGGTGTGGGGGAGCCTGATCAAGCCTGTGTGCAGCGCTGTGTCTGCCCACAGCCACCCAAACCCCTCTATTTTGGCTGCTCCCCTATTGCTCGCCCCTCCTCTGCCCCACATAGTTCCTTTTGGCCCCTCTCCTCCTCTTCTCTGGAAACAGAAGTCTTTTTCAAACGCCTGGAGGACACTTATACAAATAACTGCTGCATGCACAGCCCTGTTTAAAGCATTAAAACAGACAGAAAGTGAGCAGGGCTGTGCTCTGCACCGCGGCTGCTCTGCAGGACAGCGATGGCTTTAGCAGGTGACCTCAGCCTGTCACCTTGCTGCTGGCCTGCCCAAGAGAGCCCAAATTCCTGCACAGCATCCCAGCCCGGTTTTCAGGGAGTGGAGTGAAGGAGGAGAGGGCTGATGAGACATGAGTTATTAACGACCTTCTTCTGGGAGCTGATTCCAGCTAAAATGGTTCCAGAACAGGCAGCTCCATTTGAGCCTCCAGCGAGGACTGGCCAAGCAGCAGATGCATGAATTCAAAAGTTTCTGTTACTCTGTGCCACTGGCTATAGTCCAAACCAAAGAGAGAGTTTCACCCGTGGGTAAAACAGCCTTCCTGGATTTTTCCATGCCCCATTCCAGTTGCTTTCACAAACAATCTTCTCATCCTTTTCTCCAAAAATCCTAAAAGACTCTCAGTTCCTGCATCTCACCACCCCCCGCAATCTAAGACTGACTTGGCCAACAACAAACTCCCTTCAGCACCTCCCAGCTCTGAGAAACCAGCTGTGGCACCAACAGCCACACTGTAAACCCTGGGCCAACAGAGTTACCCAGGCTCTTTGTGCCCTCTGTCCAAAGCACGAAAAGTGTTCCTGGCCTCACCAGCCAGGCCTTCACTCTCTTTTTAAAACTTCCTCTTAAATCAAACTTCTTTCATGGCATTTAAACAGCCCAACTTTCTCCATTACAGAAAGAGGTCTGTGTGTGAATAAGCCAAATTATGTGAAGAAATGATGAGAGAAAGTCCATGGGAAGTACGTTTAGCCAGTGCTCATCTCAGTTTTTCTATCGTCTGCAGCAGACTAAAATACACTCGAGTTCCAGTGTGTTACTGTATCTCTGTCTGGCTGTGTGTTTTTTCAGATGCACATCCTAATTATGCTCTTCCAGCAAATGCCCTGTGGAGCAGGGTAGTAGAAGAGAAACTCTCTTTACAGTCACCACCATGCTGTGATCCATTCTGGACAGGAACTCCCCCCTGCATTTAGAGGACAATTTAATTTCCATGGACCACTTGATGCAAAGGGAAAAGGATCTATATTCTTTTGTCTGAACCCCACAAAGTGTCAGCCCTTCTTTCCCCATTCTTCTACTAGATGTGTACATTCACATTCTTGAGAAAATTCCCAATAGATGGGAACAGTCTTTCACTTCCAATACATTATGCCTCCCTGCTATAATCTTTTCCTTCTTGTACAATGCCTCTTGACTTTCCTTTGACTCTTTTCTTTGCAATTTTTCCTTTATGAATGCAGAGAGACAAAACAAAAAAATGCCCCAAACCTAAATGGACAAAAAATGTCATTCAGAGCCTTTGCCAATGAGGGTACTGGCAATTCCAGTTGAGAAACCATCTGTACAGACATGAACTGATCTGACATAGGGAAGAGCTAGTTTTATTTCAAAAAGCTGCGTGTTCCCAATGTTCTGGGTACAAGAACTCCACAGGCCAGCTGAAGCTAATAGGGTGAATATGTGATCAGCTACACCCAAGCAACTCTTCCAAATTTATTTCTTTTGTACTACAGCGAGTATTTGGGTGGGGTTGCAAAAACTATTAAAGCAGTCAAACGCATACCATGCCAACTGCTAACCGCAAAAACAGGCCATTTCCTCACGCACAAACTATAAGAAACATCTCCAATAATTGGCTTGTATCAGTAACCAGCTATTTCCAACAAAAACATGGCTCTGCTTCACTTGGAGTCTCGTGGTTCTCAAGAAGGATGGAAGGCTGTAAGTGCAGATGCATGACTCGTACTGGGAAGGTGGTGTAGCAGGACGTGCCATCTAACAGCAGTTGCTTTGATGAGGCATAATTGCAGGGCAATTACTAGGTTAATTTTCCATATATACCAGTACAATTTCACCCATAAAGTTTCATTTGCCTGCGGCGAGCAATAGATGTCTGTCTGTTTTGTGTTCTAAAACTCTCTTCTGTGTTTGCTCATGGACCTGTGAATGTGCAGAGCACCACTGGTCTGGCCTTGCTCTTCTCCCTTCATGGTGATGTCTGAGGGGCAAATGTTTTTTCAGTCACTGACTAATGCTTGCCACGCTCAGCCAGCAGCTGGAGAGTTTCCAGCACACTCACAGACATGGCTTGCCTTGTTGTTGCCACAGGCACGGCCACAGCTCTGGGCAGGAAAGCTGTCTAGCTGGAGGAGGAACATCACTGGTGTGTGTTCAGCCACCACTTTGCATGGGAGATGCTTTTGGAAGGAACAGGAGAGCAAGCTGTACTCGACCCTTCCCTGGCTGACCATCTGCTCAATGGTCATCAACAACTCCATTCACTGTCAGGTCATTTACCCCCCAGACATCTGCACCTCCAGGGCTCCTATGCCTTGATCCTGGCTCATCTCCCTTTGGATTCTTTGTGGCAGGACAGGCTGAAGCCACTGCCCTTTCCCTGCCTCTCTTCCAAAGTCCCACAACCGCTAACAGCTCATTTTACTGGAGTTTATTGCTGAGCTGGAAGCACAAACGGAGCATTGTAAGAAACCTTTGTGATTTTAGCCCAGACATGACTGTGCTTGCTTAGTAAGGAGATGAAAAGCTTACAGTGAAGAAAGAGGCAGAATAATCCTGCATGTTAATACACAGTGACTAACATTTTCCTGGTGACAATCTCCTTGTAGTCTCTGCAGAGGGATGTGTGTAATGATCCTCCAGAGACATTATCTTGAAAATGCACAAAAGGCTCCCATCAGACCTCAGCATCTCCCGATTAACTTAGCAAGAGCAGTGGAAGGGACATCAATTTTCTAGAAAGTGCATTCAGAAAAGCACTTGATCAAATGCTTAGCTCCATGTATGTGCTTAATCTCACTATAGCTGAAGCATTTTCCTAAACCAAAGCTTTGTTTATTCCTCCTGTGAAAAATAAAATGGTGGAAAGACCTCCAAAAAACAAAAATGTAGACCTCAACAGTCAACAGTCTAGAAAATTTCTGAATTTTTGTGGCTTTCAGTCTATCTGTAAAACAATTTGGAAGTGCTGACTCAGGCGAATTGGAGAAGGAAATAAATAGAAAATAAAGAAAAATAGCCAGAATGGATGAGGGTATGTTATCATAAACAAAGCCTAGCTTAATGCAAAGCAAATGTATGTCTCTGCTGTTGAGTATAACCTTCCTGGGATTCTATTGGCTTTTTCCCTTTGCTCAAACAACACCAGACACACCTTGACGAATCTGGCATGCTGCAGCCAATCCATCAGCTTCTCTACATCGAGCAGACTGCAGAAAATGGAATTTTGCTTTCCCATTTGCCTCCCATTTGTCTCACTGCTGCTGCTCCCCAGGAACACAGTTGCAAGCCCTTCCCCTGTGCCCTGGCTGGTGCAGGCTCCTGCACTGGGAGCAGATGGCTGATGGAGCTGGGGCTGCTGCTGCCTCCGCACTCCAGCGCTTCCATCAGACCCTGGCGGCTCCTGCCCAGCTCTGCAAGAGCACAAAGCAAACTGTGCAGCAGTTCTACACCCAGTGAGCCAAAGCCACTCTTTAAGCTCATTTAAAATATCTATTCGACGAGGTATTTTCTCAAAATAGGCACTTATATGCACAAGCTAAATGAGAACAGCAAAAAATAATCAAAGTCACCTAAAGTCACTTTGGATTTTTAATTTTCCCCCCAAACATGTCTGTTGCAACTTTATCATTTTGGACAACACAATTTTGTGCAAGACCATAAGCACAATTCCACCAGACTAAGCTCCCCTCTAGCACAACCAAGGAAATGGTTGGTTTTCTACATCCAGCCCAAGCTTTCAGGTCCCAAGACTTACTGGTGTATGCAAAGCAGTCAATCCCTATGCCTCTACCTTAATCTCCAGACATGTAATTCCAGAGCCCCAAGTCCTCCTCCAGCAACAGAGAGCAGCCTGAAGCATGTTCTGAGCTGGGTACTCACAAAGAACCACTGTGGTTTTTGTTGTCTTTATTATGAACACTTCAGGGCAATGACCACCTTTAATTTGTGCCTTCCATAACATCAAACATGATATTAAAACCTCAGAAATAGTTGTGCCTGTGCATGATATCCTGAAGGCTTTTTTTCTCTAAACCACTTCCAGCATGTACAGACAAAAGAAATAATGTCATCTTGCTTCCAACACTCCCAGCCATCAGAGACAACATTAACCATAACTTTGCTTCTGTTCCTCATGAGCGTTTCAGTGCATTACAAATAAGCACCTTATTCAAGCTCTCTCCCCAATTTATTTCACTCCAAAAAAAGGAGACAGATGGTAGAAGACAGAGGGTTTTACAGTAAGAGGGGTTGGATTTTTTTTCCTCTTCATTTGTTCCCTGTGCTGTTTCTTATCCTTGGGGACCTGGAGTTTCTTTTGATAGCACTGTGCTGCCTAATAAACACGCATACAAGCACAGTCACAAGTATACATCTATCATCAAAGAGCCCTTCTTGTCTCCACTCCCCACAAAGTTGATTAATGATTACGTGTTTAACACATACATTATACATGGGAGGGGGAGACGAAGAGGGTAAATCCAAGCCCCTGTATACATTTACATATATTTACATACTCACATATAAAAAGCAGAGGAAAACTAAAGAGGGCTATTCCCATTGGGACAAAAATCCATTTTGGTAAACATACCTCCTAGCTCCCATTTCTCAAAATACAAAGGCAAAGGAAAGGCTTTACCTGGTCTAAGGAAGAAACTGAAGCTTGAGCAAGCAGCCTTATTTGGTTCCTGCAGTTCAATCCCAACATGGAACTGATAACTGTGTGATCAGCACTTGCATTACTTATGGTTTCTAAATGGGATCTAACAGCTGCAACCCAGTTTGAGAGAAAGGAAAGGGGTTTAAGTTTTAAACTATTAATTCATACAGCTAAAATCCCAGTTCATCTAGCAATAGATTAGGCGATTAATTCAATGAAATGGCACCTTTATGTACAAAGAAAAAACAGTCTGTCCTGTCAGATCAGTCAACACCTGGAGCTACTGGGAGCATTAATGGACTCAACAAGGGGTGACTACAGATGAACCACAAAGCCAGGCCTGACTCTTAAACACAGATGAAGAAATGTGGAAGGGGACAACATGGCAAACTTCCTTCTGCATCCTTCTAGGCCCAGTCAACCCCTGGACCTGGATAGCTGCCCTTGTAAAATAAAGCTGCCTGAAGGCTGCTTTAATCATGCTGACTGCCAGTGGTCTCAAGCAATTGTTCCAGCAGCTGGGGGAGCAGTGCCATGGTGAAGGACTCCCCTGACAAAGTCCCTTCTGGCAGCTGGGACAAAGCTGGCACTGAAACTGCTATTGTGGCTCTCTGCTCCCCAAAGTGTCCCTGTGCAGAGTTAATCTTCCAGCCACCCGCCCTGCTGGCTCTCAGGCATCTTTGCAAGGTTCACATTCAATATGGGGCTCTCGTGGCGCACCAGTGGCATTAACCCCTGCTGAACTGATCCATCCCAGCTTTCTGCTCACCCAGCTCCACCAGCTGCAGCCACAGCACAAGGGCTGGTGGAGACAAGGCGAGAACAGCGGCCACTGACAATGTTTCTAAAACATATTTGCCTACTATCAATCCTAAAGAGTGGGAGGGATAAACTGAGGGATCAACTGGAAAAGAAAAGAAAACCTTCCACACACAAGGCTGGTTAGTTCTAAGGCTGTGGCAGCTGGCCAGACAGAAAACTCAACTACTTAGAAGGCACAAATCAGGAACTCTGTTTTTTTTTAACTTCTTTTTTACCCTGTAACCTTTTGACTCTGAATCATGACCACTGACTCAATGACTTTACACTTTCTATTACAGTAAGGCTCAGGGCTGGCACTAACAGAGTCACTTTCTTTCACCTGTTTATCCCTTACTCCAAATATAAACATTTTCTTTAGCTGTATGAGAGTGGAAGAGATTTGTCTTGTGTTTTTCAAACAGAAAAATTCACAGCTGTTCTGGAAGTCCCAGCTAAGACACTCCACTGAAATTCAGATAATTGCCAGCATTCATTGCCTCATCTGTATCCCTTCCTTTGCTCCCTGATCTCTCCAAGTCCTTGCAGACCAGGTTCTTTCAATACATTTCACCACACCACAAACTGAAGTGGATGCAGACAATTGCCACAAACGCATCCTAACACAAATCTGCAGCAGTCACTGTGAAGTATTCAGTTCTCTTGCGCTGAAATGAAGGAGTCCAGGGTGGAACTGGAGTCATAATGCACGGCAGCAAATCCTTCTGGTGTGTAAGACCCCCAAGTATGAACACAGCTATAGGGCCAGGGCTTGCATCAGGCACACGTGTTTTCAAGGGCCCATTTTATCACTGTCTCATAAACATAAGAATACTTCTTTTGCATTGCTACTGCAGCATTTTGTGGTGGATATTTCACATCTACCTGGGCTACAGCCAGGAGATCTAACCTTTATAACAGGGAAGTAATTAATGAAGAAATACAGCTCTATCAAAGCATTCTTTGTTCACCTCCACTAGTACAAATATACACCTGATCTCATCCAGTGCTTATCTGTTTCCCAAAACCATTTTCACACAATGGAAAGAAAAGCATGGTAAAATAGAAAAAATACTAAGCTATCCTCTCCCAGAGGGTGTGAGCCATATCTGGCTTGTCTCAGTTCCTATCTAGGTGGCCTCTGAACCCGAGCCAGACTTCTGAGATGACAGGTAAGAATTTAGACACTTCTGATTCCGAGACAGGGAAAATGATCACATTAAAGTTGTCATGGCTCAAGCAAAATACCAGGTTCCTTCTGCCCCTCCCTGGCAGATGGAAATCAGAGTGCTGTGTTCCAGAAGCAGCAGCAGCAGCCATGACCATGGGTTATGGTATCAAACATGAGTTAAGTGACCTATGGCTGAACATGCTGCCTGCTTCATTATCTTGCCTGTGCATAGGGTTTGAAAAGCACTATAATCAAATTCACTTTTATCTTCCCTGCTTCTAGATTTCAAGTTCTTTTACTTCAAACTGACACTCACTCTAGAGACTGTTCAACAATGCATGGCTGAAGCCTCAAGACTCTCTGCTGTCTCCAGAGGAAAACCTCTTGCACAACTCTGGCAGCAGAAAAATGACTCAACTTGTAGACTCTGGGGACTGTGGGGTTGAAGAAACAACAAACCATGCATGAAAACACTGTGATCGCTCTTTGCACCTTTTAAAGGAGGGAGAGAACACAGAACAAAACTGAAAAGCCAACAAGAGACTCACTGAAGAGTGGGCAGGACAAAGGAAAGGACCACAGCTACTAAACAGGTACCAGCAGTCCTGCACCTGCCCTGAAGACAGGGTTACACCTCCAGCCCAAACAAAATGACATTTTTAAATCAAAGAGATTTTGAACTATCTTAAGCCACAGATGTCATGAAAATACAAGGCATGTCTCCAAGATCTCCAAACACTGTTTGAAACAAAGATCTTGCTCTCTAGAGTAACTTTAGGGAGCTCTGTTGTACCATCCTACCAAAACATAAAAGCCATATAAAAGTGCAGGTGGGATAAGGGCCATCTTCATCCTGCTGTTGGGTAGGTAGCCAGAAGGATGCCCCACAATAACCACACCTAAGACATGTTTCAAGAGGCAGCACTGAAAAGCAGGGCACAAGCAAGCAAAAGGGGTACATCAAGTTGATGCAGGGAAAAAACCTGAGTTTATCAGATTCAGGGTTTGGGATTATTTCACATTGTGCACAGAGAGAGGCTTGTGAGTTCACATTAAACACAAACACAAGAAGTGATCCTTCCATGGTTTGGGATCTTGCCTTGGAGGGAGAGATGTGGGTGAGCCCAAGGTGACCAAGAGAAATGTGTTCAACCATTCCCTGGTGCCTGAGCCACAGGGAATGCCAGCAAAGGCATGGGAACAATGTGGTGTGGTGCCAGCTTGGCTGCACCTCTGCTCTCTTCAGCCACGAGAAACCCAGAGATTGCTGCAGGGACCTTCCTCACTACACAGAGACAAACAATGCACGAAAACACAGGCTGGGGAAAAAGTAAGTGCACCATGAGACAGGAGGGGCAGAAATTCCCCTGCTGTTAGTGCCTTGGGTGGGCAGTGAGTCCAGTGCTCTGCACCAGAATGAAATGAAGCCAAGCCAGTAAGAAACATGAAGCATACAATGGAGCACTGCCGCTGAGATACCCCAGAGACCGAGCAAGGTTTAAAGCTCACAGATTAGAGCACAGTACAACAGAGTCAGCAAGGTACTCCAGTGCAGAAGTGACTCCAACCTTGACATTTTGACTTTGAAATTCCTGTTCAAATATGAGTTTCTCTACAGCTACAGAAGCAATGAAAAAATTTCTTAGCCACGTCTCAAAAAAACCCCAATCTGCAGCACAGGATCCTTTTTTCCCCCACCACGGTTGTACAGAACCTAGTGGTGAAATCCTGGTCTGCCACTCAGGCCTTCAGGTACAACAAGAATGCAGAGAGTAATAAAAACACCCACTCTTGAAACAGCAATCTTGAAAAAAACCATTGCCCTTGCTACTGCAGATACCCCTGTAATAATCTCCACTATAATATGAAAATGTTACCATTGCACCAGGAAGTGGCGGAAATATTTACTGCTACTGCTATCAACCTGGGTTTAGTTTCATTAGCAGCCCAGAGCTGTGGTAATGAAGAACCCATTCAATTCTCTGTCTCTGCTAGTGGTACACTTCATGGGCTCATGGAAAGCACACATAAACCCTTTATCTCTGACAGGAATGGACACATGTGTGCATGTCCCAGATTTGCAAATTGCATTGCAGCGAATGCAGCCTTCATGTCACTCAACTGCACAGCTTAGAATTTTACATTTTAATTTTTTTGATGTCTGGGGAGATTAAAATGAGAACTGGCAGCATGTGCAAGGGATACTGCACTTTGAATGCCTTATCTATAGTGATTCAGGCTTCCCGGAGCTCCAGATGAAGCAGGTTTTTCACCATGGAAGAAACCACATTACATTGCTCCCTAGGAAGTGAAACAAAACAATAAAGGACGGTTAATCTCTTCTCTAATTCTGCTCTGTGGGACAACTCCTTCAGCAAGCAGCGCCTGGCTGTATCTACCTGGGAGGGGGTCATTTTACTTCGGCTTCCTCTTCTGCTTCCCTGTGTCCCTGGGAGCGCTCTGTCTCCCCGCTGCATCTTTCAATGGCTTTATCAGAGCTTGCACCAACTCAAGCGTGAGAAGTAGCTCTGGGCCCAGCGGGGAGAGGTGGGGGAGTGTGTCTGTGTGTGCCGCGGGGGGGTGGGGGGAAGACGAGGGAGGAAATGTTATTCTGTCCTTTGTCTTTTCAACAATTTCTTTTTAATGCAACTTGCAGAGCAGCATATAATTAGGGGTCTTGCCGAGCAGGCTTAAACTCAGGAGTAACCCTTCTAACGACCTCGGGAGCGGATAATCAGGTGCGCGGCTGCGGGGCGCAGCACGGCTCCCCACCCGCCGCGCCGCTCGGCCTCGTAATTAGAAGCCTCCACACTCCGCTGCATAAAGGCAGATTGCAAGGACAGCGTGAAGCCCTTGTTTGAAGCTGGGGGCACAAAGATTGCAGTGCCTCTGATGGATGGAGACAAAGACTCCGGTACTGGAACGCTTCCAGCAGCCTCCGAACGCTCGCTGCGTTTCTGATGGACATTTTCAGGATTTCTTAGAGCGGCGAGGTTTATTCTACCGCTCCCCGCCACCCCTCCCCTCGCCTCAGAATTCCTCCACAGCTCCCTAAGCCAGGGATGTGGATGTGCCACTGTATGTGCACACGTCTCCAGAGATGCTTCCATGGTTGAATTATGAGAAAAATGCATTGCCACCTTTCCTCCAGCTATTTTTGTTAGTTCTCATTCCTGACTGGGAGACTCTTTAAAAATGCTCAGAACATGGGGCTCCATCCAAACCCCCACAAGAAATTCCCAAGCTAGAATGGTGTTTTAGCTAAGTTCACACTGATTTGAAACTGTGGTAGCAAGTACTGTGTTTAAGTTGGAGCTGATGTTAGTGTAATTCCCCTCAACACTCTAGAATGAATAAAAAAATCCCCTTCTTAAAATCACATCTCTCTTTGCTGATCACAACTTGCTTTTCTCTATTTACATAACTTTAGGCACAGGACTAAATGAAAATTGACATTGCAGTGTATCCTAGCTACAAGAAGGAAACAGGAGGAGGAAGAAGAAAGGCATGGAGGACAGGACCTTGGGGTGAGAAGAATGTAAGAGAGTGAGGGCAGTGTCAGTCTGTGTCATGTAGCCTGCTATAAAACAGTCACTGACTTCTATTTTACCCCAGTTTCACCACCTTTTTGCATCTTCTGAGCTGCTGCCATGGCTTGTTTGTGGGTTCCTCTGCACCTGACCCTCCCCAGCAATGCTGCAGCTTCTCATCCTACTGTAGCAGCAAAGCAAAGAGAGAAAACCAAACAGCCCAGGCAACTTGAACACAGCAAAGCAACAGACTGACAAAAGGCAGCAAAGCCAAAAGTGCTTGAATAACAAAACTGAGAGAAAAAAAGCCCAGTAGAGCCACTCAGAAACTGTGAATTGAAACAAGCTCCCTTGGAAAGAGCGTAAGAGGCAGGTTCAGGGAAGAGCAATATCCATAAGGCAACACAGTACCAGTGGTTTTTTCCCTTTATTTATAATGACAAGGTAACAGAGGCTGGAATAGAACAAAACATGGAAGATTTTCATAGGAAAAATCAGGACACTGTGCCAAGGATGGATGCCCTCAACTCAAGTTATCCATGAACTTACATTTGTAGGCACTTAAAACCTAGCAAGATCATTAACAAGCTAACAAGAACCACCAGCAAAAGGAACATAACCTGGATTCACTAAAATGTTTCATTCTGAATGATTAAAGGGCAAAGGCAGCCAGACACTGAGTTACCACAGCTAAAAAAATCTAACAAAAGATGCTGTGATGCACACTATCCTAACCTTTTCCATACCAGTACAAATACTGCTACATCAAAGTGGTCTCCATCCTATTGCCAGTCTGCCTGCCTTGTGCTCTCCCCACTGTTCAAAAAGCACAGTAATTTCATAAGTGCTATAACATCCTCCAGAAAAACAGAGTGGAACAAACACTGTAGAGCTCAGCTCAAGAATTTCCTTTGTCCCTCACTGAACCGCTGAGCTCCATGACCAGCCCACTGCTCTTTGGAAATCAGCAGTTTCAAGGGAGCAAGGCAACTTTAGAGTGTGGGATCTGCAAGGACATCTCTCGGCTCGTGACTATTTCTCATTCACCAGGGTTGGAGGAGATACACCATGGGTAGTCCTGATTTGGCAGTTCATGCCAAGCTTGAACTCTGCAGTGGTTTTGCTTTGGTTGGCAGCATACAGGGACAAACCTGTTTATGCCTTCCCTCTGAAATGATCTTACAAGCTTCAGATCCACTTTTATGCTGGTTGTATCACATATTTCAGCAAAGAGGAGCATGGTTTCATCACACGGCAGATCTGCTCTATTTTTTCTGCAGCAAGACGTGTAGTCACCTGAACAAATCTTTTCACCAGATCTTTCTGAGGAACTGATGATGAATACAAAATTGGGGAACTACAAAGAGGTGAGCTGTAGAGAGCTTTTGAACGTTTCCAAGCTGATCCAGATCTGTGGCATTCAGAAACTACCTAAAACCACCTTCACTTCTTCCAACTTCCCATGCTACAAACAGTTTGCATAAAATACTTCATAGATCTTAAATTTATTTAAGAAAGCACCTCTGCCAGCACCTTTCTTCCAGCCCAGTTCACACTCCTGCAGCTCTGTTCCCAAGAGGACATGCAGTAAATCCCATCAAAGCAGTGGGAGAGCCCAGCCTGGCCATGGAGCGTACAGCCCGTTTTGGCACGGTCAGAAGAAAGGCTCCTGTCCATTGTGGAGGGGCAGGGGAGCAATCCTTCTCCCCTAATCCCTGGCTTGTGGGCTCCCAGCCTCCCAGGGGAGCAGGCCTGCCTGTGCTGCCAGCAGTGAAGCCATGCAGACAGAGCTGGCACGGCTCCTGGTGACCTTGGAGATGTGGCGGAACTGTACGAGATCAGACAAGGAGGAGAACAGAAAGGGAACAAGAGATTCCAGAGGTTCTTCTGCCTCTGAATCTTGTTACTGTTGACTCCTTTACCGTGATTAACTCCTTGACATCCTCCTTCTGTGACAAGTGGGGGAGGACAGACTGAACTCAGTGATTAATTTATCAGTGAATTGCCTCCTTCCCTTTCAAACCTCGCCCCCACTGATGATCTTTATGATTTAGCACTACCTCATGAGGGGTTTACAGCCTGATACAGGTTTGGCAGTTGTCACTTCACCACTGAGAAACTCCATTTGGGACACTGTATGTTTCTTCCACAGACCTGGTGGTAATAGCTTGCAAGCTTCAGCCCACCCCACAAGCTCTGCATGAGAAAAAGAAATCCTCCTCTCCTCCTGAACCTCTTGCTCAAATGACAGTAATTAGGGAATCTCATCACTCTAGACCTGGGGAGGGAGGGGATGTTCACAGTAATTGGAGACATTATATGAAGCCACACTGTGCTTATAAAAAAAAGAAGAGTAAAACCACACACAGAGGAAACCAGCCCCCTTCTCCCAACCTGGCTGGCACTTCCTGAATAAACTGCCCTTTTCCAGGCACATCGTGTGCTTTTTAATACTGGAGACTACTGGAAGGACTCCTGCAGCCTGATTAAGTGTAATGCAGTGTAAAAAAATACGAAGGAGGGGGGAAGCCCTTGGAAAGGCAATCAAAGTGAAAAATCTATCAACAGCACGGGGGCTCCAGTGGAGCCAGGAGTCCTGCTCTGAACATGCTCTGACTTCCCAGTCGTTTGCTCTGCCGGACACTCCGGGGACCCCAGCACAGCAAACTACAATTTCTAGTAAATATATCCCAGGGACACAATTAGTTTTTCAGCTGGGGGCATGATAAATTGGTCATGCATAATTCAAGGCCAGCACAGGCTGAGTATAAACTGCTCGGTGGCAGCTTCCAGCTCCCTGACAGGAGAATGCAAATGTGCTGCTGCCTGCACCTCCCTGCCTGCTCCCCTGCCCAAAGAGCACTCCAGCCCTTCCTCCTGTGCATCTCTGGGTGATTTTAATTTCACAGCCATGTATCCATCACTGTCCAGTGGCCTTTTGGGACCCAATGCACATTGTTATCACAACAAATACCACTCTCTGCTCGACCTACTCTGTTTTTTCCATATGCAGACACAAGAGAATGGTTTTGGCACAGAAAGAGGCCGAGGGACTGTGTGGTCTATTGTCAGCATTAGATGGCCTGGGGCAAGTAATTTCCAATCTGCTTCAGTGTTCCCATCTACACAATGGAGATAATTCCAACCACGCAACTGCAGAGTTAGCGAGACACGCTCAGTTTGGAGGCTGATAAAGGTCTGAGAGATCCTGAGGATGTGCAGCCTCACAAACAACAGTGTCAAGTTCTCTGAGCTTATTTTAGGTATCTAAATAAATACATCTGCCTGCTCAAAGCAGGAGCACAGGAGAACTCGCTGCATCATGGAAGTGATGCCTGAATTGAAAACTCCAAAGAAACTTTGGGAGACTTCAGAATGATGTCCTCAAGTTTCTCAGTGCATTCCAGTATGCACTGGAAAATTCTGCTAGAAAAATCATTACACATACATTCTCAGATACAGCCATGTAACTGAAGGCTGACAGACACGTTTCACCAGCTGCAGTTTTCCTATCTACCAAAATCATGAAACCACTTCTCTGGATCCATTGCCATTTTCTGGCATTTTAAGTCCAGTTTGTGGAAAATATTCTCAAAAAGCAGGGCTGAAATGGAACAGGGCATTAATAAAGAAATATTTTGTTTAATTTTGGCTGTGTATCTGCAGCTACAAAAGCCCTTTAGTTTCATGGTCAGTTGCACATACCCAAAGAGCTGAGGTTGATCTACCTAACAGTGAAAATAATCCAGGTTTCTCTGTTTATTTCAACAGAAACACTCTTTGGGTTTTTTTCTGAGCATGACTCTCCTGCATAGAGCTGGGTTTTCCTTGAATGAGATGAAATAAAATCCAAGCAGAGACACAGAGGGTACAAATCCATGGAGCACAGGTACTAACCATGGTTAACACTGAACATCCTCGTTAACTTCAGTCACACTATTCAGCCAGTACTCAAAGTAATCCTATTATTGAGTCCAGGAAAAAAAGAAACAGTAACAGTAAGGATACTTTTTTCTTCCCATTTATTTTTAAACAAGCACTTCTTATCCAAGAAGTCAGGACCCTTTTGGCAAGACCACCACGGAGGAAATCTCAGTGCTCAGTTCACTGCAGCCCTGCTCTGAAAGGGCCAGTGCCCTCTGTCAGACTCTTGTAACAGATGCCCTCCAAGCTCTTGTGGCCAAGCAACGCGCCACCCTCTGACATCCTTTGTGGAGAAGGTAAGAAGTCTAATGCAGCTGAACATTTCACTCAGTTTTTCCCTTCCTGACTAAACCAGTGTGCACCTGTGTGCACACATATACACACCCAATTATCTGAAAAGGTATTACAAAAGTGAGTAGGCCAGACTGAATTTCATTCTGCACTAGATTAACTAAATTAGTGCTTCAGAAATAAACCACATATTTAACTGAATTTCCAGAGTTTTGATTCAGCAAGTCTGTCTTGTGTGGACACCTTAACCCCTGAAAGAGATCCTTCAATGACAAACCATTTATGAGGCTGAATTACAGGGACAAGGGTGATGGTGCTCCTGAGGCTGAGACATTTGCAGGACTGAATCTGAAGACTGGATTTTGGTCCCAGAAGGTTTTTTAGTCACTAAGAATATGAAACTCTGACAGGTTCTGATGTTTGCCAGCAGACTTTTGAGGAGCTGGTGAGTGCAACAATTTCACCAACAATTTCAAGTGATGCCAAACTAAATTCTGGGCTGGAGCATAAGCCATTACAGAGCAGGAGCTGAGGGTGAATTGAAGGATCAAATCACTCACTCTTGGTAAGAATAACACTTCCTGCAAGACACCAAGCCCCTTCCTTTCCCAATTAAACAAAAAAAATATACAAACATTTTAAAATTTAAATAGTGTTTCAAAGGTCAACTCTGTTCACATCAGCCCACAGGGATTACATTAAAAAAAACTCCACTATGAACAAAATTTTTTTACTCAGTGAAAACAGCAGGAACAAAACAGTGCTAATGAGGATTGGTTTTTTTATACACGTTGGGAGGCTTTTTATCTTCACACACCAAAGTCTTCTCCATCAAAATTTCCTGGCACACATGGCACAACAATCGTTGTCCCAGCTAAAAGGGCTGTCCATCTCACAGCAACTCATAGAAACATAGAATGGGTTGGGTTGGAAGGGACTTGAACGCCCATTTAGCTCCAATCCCTTTGCCATGGGCAGGGCCATCTCCCACTAGACCACAGTGTTCAAAGCCCCATCCAGCCTGACTTTGAACACTTAATTCCATCTGTAGAAAAAATGTGTGCTCTCAGCTGGGCAAGGTAAAAACAGCAAGGAGGAAGCTTTGAGATGCCCCAGCAACACAACACAACACAACACTCCTCTGGGATAACCACTGCAGAAGACTGTCCATAAATATGGTGATGCAGGGAGAAGCAATACCTGTGTAGTCACCATCCTGCAGACAGAATTCTGCATTTCATTTACACAGCTCATATCTACAACACACAGTAAGTGGAGCCTCCCAGGCATTTACAAGGCTAGAAAATTAAAACTGCAGTTTGGTCCGAAATACTAAAAAACCCTTGGTAGTGTCATGGAGCCAAGAGCCTCTGAGAGAGGCTGAACCAGCAATTCCTTCCTGAGCTTCCACTGGAAAAAGATTAGAAGAACATTACATATAATATACCCATATGCTTTGTTTTGCTTGCTTTTTGTTTTGCCTTTTAAGAAACTTCCCCTCCAGAATACTAAAAGTAACAAATTTTAAAATTTTTTTAACAAACACTAACCTCAGATCATTAGCCAACCTGGCAACAGACCAGAGAAAATTTATAGCCGACGTGCAACATCAGCTTTCATCCAGAAATGCTAATTTCAGTAAAATGAATAGTGTGTGGGCTTTTCATACTGCTTTGCATTTGGCTCCTCACAGCCCTGTTTAAAGCCTGGGAACCGGCCATATAGTTAAACTGCACAGATGTTCAACAATCTGTACTTGTGTTAATTACCCTAATGTGAGCAGAAACTCAACAGATCCCTGCTAATGAAGGAGAAAGTTTTCCAGTGTGACTACCGTATGTTTCATTGTCACTGTATTACCAAGCTTCTCCCCCTCCTTCCCCTGCCCCCCCAGCTCCCATTCTCTGCAGCTCCTTTGCATTCACATCACCCTCCTACCTCAGCATGCATGAATTGGACCAACTAATGACTGTGTATTCGCAACATGGCAGACACCATTAGGCTGATCGGAGGTGCGGCTGCTGAATTTTAACAGGCACTTTTAAACAAGGTAAGAAAAACAGATTCATCACAGCTCCTCCATTCTCTCATCCCCACCCATCTGCCATTCTCCAGCCCTTGCCACAGCTCAGAAACACTCACGAAGTGCAAACACACTTCCCCCTCCATAAAACACGGCGGGCGTAAAAAGCAATGCAAATAGATGTTGCTGGGCAATTACTGGGGGTTGGAGCCCAGAGCAGGGTGCATCTGGGAGGCAAGGCTAACGAGGAGGAAGGCTGGCTCAGGAGGAGGAAGGCTGGCAGCTCAGCACGCTCTGTCTTCTCAGTGAGCGCGGGCAGCGGAACGAGCCCAGTGGCTGCTCCTGCCAGGGAGGGAGAGCAGCAAGGAGAAAAGGAGAATGTTCATCTGCACACAGGAGATAAGGCAGGGCTCTAAAGGGCACGATGGGAAGGGTAAGGCAACGCTCAAGTGATCAGTGCTGCCAGTAGCAATGAGCCAATACTGCTGTGCAACTTAACCCAGCATTAAAACATACTCGACCTCCGAAGAACTGCCTTTCCCACTGAGGTTCTCACTTTCTCTTGCAGCGTCTGTCTGCTCTGCTCCCTGCTGCCAATCATCACCTCCAGCCACCTCCCTCAAAGCAATCTGCTCGGCAAGCAGCAGGCAAAGGGGGCTGGGGAAGGGCAACTGGCCTGCCCCAGTAAGCCCCAGGTGACCTCTGAATGATACCAGCCCTGGCCTGAGCCAGGGTTCACATCTCCCAGGTGCCACCACTTCACAGCCAGGCCAGCCTGCACCAGCAAATTGTATTACAATGACCCCCATGGGAACAAATGTACTGGCCGTGCTTGACTTGACTGGCAGACTCCCACCACAGAGGAAGGGGGGAGGCAGTCAACTTTGCTCATTTATTAGATCCACCCTGCTAGGTCAGCCTCTTTGTTGTTCACAGAGCCAACAACTGCAAACTCAGAGATGGGGCAGCAGCTGCCATCCAGAGAGCTCAGCATGTTTCACCCACACTGTTCCACCCCTCTGCTCAGGTCTGGGCACTGGCTGCCAGCTCTCCGCCCGACAAAGCTCGAGCTCCCTCTCAAAAACCTTGTTCTTCATGAATTGAGGAGACTGAGGAGAAACAGCACACAAAAAGGTGGGGAGGGGATCCAGCACAACCCAGAAAGAGGTGAAAATTATTTAGAGAGCACTTGGCTCTTTTCTCCTACCTCTTCATCATTAGCACTGGAAGCAACACAGCTGTCTAATGGCAACTTCAGACACCCATGGGCCAGCAAAGCGACATTTTCCACACTTAAATAACACTGAGCTGATTTAATTACTGCACTTAATAGTAACAAAAGATGTCTCAATTTAATCTTCAAATGGCCCTCCAAGATCAAAACACAGCTGGCTGGATAACAAGATGGCCTAGGCCAGCAAACAAGTAGGTCCAATTTGTTCAAGAGCTGCATCCACTCCTGGGTATGAAAGGCCAAGGAACACTTGTGTGTCGAACGAATCAAAGGAAGCAGCGCTCCCATCGCCCCCTCCCTCCCTCCTGTCTTCTGTTATAGAGGGGAAAAATAAAAAGGCAGCTGATTCATGGGCAAAGTAATGCAACATGATAAAAGAACAAATGATTATGTTTGGAAGAGAAAGAAAAGAAGTAAGAATCAAGATTTAACAGGTTTTGCTTTTATAATTCTTCAAGATGATTAGGAATGAATGAATCAGATTAAAATCACATGGAGACAAAGGGAGGTCTCCAACTCTTTTGTTTTTCTTTCCATACTGGACAGAAGGAGATGGCTCATTAAGGAAAGCCCTCAAGACACAGCTACAGTGAGGAACAACCAAGCTTCTTTTTTGAGCAAGAAAAGTAGGGAAAAATTAACCATTTATTTCTAATATTCTCTGATTGTCCATACTGGGCTGTGTTACTTTTTGCAAACTATTCTAAGAAATGTCCCTCTCTTGAGCAGCTTTCAATGCATACTCCTGCTGACACAAGGGCCAGGCCTCTCCAGGCACCTTCCAGAAATTTTCAAGCTTTTGCATGTTCCATTACAGCTAAACACAGAAAGGTTAGAGCCCATCTTTCTGCCACTGCAACATTTCTGTGATCCTGAGTGGCAGGGAAGTCTAAATAAGCTCTTGCAATATACCTGGGATGTAGCTTTGCAACACCTCCTTCCAGCTACTGAGAGCAACACCAGGAGCACACAGCTCACATTTTGGACCTAATTTTACTAGCATTAATTAAAAACAAGTTTACTATAAACCAGGTTGTTGAACTTTGTGGAGTTACTCTGGATGAACAAAAGGCTGTGGGATATTGCTGCTGAAAGCTCAGAAATTTTTCTCTAGTAATTTTTCCTTAACTTTTTCTCTTGATGGAGAACTAGGATGAGGCAACTGAAGTGTAACAATTTTCTTGGAGCCCTGGATCATGTTTCTGGGGAATATGGTTTCTTTGGCTTTTGTTTTTCATTAAATACAGAGTTTATTTCATCAACAGCAGTTCTTAAGCAACAGATGATGTCATTGGCCACTGCACCATGAATGTGGAAGACTGGGGATATGGGGAAATTCCCTCTAACTCCGGTAACTCTCCCCTCCTCTCTCTGGTCTGTGACATGAAAGAGGAAGATAATGTCCATGTTTACAACAATCAGAGCCAGACAAACCACTGGTTTGCTCGAACACCCTGGCAGGGATGAGACATCTGATCAGAGTCACTGAAGTAGGAGAGGCTGGGAGAGGTCCTTTGGGTCTGTCTCCTCCTCAACAGGGCTAAATCTATGTTCAATCGGGTTTTAAAGGACCCGGGTTATCTGAGTCTGCATGCAAATTTCAGACTAATTCCCTCATTGTTTATTTAAGTACCTTTCTTTCCCAGTGACTTTGACCCTGGACAGCCCTGTATTTTCAAAACCCCATTATTTTGCAATAAACTGCTGAAGAAACACTCATTGCTTCAATTTACAACCTCCCTACTGATCTGTACTCCAGCTCAGGGACCGAACCTTCATACTTCAAACTAGCTAGGTTCAGACACCTGAATGGCAAGTACGAGTAAAATTTCTCATCTCCCTGCCCAATTGGTTTCATTTAAGCATGACTGAACCTCATCTTAAACTGACTGGGAAAGTGGCTTTAAGTTCTAGATCAGTAACAAGAGATCTCGAGGAGGCACTGGCTGCTGAAGCTTGAGCAAGTGCGTGTTTCCAGTTTGCATGTTTGTTTAAGTAAGTGACAAAGATGGAGGGACCAAAAGCAATTCCCTTAACTAGAATTCACAAGTGCAGCCACGTAGAAAATCTCCCGCCTGCCCATGAGGAGGGAGTCAGAGTTTCTCAAAGGCTGAAAGACGGCTCCGCTCAATGCCCGGCACAAAGCGCCGAGTGCGGAATCCTGACCCCGCTGGAGTCGGCAGCAAAATTCCCAGAGATTTCCTCAGGGCCAGGATGTTCAAACCTGTTCAGACACTTCTCAAACCACCATTTCAAGGGCACACCTTCGCACGAGATTCCCAAGGGCCTTTTGAGTTTTGACTTAAATGCTTGGATTATTTTTACAATTCCAGTTATGGGTTCTTTGTTCGCAGGGAGTTAAGCAATACAAAGAACACAGCGAGAGAACAATGAAGGCATTACCATGCATGATTTGTCTTAAAAAAAATTCTTCTTCTTTTCATGAAGTTATAGATCCAATTTCAGTCTTTATTATCACTTTGCCATGTGAGAAAGTGGTTCTTAATTTTAATAAAGGAAGGGAGCTTCATATTTCAACAAGAGCTTAAATGCTTCCTGCAATACAGGAGGTGGAAAGCTCTTTTGCTAACAGTTACCGCAGGCCAGATTTATGGAGGGAAAGGGAAATAATCTGCCTACACCAAGTAAATAAACCCTGTCTAGGACATACCTAACAGTGGGCAGTAGCCCAAAGACATCTTGTCCGATGAGATCATTTCTGCCCCCTCCATTTTAAGGGAAATGAAGAGCTTGCTCTGCCAAGCACATATTAACATTTCACTTATCACTAAACTCGGGGTCCAGGCAAGTACATATGCTACTGAAGTCTGTGGTGCACAACTGGACTGATAAAAATCTTTCCACCATGTTAACCCATCTGGAGAAAGAACCATATATGCAGCTTTCACTGAGATTACTGATAATTATCTTCCTCAAATCTACTTTGCCCTTAGAAAGGCGTCTGCAGTATATCTAAGGAGGGTCTCATCTAAAACTTAAATGTGTTCTATTTCCTGTGAACAATGACAAGTTTAACCCAATTCACAAAGTGCTCCAGTTCACAAAAGCTTGTGTAGTTTATCTTTGAAAAAATGCTACTAGTGGCCCACTGTTCCACTGCATGCTACCATAGCAATTTTAGATCAGAAATGCTAGTTGGGTTTGGCTAGCCAAACCTTCAGAGCTACTCCAGTTTGAAATCTACTATGGAAATTTCTTTTTCCCCAAACATGACCAATAGCCCTATTATTTTACAGCCTTTCCCATCAGACCCTGTTTATGTTAGCACTGGAGCCATAATACCAAAATCTGTCTTTAAATATGGTCTTCACTGGTAAAAAGTAAATACAGCTTTGCAAAATTGTTTTAAAATTTTGTTCCATCTCTGTTCTGGCACAGGAAATGAAGCCAGTTGTAACCTCAGTACCAAGAACCTGGTTTAAAACACAGCCCATGCTGGAAGTGAAATAAAAATTTGATGCAACACACTTAGATGATTACTTAGATGATCTGCGAGCCAATTTAGGCTGTGACCAAAAGACCTGACCTGGGCTGCAGTTACACATTCATCCAAACAAACAGGACTGTGGGCAGTGCCAATACTCCCATTTTCCACTTGAGAACCTCAAGATGCACAGCCAGGTGAGGTGCCTTGCCCATCAAGGGCATGCTGGAGAGGAGCACACAGAATACAGGTGGGTGACCTGGCCACTGGGGGACACCACCTGGGTGCTTTCCATACTGCATCAGCACAGAGGGGCAATATGGTATTTGCTGAATCTGTTATTCATTGTTATTAATTCCACACTCTGAATCTCTGTACAAGGGAAAAAAACCTAAGAAACTGAGAGCCATGTATGGAACACAGTCCTACTGATAGAGGACTAACAAGAAAGTCAGTAAGACTACTCCTAGCAAATTTCAAACCAGAGCCAAAGAGAAATGGAGAAAAAGCAGCAGTAACTAGCATTTTTATCTTCCAACTTGCTTGCATGCAACTCCCAGCGAAGGGATTGGGCTGTGATAAAAAGGGCTGCAAGACACCAAAGGGAGATATGGTGGTTTTAGGATTCTTTTCAGGTAGCTGAGTATGAAATCCCTGCCCCTTCTTCTCCTGGGGCCATTCATCTTCCCCAGGTGATGGAAAGCCAATCTCCCAGCAGGTGGGCCTGCTCTCGCAGACCTTAATGCTTAATTGCCACAAATCAATTCCAACCTGGATGCTCAGGCTGCTGCTACCCTATCCCCGCTTCCACCCCTTTCTCCTCACACTGATTGCAGCCTGGGATCCTCTCATGTTACTAAATCCACCTTTGGACACAGCACCCAGGAAAAGCAAAGCTCCAGACACTGCTGACTGTGGCCAGGGCCATGAGCTGACCTTACACAAGAACAGCCTCAAAAAAAAATTCATCTGTGTCCCTGTGCACGTGTGCACACACACATGCCTTCTATTTTATTTTTTTGTTCAACTGGAATTAATCAGGAATGATAAACACTGTTTGTTTCCTGAAAGCAGCAGTGGGGGGATGAAATATGCCTCTTAAGCTTATCAGCTTCAGTGCCACTGAAGAGAAAGCTGGCTTCTAAGCCCAGGGATAATGGGCTGTCCTTTCAGGAAGGTATCAGAGGTCTCAGGAGAGGGAGACAGCACAATGGTGTGACCTTCAGCTAATAAAGCCCACCCTAGAGTCCAAAGAAGCTTGGGGAATATTGACAAAAGTTCATATTTACAACAGCCTGGACCCTTTCCAGATACCATTACCAGTCTAGAGAGCTGCAGCCTCTGTATGTACACTCACACAGGCTTTTATTCTGCCTCCTCCTTTCTTTCTTTGTTCCCATGCCGGCAAAAAAAAAAAATTAGTCAGACAATGGCAATTCTTCTGCTAACAAGGCTTCAGCAGCATCCTTCTTAAAGAAGAGTTATTTAAAATTTCAGTTTCAACCTCAGCCCTACCCTCTACTTGAAGGAAACTCAAGGCATCTTGCAAGGATTCTTGGTGCATCATCGTGCTCATCAGGAAGAAAGCATATGTGTTTTTGTGGAAAATCTGCTGATTTATTTATAATTCTTTAAACAAAAAGGCAGCCAACATATTGTAAAATGAGAATGTTGTAGGGTTTTTCTTCAAATAGGCACTGGCAATCAATGCAGCCCGTCAGAAATACATGCCCAAAGCATTTTCAGGCAGAAACTGATCCCCCCCAGTCTGCCTTGTGGTTGGCAAAATGACGTTCAGCCCATAACCAGAGTGCACAGGCATGACTGGAATACAAATAACAATAATATTTTAAAAATTGTTCATACAGTGAAAAAAGCCCATTTCAAAACATAAAAACTGTTTGAAGCTGGAGTTTCATTTTTCTGCCTCCTAAAATAGTTCCAAAACAAATATATAAAAAAAAAAGGTTTGGAGGAAATCTGTTTTCAAGGGTAATTTCACTGAAATCAATATTAAATCTCAAAACATTTAATGGAAATAACATCTTCAGTGACAAAACTATTTTGACCGCACTTTCCAGTCCAGCTATATGCCAGGCTGCCATTTTTATTTATCTGCTTCATAATTCATCTTTGCCATCCTGAAACTGATCCTGTTAGGGATCAAAAGGGATTCAAGAACTGGAACAGGTTAGAATTTACCCCAATAACATCTTGTAAAAGATGCCTCTGTATCGTGGTGGTCTCGTTTGCCATGCCAGTATTTGACAGGCAGGAAGAGGGCTGAACAAACATCTATGAAGACCACACACTTCTCACTTTTGCAGCTTTTTTTTTCCCCAGTGAAGAACATGCTTCCACCAAGTGCTACAGTTACATCAGCTACACAGGCTCACAAGCAGTTTTCCAATTTCCTAGAGTTATGGCCCAAGCAGGCATTTTATCCTTTCTCCTTAATCCCATCCAAGCATATTTGCTATCAGGAGAGTTCAGGTGATGGATTGCAGCCTGTCTGAATCCAAAGTAGTCAAATTAGCTATTAATGTTGTGTTTAATGTGCTCACACAAACAAGGTCATTGGTTGCATCCAGACTAATAGAAGATGACACACATTGGGACTGCACAGCCCAGGGGACTGCAAACAGGATGAAAAAGTCTTTGGTTTATTGCCACTACTTCAAAATCAAGCCTGATGCTACAGATATCTACCCATGCTCAGCAATCCAGCTGGGATCCACTCACAGCACAAACCCAGGGGAGGAGCACTCAGTCCTCCATCACCTCAGACAGAGGTGCTATTGGCTCAACTGCAGCCACATTTTGATCCCGTCAAGATTACCCATCCTTCCTCCTGGTCCCCAAACACTGCTCCAAATTACATTCAGCCTCCCTCTTGAGATGAGCTAACAAAATCCATCAGCAGCAAGCAGCACTGAACTCAGGAAGTGGTGTAACAAATCCAAAGAAAAACAGAAAGAGTTAATAGTGCCATCAAAAAGATGAAGTCATGTTCATCTTGGAAAAACACCAGCTAATTCACCTGTGGGGAAATACTCCTCAGGACAAGTAGGAAAAGTGAAAGGTATTGGGCTCCTCCAGTAGGAACCTGGAACCCGCTAGGGCAAAATACCCATTACCAGCCCACCTGAGGGCAACAGGGACAGAGAAGACTGCTCAAGCAAAGTAAAACACCATTTTCTATGAATAAGAGAAGGTGCTATACATGATAACATGAAACACTTGGAATCAGTTTCAATTTCTCTACACACTGTTTCAAGGATGAGAGGTGACATCTGGCTGCCACCAGAGCCCTCTCTAAGGGCTTTTCATTGCCTAAACCTCTACACCAGCACTGTTTTAATAACTATAACAGTGAGTTCTCATTGAGAAGCTCCAGAAACAACTATGTCTGGTAGTAATCTGATACCTGTTTTCCATGGCAGAACCCCCTCGCTCTCAGGAAACCATAGGATATTAAGTGTATCCCAGAGAAACAGGCAGATCCAGGACACGTCTTCTGCTGCAGTGGATGGGCAGCTGCTTTGAACTGCTGCCCCCTCTACTTCCAAACCACAAACATTCAGAAAATGCCTTGCTTTTAGGGTACAATTTTAATATTGGAGTTATAAGGCTGAAAAAGCAAGCTCCATTCTGAGAGGGTATAATAATCCCACCTGTGGCTGCTCCCAGCACGCCCTCCTGCAGCCTACCTTGAAGCACAAAAATGGGAAGCATAAATGGCCTGCTTGCGGTGTTACATTATATGGCACAAGGCTTTGTCTTTGAGTGAAGAGGTGAAAGACAAAAAAAAAATAAAAAAATCAGTGCTTGAAACTGCAAAGAATTAAGCCTTAATATCAGCCAAGCTGGTGACTGGATCTCAGAAGCCTGCTTCCCTCTCAATTTCTCCTTGCTGTTGTGACGTGCTCACACTGAAAATTTTCCCCCGAGCAACTGCCTGACTAAAATACAGCACACCCTTACCATAAAGCCCTTTGTTAAAACATCTTTGCCATAAAGCTGCAAAACCTTGGCTCCCAAGTACATTAAATCATTATAAACCTGCCTTCGTTTTAACCGCGCAGTATTTCAAAACACAAAGCGCTTCTTCTGAGAGACAGCACTTTAATGAGGAGAGGGGTAAAATATATAAACCAAACCTCATTATAGCATAATTTCCAGGAGACAAGCATGCTGTTATAAAAGGAATCCATGGCAATAGCATTTCACATAGCTTGAAGATTTAATACTTTTAAACAGCCACCGCTACTTTCAGCCTTTGGTGGTGTTTTGTTTTGAACGTAAGAGAAACAACCAAAATTATGGGTCCACTGTCAGCTATGTATTTTATATTCTGTAAATTGTTGCAAATGGTGGATTCAACTCTAAGGCACGCTCAAAAAATGTAACGGAGTCAAGTAAGAGACTGACTACAAGTTACTGTGTATATTCCTCCTTTAAACTTCTGCATTCTTAAAGGTTGTTGCTTTAAACACCATGATGCAGTGTGGACAGGGTAAATTACCCAAACCAGATCCAATCCATACTGGATTCAAAGTACTTAAAATGATACAGTTTGTTCATGTGTTAACAGTGAAACCAAAGAAACCTATCACACGACAAGAAAAATCTGGAGTATTAACAGACAAATGAAAGTAATGGATATAACGCCATTTAATACCACCTGTCAGATAAATCAGGGTAACTGGCACATCAAAGGGACTGCAATTAGTTTCCAAAAATGAGAATACTCATTTTTCTTTAAATCTGAAACTTGATTGCTTTCTACAAAATGACAAGTGGATCAGCCTCCCCCAGCCAACGAGAAAAATGTTACTGGAGAAAACTGTTCTTCCTAAGAACAAATTATCTATCAAAGGAGCCTCCTGAATTACACTGGTCTACAAGACTTTTAAACTTAATCTAATAAGAATTGCCATTATTGATTACAGTTCTTCCACATTAGTCTTCCAGTTGTAACTTCTGAAATGAAAGCTTAGCAATGATTAGGTATTTACCACAGTCAGTAGAGAAAAATAGTGAAGAAAAAGAGGACCTTAAAGGCCACCAAAGGAACAATGTACCTCTTTTTTTTTTTGAGAGAAGGAAAATAAAACAAGCAAAAAACCCCAACCCCCACCCCCCAAATAATCCCATCCCAAACCCAACAACAAGCAAGGGGAGATGCACTGCATGTCAGCTTTGACTTAAAGCACATGTAACACTGATTGATGGATACTGAAAGCAGAGACACCTGTGGAAAATTAAACCCAAGCAAGCACCAAAATTGGGACAGGCTTTTTATGTTTCTTGGTCCTACTTTAGAAAACTACTCAAGAAGGATCAGAATTTCAGGAAATGATAATTCTAGCTACTGTCACAGATCTGGGTCAACAGCAGGGTAAAAGCTGACCTGTAATTGATGCCTACAACCTGGTTAGGATAAGCATTTCCTCTTATCTCTCTGCTGCGGCTTATGACGAATGATATTCTGGACTGAAGGGTGCTTATGCTCCCTGATTACCAGAAGGTTCAACACTTACTACACAGCTACAGAGATGGAGTGGCACTTCTGACTGCAGTTCCCAGAGAGGCATCTGAACAGAACACAACACACCAACCCTTTTCCTAAATCCAACATCCATGATTTTGCCATTGAAGTCCTATTTCCGAGGTACTTTTTACAATTTTTACTGATGTGACTCTTGTTTCCAGGTTTAGAGCAAAAGGATAATAGATTCCTCCTTCACCGTCATCACTCTCTTATAAATCACAAGAGATGTTTGCAGCTCTTACCAACTTCAGCACAGCAGAAGACAGCAGGCTGGACAAGTCTGAGGCAGCATGTCAGCACACAAATGATAACAGGATGTCTGGTGTTAAGGTAACTCAGCCTAGCACGTGCCTTCCCTTAACTCAACTTTAATATTTTTCTGCTTGGCTGTGCAACTAAACCTCGAGGAAGGAGACAGTTGCAAGCAACTGCACATGCCACTTCTCTTTTACAATCTTCCCACTTCCTCCATTAATAGCTGAGGGTTTGGGGTGCTAGAAACAAGAAGACTTATAACAAATGTGCAATGAGACCCTGAGCTAACAGGTTAGCTGACATGGAACTGTTAACAGTGAATTGGCTTGGAGACAGTGGGGGAAAAAAAATAAAGAGGGAAAAAAAAAGGGAGACAGAGTGATAGAGACAGAGACAGCAACCAATTCAGCTGCAAGAAATCAAGCTAAATCAGTCCCAAGTGCCCATGTTGGAGAGACTTGATCTCATACCTTGCTTGTTATCAAGGCACTCCTGATACGAGTCAGCTCCAGTTCCGTTGCGGTCTACAGACAAAACAAAAAGTTTCATTCATATCAAACATAAATATTAGGAACTTCTCAAATGGCAGCCCTGCTGGAGCAACACGTTAGGTGCAAACAGTGCTACTGCCTTCGGAGGCCACGCTGCTTGGCTGACAGAACCTGCGAGTGGTCACACACAAGGTACAACAGACTGACACCAACCCACTGGGAGGAACTGAACTTATCTTAGTCCTGGGCAGGAGGTGCTCCCAGCCCTGCCCATCTGTCTCCACACTGCTGGTGCAAAGGGGAGGGTGCTCTGAGTTCCTTAAGCACATGGAGGATGGAATACTTGGAGTTAAAGCCATCATTGCACTGTAGGCCCTATGAAAGCACTGGTTTGAGCCAGCAGAACTCAAGCTACGGTCTGGAACAGACTTCTCTGTGTCTGGTGGTGCTGTGGTCCTTTTTGGGTTTTGGCTGCTACATCATATTAAAGGCAGCTGAAGATACAAGAACATGCTTTCCAAATATTGCTGTTCCATGGACACAATGTTACTGTAGGTGCCACTGGGGTTATCTGACCCAGCAGCAGCAGGGGAGCTGGTCTGTGCTGTGAAAATGGAGAGAAGCTAAGACTCTTGGGCACATGTGTGCTCCAAACAGAGAAGAAAACAGACAGCTCCCAAAGACAAGTGTGGTCACATGTGGCCTCTCAGCCTGGATATGACCTAACAAAGCCCTTCATCTGCATTAGAGGTGCAGTTAGCTCTCAGCACCTGTGTGTAAAAAGGGTTTCACCAGCAGGGTTAGCAGAAATCAGGTTACAATGTGGTTTGGACCTTAAATGCAAACCAAAGAATTTTCCAGCACAGTTTCTGCTTCTGCTTTACAATTCAGTTCAACCATAAAATGCCTGTATGGTCCTTGAAAAAAAAAATTAACAAATCTGTAAACCCAGGTAAACAAATGTTCTTTCAGCAGCTTACACGCACCTTACACACCGTGTTACATAGGAGGACTAAAGCCATTGAGCCCATGAGGTGTCTGCACAACCTCAAAAAGTGAGGTTTTCTACATCACACGTCTAAGAATGCACCTGGTGCTTAAATCAGTCCTGTGTGCAGCTACCAAACCATTGGATCAGGTCACCCCTGGCACATGCTCCTGCCATAGCAGCCCCAGTGGCACTGGAGACAGCTCCTCTGCTAGAACAGATCCATGAGGTGATCACAGTTAATGAAGGAGCCACTCCACCAGGCTGAGCTGGGTGGCCAGGCTATCCATAGCAGTGTTTCAGCATCACCATCCAGGGAACCAGCACAACAACATGTTAATTTCTTTCTGAACATGCTGTTTAGGGCCAGAAGTTTATAAATATTGTTCATAAGAGGAAGAAAGACACTAAGGAGAACCCTGCCACCAAGGCACCTACAAACAACTGCAATTCTATACCTCCAACAAGCACTGGTCCCCGACTATGAGGGCTTGCTGGCACTGTGTGCCAAACACATTCCCTCATCAGCGGCCCCTCTTATCTTTGCTCAACCATCAACTTGTGATGGCTCCTTGAGGAGGATGAGATCCAGATCCAAGTTAAAAGGCTTCACATTCAGCAATAGTATTTAATGAACAAAGAAGCAAAAATTGAAGTTGCCCCACTGTTTGTGTTGTGTAAATCGCAGATAATAGATCTCCCTAATCCTAATGAGGCCTTCCTATTAAAATCTTTATTAGCTTTCAGTTCTGCAGATTGCCCAAAGGCTCATCAGTTTCCCTATCTCTCAGTACCAAGATCTGCTTTAACTTTTACAAATAGCTCTAAGATATTTCTCAGCTTATCAGCATTGCCAAGCAGTCTGTCTTATCATTACTATTGCAGATAAAATAAATGAGCTCACGATGATATGAATAATGGCATTTTCTGTAGGCTGGTTTCCCATTACATTTTCAACAGATTGTAAACTTAAGCACAAAAGAGAGAAAAAATAAAAAAGAAGACAGTATGTGTGTGTGGGGGGGAGGAGTGGCTTTTTTCTTCCTTCCCATTTACCTTCAGTGCCTTAGAGCACAGGCTGCATTTTTTTAAGCTCACCTGATGAGAGCTAGTAATTAATTTTGAAAGGGAGCAGAAACACCTCAGCTCTGCTTTCTCTGAAGACCAAAACCCCAGTTACTTCTGGGATGTTTTTTCAGCTGCATTTATTGGAGAGAAGCAAGGGCTAAACCACGCTCTGCCTAATGAAGCCATCTTCATTAGTTCGCTCCTTTCCCTCGCAGCCTAGGAACACCAGTCAGATTGGGAATTGAAATCATGAAAAGCAACAGAACTGCATTTGAATTAAAAGCCTAAGCTACAAAGGTCTCCGACGGCTGCTCGGGGCTGATTAGCAGGAGGCGCGTGTGGCACCGCTGCGGCACGGAGCGAATTTCGCAGCGCGCGGAAAAAGGCAAAGCATCCGTGGGAGGGAGACAGCGGAGAGCCAGGAGCCTCACACGGCTCTGCCCTCCCGTGACAGCCAGCACGGAGGTCACGGTTCTGGCAACCATTTTCTGCCTGGTCCCTGCAGCAAGCACTACAGGGTTAAACGCTTTTCTGCTCCCCCTCTCCCCCCCATATTCCTCGCCCTGTCACTGTATCAAGGTTATCTATTATTGGCAGTGACAGGTGAAAATTAATCTCCTAATTATTTCTTGCTGCGTAATCTGCACTGAAGGAGTAACGTAAAAGGATTACAGTACACCCTCTACGGAAGGCTTTGCTAGAAAGCCAATCATCCAGGGAGATAGAGGGGATGTGGGAAAGAGATATTTATGATGGATTTCCAACCATTTTGAAGGCGGAATGTGCTGTAACTTTATAACCGACAGCTCTGGAGTGAGGATATTCTTGCAGGTATCTTAATAGCCTAAACACTTCTTATTGTTGATTCCTCCAGGAAAAAAAAGCTCTAAGATTTATATCCATTATTGTCCCCGATTCTCCTCTGGAACAGCAGTTACTGCAGGAACAGCATCCATGTACAGATGTTTTTTACCCCCCACAGAAACATTATGGCAAACAATGTACCCAGACTGCTTCAACTCAATATTAAAAATCTTGCAGCTACCTTCCACAGCAATTTAACTGTAACACTTTTTCCACAAGAACAAAAGCTAGACTGAATACTTGCAAAAATAAAAGCATTTAAAAAAAATCTCATTTTGTAAGCAAGCTAGAAATATCTTTGGTAACAACACAAACAGCCACCTTGAAATGCTGGCTTCATGTAAACTCCAGCTCTCCTCTTACCACCCACCAGAAAAGAAGGTTTATTTTTATAGTATTCAAGATCACGCATTTATCTTTAACCCTTCCCATGCAGCCACATAGGGCATAAATAGGTGTTTTCAAGAACCTATTCGTCTATGTCCATGCCAACACCATCATTCTAGTTGAAGTTTCCAAGAATAATCAATCACAGGTTGTGCTCAAAATTGCATTAGCTACCTTGAGAGATGCTGTCACTACCTGTGCCTCTGAGATGGTTAATGGAGGGGTCTCTGGCTGTTAAGCCCTAACAGGACAGGCAGCAAGGAAAATCACCACTTGCAATCAAGTCCTGACACCAGTATCAGTCACACTTATCTTCCATTTCCTTGACGGCAATGGTGCAGAAACGGTTTCCACATGGTGCAGAAACATCACAACTCCTTCATGCAAACTCTTGGTGCTTAAATCCAGCACCATCTTCCTAATTTTTGGAAAGCCCTGGACCAGGATCTCATGGCTGAGGACAGGTAAGTGACACAGGTGACACTGCCCCGAGCTGGGGCAGGATGTCGCAGCTGAGGACAGGTAACTGACACGGGTGACAGTGCCCCGAGCTGGGGCAGGGTCTCATGGCTGAGGACAGGTAAGTGACACGGGTGACACTGCCCCAAGATGGGGCAGGGTCTCGCAGCTGAGGACAGGTAAGTACACAGGTGACAGTGCCCCGAGCTGGGGCTGAGGACAGGTAAGTACACAGGTGACACAGGTGCCCCGAGCTGGCGCAGCCCCCGCGGCCGGGGCGGTGCTGGGGGCGCACCTGGGCGCAGTGCACACCCGCGGCCACACGGTGGCGCAGCCGCGCTCCGAGCGCGCCCGGCCCCGCGCGCTCCCGGCCCCGCACCTGAACCCCCAAAAATCCCAAAAATCCCAAAGCCCCAAAAACCCCAAACCACGGGCTGCGTCCACATGAGACCCACCCCCGACACCGTCAGGGGTCACTGCGCCCCCACAACCCGACTGCCAGAGGGAGCCGCCAAGCTGGAACGCGTTTGCAACTCCAGGGAGAGAAGCTGGCCGAGCCATCTGAAACACTGCTAAAATCACCAGCACTGGAGGTTTTAAATGAGCAGCTCAAATTAGGCAAATTCCCCAGCAGTGACAGAGGTGCTAAGGTTGTTCACCTTTTCCTCTGTTGGTTTTAACACCTCTGGGCCAGGCTGTGGCTCCCGGAGCCACCCTGGACTCCGAGCATCAACAGTGCTGGAGGGCAGGTGTGTGGAAATGGATTATTTACCTCCTGAAGGCAACTGCTACTAAAAGAGTAAGAACTCTATTTAAGTAACTTTTAACAAGAGCTTGCTTCTCCATCTGAAAGACAACTCCTAGGTGATCCTCAGGATATCACAAAGACTCTGAAAATATGTGTCCAGCTACCAAGTTTTGCTGAATCCACACATCACCTATATATATTTCATTTTCATCAGCATGAAGGTAAGGCAATTTGAGTTTCCCCCATTAAGGCTAGCGATTTACTTCTCCTCAGGACCTATTTTCAACAGACAAACAGAAATAATTTAACAAAGCCTAGAACAGAACATAAGCCCTTAATGGTTTACCCTTGGTGTTAAGTAAATGAGGAAATTATTCACTGGCATCTCTCATTCTGCGGATGTTTCAATCTTAGAGTTACCTAATCTCTTACACAGTAGTTATGAGAACAAAAGAAATGTGTATAGAGGCAACGCACCCACCTACTAACATATCAGTACTACTTCTAACAAGCCTGTTTCCCAGTAATACGTTTTCCTGATGGAAATCTGAAGAACAAATTCCTATCCATAGGCATTTTCCCCAAATGCTCCATCATCAACCTCATTATGCGATACAGAAATTCTCCCAAGGGATATTATGTAATGGCAATCCCTCCTTCCTCCCCCTAAGGAGTATATTTCTCATTACATCTCCTAGTAATTGATCAGTCTAGGAAATCATTTCTGGTAAAACCATATGTTTCTTTACCTAGTTTAGAATTTCCATCTTTATTCAGAAGGATAAAAAAAGCCCAAAACTTCCAGGAGATCCTAAAATTTACATTTCTGATGCGTGATGCCAGTCTTTCCTCAAACACGCTATTAAGCAAGGAGTAACACATTCTTATACCTGCCTGACCTCAGATCTTGCAAATTCATAAAGTCATTAAAATTAAGCATCTTACATTTCCTAACCTGATGATACAAATAATTTTATTTGAATGGATTTAAAAGACTGTTTCATATTCCAGTGTATCCAGACACCATAACCCATATTGTGGGTAATTCAACATAAGGATGCAGGGAATCAAGGAATAAAAAAGAAAAAAAAAAGAAAAGAAAGAAAATATTTAAGGCAGAAAATGACATACACATCTGTGCTCTCCAAAAGTACCATGCAGCACAGACCAGCCAGCTGAAGAATGCACCCCTTTTCACTGCCACTTCTGTCAACATATCACCACCAAACATCCCACCAGGTTTTACTTTAAAAACCAACAACAGCAAACACTAATATTTATGCCCCTTGTTCAAAGTTAACACTTCAAGATGGCGCATTCTTGAAAATCAGAGGAAAATAAGTATCAACTACTGCTAAATATCTGTAGTTTGTCACTGAAACTGGAGACATACTCCAATCCCTTTTTAAACTTCAAAATACCAGAGCTACGTGTGACACTGCTGTTTGATTTAGCCAGCCCAGGCCAGAAGGTCCAGCAGATGACTGCATGTCCTGATAGAGTAACACTGGGATATATTTTACTGCTTCGTTTGTTTATGAGAACAGACTGCCCCTCTCAGATAAACAAGGCTTAAGGTTTCACTCAGAATAGCCCACCTTCCAAACAAAATAAAATTTAAAAAAACCCCCACTGTATACTAGTGAAAACTTGGTATCCGGCTAAATAAAATACTGCCTGCCTTGTCTTATGGCATTAATCTCCACTGGAAAAGAAAATCAGGCATCTCAAGCCGGTGCCTTTTGGCTCTAGCACAGGGCAGTTTTAGGGAACTGCTGTCAGCAAAGAAGGAAATTCTTGAAGAGAGCATTAGGAGCCTGCCACTTGTGGGAAGTTAATGCCGTGTGTATAATTCAAGCAGCTCACCCTTGTAAGTCTGCATGTGGGGAAAATCGGATTTATACATAAACATAAACCTCTGAAGTAAATTCTGATCAGGGATGACCAAAGATTTAACTCTCTAGAAAGAAGAATGGTAAGACTCTGTTTTCCTGTAATACCTTGGCAGCCTTTTCCAGTTGAGCAAGGCTTTCTTTCAAGAATTGATAACGAAGTAAATAATTCCACTTTCTGCAGCACAGGGGAGACCAGTTAAGGACGCTCTCCAAGACCCAAAGCAATCATTCAGAACAGTAACTTACATAACAAGAAATTATCTTTGTTACAAAATTAGGTTAAAAGGACCTCAGATACTGTAACGTTACGAAAAATCAGGACATGCCTTGAGAAGATTAGCTGCCAAGCAGCCTCCTGAGATAAATTCGCAACTTCAAGAAGATTTTACAAGCCTAGAAACCAGTTTAAATTCCAGAGAGAAAAACAAGCCTTTGCCATTTGAAATGGTCCATCCTTCCTTCCCTCTGCGCTCACCTTATTCCCGAGCTCTTTCTCCGAACCATCTTTAGTTAACCAGTGACCTGGAAATCTTACTTCGCCTCCCCCTCCCCTTCTCAAATTTGTCACTTTAAACATACAAGGTTTAATTTCTTAATTGGATTAAATTTTTCATTCAGGCTGAGCAGAGGGGCCCCGCAGCAGGCGCGGGGAGGGGAGCGGAGCCCGGCAGCCCCGCACCCCGCGATCCAGCCTGGCCCGCACAACCTGCCCGGCCCGGGAGCGGCGGCGATTTCTCACCCCAAAAGACACAGGGGGGAAAAAAAATAAAAATCCACGACGACCATTTTCAGACTTGCTATTCCTTGCGAGAAGAGGGGCTGTGGCCGCACCGAAGGGGTTAAACGCCGGGCACGGATTTTTTGAGTTTGTTCGCGTTTTCAACAGCCAGAAATCCCAGACCAACACCGGCCTCATCCGGCAGCCGGCTACAGCGCCAGCCAGCCAGCAACACCCGACAGAGCCAAGTCGCGATATTCCGCTCGAGCGAACCACCGAGACACCCCGGGAGCCGCGCTGCGGGACCGGCACGGCCACCCGCGGGTGGGAGCAGCCGTGTCCGCCGGGTCACCCGCGCTGCCCCGGCTCCGGAGCTGCCGCCCGGAGCAGGCAGAGCTTCAATATTTATTATTCACCCTCCCCGCTCCCGCGAGGGTGGGAAGGGGGATGCGGTCGCACTGGAGGAATGTGCGAAATGGGGTGGAAAAAAAAAAAAAAAAAAAAAAAGGCAGCTCGGGAGCGCATCGCATCCAAGCAGCTCCGCGCTGCTGCGCCTCTTTCTTGTCTTGTGTTTTATTTAAACACACCCAGTTTCTCCCGCAAAAAAAAACTCCATAATTTTTCTCGGAGAGCTTCTCGGTTCGCCTCCGGTAACGGGCAACGAGCGGCTCCTGCCCCTCCGCATCCCGACCCCCGCTCGGGAGAACGCGGAGCGAACCACCCCGAGGAAGCCACCGAGGCTGGCGGGGGCCGGCAGCGCGGCCGGGAAAGCCGAACCAACCTCTCCGGCTGCACCGAGAACGGCGCAAGAGGGAGAGAAGAAAAAGAGAAACACACAGAGACCGCACGCACGGAGTCACCACCACACCGGCGGGAAGCACGGCGATTTCCTCCCCTCGGCTGACCGCAAAGCCGCCAGCTCCCCGGCTGGAAAACACTTCCCCGCGGCGGAACGGGGCTCGGGGAGGGGACCAGAAGTCCCCGGGGGTGGGGTGGGGGGTTCCCGGCCCGGCGGGCTCCCACCCTCCCGCCGCTACTCACCGCGCGGCGCGCAGACCATGGCGAGCCCCGCCGGCCCGCCGGGCCCCCGCGGGATGATCCTCCGGGCGCGGCCGGGCGGGCGCGGCGCGGAGCGGAGCCGCTCGGGGCCCCCCCGCAGCGGCACAACGCGGCTCCCGGCCCGGAGGTGCCCCGGGGGTCCCGCCGGCCCCCGCCTCCTCCTCCTCCCGCCGCGGTCCTCCGCCGCTCGCTCCTTCCCTCCGCTCTTCCTGGGGCTGCAGGCACAGCGGCTCCTCGCTTTTTTTCCTTCTTTTTATTTTTTTCCCCCTTGGTTTTTGTTTTGGTTTTTTTCTTCTCTCCCCCCGGTCGAACCAGAGGCTCAAAGTTTGCGCCCCCGCGCCCGCTCAGCTCCGGAGCCGCCGCGCAGACGGCGCTACGGGTCCATCACCCGCGGGGCCAAAAACACACGAAGGGGTGAAAAGCCCACAGACGCACCAAAAAAAGGCAAAAACCAGCAAAAAAAAAAAGCAAGCGACCCAGGCGGCGGCTCCGGCCGGCATCCGAGGAGGGGAGCAGGGGAACGCTCAGCTCCGCAGGCAGCGCCAGCCCGGCCCCATCCAGGGGCTTCCCCCGGCGGCGGGTCTCTTTCTTTCTTTCTTTCTTTCTTTTCGTGGTTCACGCCTCGGTAGCCATTATTCCCAAGCATGGACGGGGAGGCACCGCGCCGAGCCCGCTCCGCTCCGCGGCGGCGGTGCCGCTCCCCGGGCGCTCCGCGGCGCGACTGCTCCGCGCGGCCGCGGCCGCAGCGCCCCGCCCCGCGCCCGCCCGCCCGCGCCGCGGGGCCAATCCGCCCGCGAGACGCGCGGCCCCGCGCCGCGCGCGCCCGCCGCGCCCCGGCCCCGCCCCCGCCCGCCGCGGGGCGCGCGGGACCCGCCGTCGGGGCAGCGCCGCGGGAGCGCGCGGGCGGGGGACGCGAGAGGCGCGAGAGTGAGCGCGAGTTTAGCGCGGGGGCGTGAACGGCAGTGACCGTGAGCGTGTGCTCCGTGCCCCGGGGCTGGCTGGGCGCGCACACGCGCACAGGTGTGCAGGGGCCGTGCGGACACGGCCCCATCCAGGTGCACGGGGTGTGTCTGCGTGGCAGGTGTGCGTGAGCCCCGTATGCGATCTGTGTGTGTGTGCGCTGTCCTTGTGTGCACTGCAGGCGTGCACGGTCTGTGTCCGTGTGTGCACAGTCTGTGTCCGTGTGTGTGCACAGCCTGTGCCGGTGTGCACAGTCT
Source organism: Camarhynchus parvulus (assembly GCF_901933205.1). Lineage (NCBI taxonomy): Eukaryota > Metazoa > Chordata > Aves > Passeriformes > Thraupidae > Camarhynchus > Camarhynchus parvulus. The sequence continues at coordinate 7,420,144 of NC_044585.1, forward strand.
GTGTCCGTGTGTGTCCGTGGTCTGTGGCTCTGTGCAGTGTGTGTGCCATGTCTGTGTGCACAGCCAGCATGTGCACGCCATGTGTGTGTGCACAGCACTGTCTGGGTGTGTGCACGGCCCGTGTTTGTTTGTGTGTGTGTGTGTGTGTGTGTGCACAGCACTGTCTGGGTGTGTGCACGGCCCGTGTTTGTGTGTGTGTGTGTGTGTGTGTGTGTGCACACAGCGCTGGCTGGGTGTGTGCACGGTCTGTGAGGTTTCTGCCTGTGTGCAGACAGTCAAAGGGTGGATGAAGCGTGTCAGTGCACTCTGAATGCCCCGGTGTGTGCATCCCTGGTGTGTGTGTGCACGCTCCCTCCCCGCACCAGCCTGTGGATGGGCTGAGGTTGGGCTCCTTTCCCTCTATTTTCCATGTTAGTTGCAGTCTCCTGTGTCCCTCAGATGCATTTGGACCCCCAGGGGATTTGGTTCTGGGCAGAGGGAGAAGAGAAAAAGCAAAGGAAATGTTTAATCGTCATTAACCTTCCCCATTGCAAAACAGTTGTTAGTAGGTATATTTAAAATATAATTACTATTGCCGTGATTCACAGGTGCTTTAATAAATGGTTAATCAATGGCCACAGGGCCGCAATCCCCGCTGCCTGACATGCCTGGTTAGCACCTGCTGTAGTAAACCTGATTCATGGGGACGGGGCCAGCCCCTGTCCTCCTCTCCCCGTGTGGGATGGGGGTGTCACACCCACGAGCCTCCAGTACAGCCCCTGCTCACTCAGCCTGCACCCCACAGCCTGTTCTGCACCCCAATACCCCGCTCTGCACTGCTGGCCCTCACCCAGCAGGATTTTGGGGTGTCCCCACATGGCCCCAGCACTGTGACTGCCTCTGGGGTAGGGGAATGGAGCTGCCCGAGCCCGGTCTTCAGCTGGCCTGCAGAAATTATCAGAAAATCTTCAGGGAGAAAGGCAGTAAACATCTGTATACTATTAAATCCATTAGATGTGTTCATTATTTTATATTGATTGGTATATCACTACAGAAAGTTAATATATTATGATTATTAGTATATTGTTAAATCATTAAATACGACAGCAGACGCAATAAATAATTTCCAGGGGATCTCAGCTGACATTTAGAAATTGATGGGTATGTTTTTCCCTTTGCATCCTGGCTGGCTGCAGGACTGCAGCGACGCTCTGGCTGCTCTGACTGATCTCATTCCCCGGCTTTCCTCTGCAAGTGAAGGCAGCAGAAAGAGCCTGCTCTGCCATGCCCAAGTTTGCATTTTAAAAGATGAAGCTGAATTAATATGAGCCCCAAAGAAACCTGTTGGACGAGGATATTCAACCACTTGCGTGAAACAGGGAGCCACAAGAAGGATCCACACTGGAGGCTGTACCTCGGTGTTGCTCAGGGAGAAGAACACCCTCTTGCAACACCAACAGGATTTTCACGTGAAAATACAAGGATGGAGCTGCCCTTGTGTCAGGAGCACTGCCACCTGCCTCCTGCAGGTACTCACCCTGACTGGGGAGCACAAGCATCCCCAAACCCTCAGCCCAGACTGCAGGTCACGGGGGGGTTGTGGATTTATGGCACAGCTCCTGACGAAGCAGCAGATGTTGGAGAGCATGCACATCTGTATCTTTACAGCAGGGGAGCTGGATGCCAATCAGGGTTAATTCGGGATAAATTTACAAGAGCTCACAGCATGACCCAAGGTACCTCTTTATTGGCCTACTACAGGCCTGCTAAATGCATTGGCCGACTACCACACATTAAAGCCACATGAGCTTGTATGTTCAAAATGTATTTTACAGGAAGACACAGGGATAGAAGAAGGAGGAGAGCCTGTGTCACAAATGACATCCAGATGTGAAAACACTGTAAATACAAACATCAAAAGGCTCACCCCTCCACATTCTGTAAAGACAACATTGGAGAAAGGACTTGCTGCATTTAAACAAATATTCCCGGCAAGGAAGCCAAGGAGCCTGCTGTCCCTGGTGCACAGCAAACCCCCATGGATCCAAGTGGGTATTAGCCATTTGTCAAGGCAAATATGCAGCAAATATTATGCCATCCTCTAGACAGTTCAACCTTGGATCAGGGGCAAGGAAACAGGATGGAAGGGAAGGTGTTTTGCTAAGAAGACCAGAAGTTTAAATCTAATAACTCAAATCTGAAAACTGCACTCCAGAAAGCTGTGATTATTTAGATAAAGTCTCCAGGGCTATGACATACTTCTTACTAGAATTGACACCATTCAGGGACAGGACTTAAGCCTTGCCAGTTGCATGAAATAACTAAATAAACAGGTGCCTTTTTAAGCCTTGTTATTTGCTGCAGTGAAGACAGAACTGAAGTGATAGCCTAGAAAACCTGGGATATCTGGTAAATCACTGAGTAACATTGTTTTAAGAAGAGGCGGGGAATGAAAGGCCTTTCTCTTGAAAGGGCTCTGAAGAGCTCCAAATCTCTGTTTGCATGGACCTACAGAGGAACTGGCAGTGAATCAGCACCAGTGAAGGACAAGTGCCCCTGGAGCCAAGGACTCATCCCATCAGTCACCTGCCACACCGTCCCTTTCCCTTCTTGCCTGCTTCTGACTGCAGTAGAACACAATGGGGAACAGAGGTAGTATGAAGCAGCACAGAATTAACCTAAAGTAGCATCAATGGCAGGGGAAACCACGTAACACCCTTCCAGAAAGGCGGGGATTGGTGGCTAAGTGCACACAGGGTGCAATATCAGATGCTCGTTTTGTGTTCTCGGTTCAGCCCTCGAATGTGCAAACCACGATGACAACATTGGGTGTTACTTGCATGAACTCTCAGAGCACCACGGCCAGGCACAGGGCTGGGGCAATGTGAAAGCCACGCTGAGATGGAGTGTATTCTTGTTTTTGCAGCTTTTCAAGATACTATCTCGAGCACCAACACCTTACACACGGCATGAGCAGACCACACGAGGGACTCCACACCGAGCTGGTGCTGAGTGCTGGGGTGTGGGGCCAGCATGATTGTTCTCAGAGATGAGATGAGATGAGATAGGCTGGGGCTATTGTTTTCACTCAGGCCTGACTCAAGGCTGCAGGATCACAGCCATCCACTCCACCAGCATATCTGTCTCAAGTGGAAAGCTCTCCCTCGAGACAGGATCCATCAGCCCAGACTGATGCTTGAAGAGAGCATGGAAGACTCTCACCCCGAGACAGAGCACGCTTCGTATTTTGGAGCTAAAAGCTTCAAGCAGTTTGATACTGGCAGTGCTGACAACAGACGGAGAAAGCACTTTACCATTGTGTTGCATAAAGATATCATGAGGAAATCAGGATTATACAGCAGAGAGAGTAGAAAAACACTCAGGAAGAGCTTGGATAACTCCGGGCGAGATTCAATAACAGATGCTGCCTCCTCCTGCATTGTGTGTCCCCACCTGGGCTTCTGCTGGGAGGCAGCCGGAGAGGAGTTTTATTGAATCTGTTATTGAGCCTGCTCCCAGGCTGGGGCTCTGCTAGGAACCCTCACAGGGCCTACAGCAGAAGTGAAGTTACACAGGAATTTGCAGTGCAACTGTTAAAATGTGCTCTGATTTGCCTCAAAGCTGGTGTGTGGGGGGGTGTGGTGGGGCTGAGGAGTGCCAGGGCTGTGCAGACAGTGCTGGGACAGGACTGCAACTCTCCATCCATCCATCCATCCATCCATCCATCCATCCATCCATCCATCCATCCATCCATCCATCCATCCATCCAATCCATCCATCCCAGAGCCTGCTGGTGACACACAGCTCCGCTCCCAGGCCCAACAACACTCCAGAACTATTTAGCCATTGGAGGATCACACTACATGCAAAATCTATAGCTGCTCAAGAGCTTAATTTTGACATACAGTTTTCACTTGCTGAACAGAAAAGGGAGGGGAAGTCTGAAACTGTCTAAACAAAAGAATGTTTTTTTCCACTGCACTTTCAAATGTTCATAAACTGAACAGAATACATCTAGAGACGGCCCTTTGCCTCAGGGCATCCAAGGCTATGGCTCCAATTAAAGAGAACAAGGATACAGGAGGTGGTACCTCCAGTCTGATTGCTCTTGCCTGGGGCAGCTAAGCCTCATGAATAAACACTGTTGACTCTAACTCTCAACAAAACAATTACACGTTTGTTTTTAGAATACATTTTCTTAGCCTTTCCACTTGCAATTTTTGCTACTATAAACTAGCCAGGACAAGAATAAATACCTTTGTGATTCTCTAAACATCCTTGTAATTGCAGTGCTTCACTCATGAATGTGTATTTCGACATCAGAAAAGATCCTGAGCGATAAGCCGAAATGTTTCTTTGAAGTAACCTTTCAGAATTAGATGCAAAATATTTACAGCTAATTATTATTACAAGAACTCCTGTACACACACTGCCAGCCACAGGAGTGAAAACCTTATGCGCAAATCCAGTTACCTTTGAAGAACAAAACCACAAGGAGACGGGTGAGACTTGTATTTTTCCGGACTCTTGCCAAGCGCGGTGCAGCCCCCGGGGTTCCCCATCTCCCCATGGATCTGCCAGCCCTCTCAGCCCTCCCTCCTGGCAAACCATCCCCAGAGGGATGCTCCTGAGACACTGCGGGTGCTTCCACACCTCAAAAGTGCTGGCTCAGCTACCTCCTGGATGCAAATGAAAGGAGTGGCAGGATTTCTACTGCTGGGAGAGTCTAAACAGAACAGGCAGTGGATGAGTCGTCCTTGGAGATCCAACACAGCTGTTAGAGCAGCTAGGACAAAACCTGGAGCTTTCACAAGGACAGAAGAACACAGCTCCAACCAGCCCTTCCTGGGCTCGGGTTACTTGTAAAGATGGATGCAGAAGAAAAACAGAACTCTGGTTTCCTGCTGAGGATAGTGAAGGAAGGGGAATAATTATTTACTCAACTTTTAAAGGATTTTTTTCAAGAAAGCCAACCTATTGCTGCAAAGGAACAGCCAACGACCAGCCACCATTTCAAAATGGCAAGACTTAAACTGCTTAGCACAAAAGATTTTGGCCAATAAATAACACTTTTGTTTTTTTCCTTAGAAATGCTTCCAAACTGGATTATTATCCTCCTTCTCACTGCTAGTGTGAGGATGAGAGAACATGGAATGGGAAAGAAAGGGAGAGCTTGCTACCCTGTGGATTTGGGAGCAACTCAAGCTATCCTTGACAATGCTTGTTCCACGTTCTAAGGCAGACTACAAGAGATGTTGCCTGCTCCTATATGTTATTTATACATTGTGTTAAGCAACAATGTGCAAATGAGCTGGAGTACAACACGTCAGACACTGCAAGATGTTGCAGAGCAGCAGAACACAGGGAAGTGACTCTCCCTATGGGGCCCTGGATCCTAGGAGTGTTTATACTCCATTGGATAATTGGGAGCACAGCCAGCTCATCCTAAAATATACAGCATGAGTATGGTTAGGCATCGCATCTGTAACATATACAACTTTAGATGTCAAAGCATCTTTGTTTGAAGTCAACAGCAATAAAAACTACATTTGTACGAGAGCTTAGCATGTGGGAATACATATTGCTAAACCAGGATGTTAACACATGGCCCTCCTTAGCTGGCTGCTGCCAAAAGTATGCCTTTCAAAACTGGGATCAGCATGCCAATAATCTGAGGATATTTTAGAACTTGGAGAAATCTACAGCTATCATCCTGGATTGGAGGAAACTCTTTTTTGGGCACATTTACCTTTGGTAAAAACTGGCATAACTCTCTCTACTTGGAAAGATTTGGGTCCTTAGCATATATGGACATGTTATGTGTAAAAAACACAGAAGGATTTTTCTATCCTGCTTCATTTTGCAGAAACGCTGCTCAGTCTCTCAGTGTCAAATTATTCACTTGTGTAAGTGAAACTTTCAAATGTACACAAACTTTCAAACTATTACAAACCTATCTTTCAAGGTTGGTATCTTGCTATTATTTCATTAAGGCACACTGAAATTACACTAGAACTCTGTTAAGCTTATGGGATTTCTATGAATTTCCTTTCTGTATATTAAACTTTAAACAAATATTATGATTGTATTCCAAAGGCTTGAATGGGCTGATGATTTTGAAAGTGCTACTTTGGCATCACTGTACAGCTCCATTCTTTCATGTATGTTTTGGTGTAACACAAAGAAGCTCTATTTATGAAAAGCCAGTCTTAAATCTATAGTTTGTGAAGCCATAATTTGTGGTTGCAATTGTGGTTAATTTAACAAAGCAAGCCTTTTGGTTCACAGTGCACCATACTTACTATTTTTCATAAACTATCAGAGCAAAAAAAACCCCTTCAACATGTCAGATATATGATGATCCAGCAATGTTGCAATTTTCCAACTCCTATTTTGTGGTATACCATATTATATGCACAGGAATGCTACATAATTTATTCTGGAGCACAGCCCTGTAATTATTGCTGGCAAACTACTAATTACATACCGCCATCAAATCTAACCATTTTCCCAATAAAAAACCCCTACTTTCGTGTGGAATACAGCAAATCCAGCCCTGAGTGTACGCATGTTTTTATTTTAACACGCATGCCATATGGTATTGATCCTCCACTCGCATATACTTCACCTAAAATATCTGTACTGACTCTGGGATTCTGCAGGCTTTGTGCTGTGGCACGATGCCATGCAGCAGAAAAGGTCTCAGCTCTGGTTCTGCACCAGCATCTTCCCTCTTCTGAGGGCCAAACCTCTCAGCTCACACCATTTCTGGCTTGGGCTAAGTCAGATTCAGGCCCTGCTAAAAATTGGAGGTCTAAATCTTGAGTTTCCCAAACTCCAGGATTGGGGTGTTTGGAATTTTAGCACCAGTTCATCTTTAAAAGCTACAATATGGCTCTGTTTGTGGGTCTCCCCCATGAGTGCAGTGGTTAGCCCTGTCAGCTGGCCACAAACCTGCTCTCTGCCTCCCAAGGAGCTCTATGAGCCGTGGCACATTTCAATTGCAGAAATGCACAGCTTTGAGATGCTTCTGGGGAAAAAAAGGAGGGGAAAAGGGAGCACGCAACAAAATTCCCCAAAGACACTGCCCTACATACACTGACATTTCCAGAAATTGGCCAGCCTGCAGAAGCCCCAGCGCTGCCATGCAGCACTGGCAGAGAAGCAGCAGGGACATACTGAAATTTGGATTTCGGTGTTTCTGCTCGAGGCTGTCCAGCACACTCGGGGGATTCAGAGCACGGCTGTCCCGTGCCCAGGCTGCTGTGGGCTGCCAGGGCAGCTGGGGAGAGCGGTGCTGCAGCTTCCCAGGAAAACACAGGGCAAGGGGGGAGCTGCCTGCAGCGCTGCAGGGAGCCAATTACGGATCTGAGGCTCCAGGCTGCTCTGCTCGCCCGCAGCATCTGCCCGAGCGGCCGCGGGGCTCCTGCGCGCACAGCCGGCAGCGGGATCACCTGCAGGGATGTGCGAGGCCAGCACGGCTCAGCAGAGCAGGGCAGATGGGGCCGTGGCTGCAGGAGCTGCTCTCCCCCAGCAGCATTCCCTGGAGGGCAAAGCTCTGGGCAGCCAAGGGCAGGGGGAGAAGCCCAACTGGCATCAGCTTCTACTGCATCATTTTAATTTGTTCACAGAACCCCCTCCTGGCTTGGGGGGCTATTCTGTCCCCCAACATGACTTCCCTGGACTCTATCCTCCTGAGCAGTGCATTTCTGACTTGGCAATCAAAACATCTGTGAGACTTGTTCCCTTTTGAAAACATGACAAACGGCATAGGTATGTGAGACAATTTTCTTAATCTTTCTCCATTTTCTCCTATTTCCAAACTGCAGTCAGAACTGGCTGCGGAGCAAACCCCCTCTCTCACTTGTCTGAAGGTCTGGAGCACTGCAAGGAGCTTGTTGCACACTTTGATGATAATGTGTGAAATGAAGCAGCCAGGGGCGCTTGTGAAGGATGTCAGAAAAATCCCACTGGAGCACAGTAACCCCAGCGCCTCCGTGGCAGCACAGGGCACGGGCTGCCAGCACAGGGCTCCAAAGAGCTGCAAAAAGCTGCAAAATCTGGCCCAGTTCTGGTAAAACATGGACTATTTGCTTAAGTTTCTGGCATTTGCTCCGCAGTATCCTTAGCAGCTTTAACAAGAATAAAGCGTGCTTTGCATGCCAAGCAAGTTGGCTGATCTTAGTCATGGCCTTGGTCAAACACAAGGAGTTGCTTGACAAGAAAGAACTGCCACTAAAAACATTAAAAAATGCTAACAGAACTCGCAGCTTGCAAGCTTAGTGTTGCACCTGAAGCCTGAAGGTCTTTGGGAACTACCCTCAACATTCATCTCAGCCGTTCCCAGGTACCAACACTCCTTTTCCTCTTTATAACTCTGTTCTTATTTATTTCACAGCTACAGAAATGGTCTGTTTAAAAAAAAAAAAAGTGACAGGTATAAGACTCAGCTCATATGGATAACTCTGGAAAAAGAGATTTTCTTCCCTGAGACTACTTTCAGGTTTGCTGCTATCAGCTGAGGATTAGTCAGCTAACATGGCATCTCTGTTGACATACATTTTCTCCCCACAGCTAAGACAGCTTAACTACTTTATGCTCCAGAATATTGCAATGGTTAACCAGATATTTTCCAAAAAAATAAAAGCCTCTCCTACTTATTAAATTGTAATTCTGCTTTTAGTATTGAACTGGAATCCGCAGACAAAGAAATAAGCACCTGAACACCCTTTTGCCTCTAAAATATACTCCATTGAAAAGCTTGAAATATGGTTAAATAAATAAATGAACAGAAGAAGTTGTTTGGCCATTCTCACAAGAGCACAGAATCCATTTAAAATCTTGCACAAGTTTTTCTTCTTCAGCACATAGACATTACAAGGATTAAACAGAAAGGGAAACTTACAGCTTTAGACACACTTTGTGTCTCAATACCAACTGCAGCACCAGCTTCTCTGTAAGGATTATCAAGGCTACAGCCCCATGCAGCTGTCAGTCCCTGGGGCTGTAATTCAGCTATCCTGCTCTCACTCTATCCATCACATTTACACAAATCCCCAAGGTGGACTGCCTTCTAAATGTCTTTACCTTGTGCATTATCCTGGGGCTTAACAATCCAATATTGGTGCAGCCAAGGATAATTACTCTCCATTGATGATAAAACACCCTGAATCCTGTCAGGCATGGCAATTTGCATCTTACAGTGCTGAGGATCAATAGATACAACAAAGGAGTGAAACCTGATTAGATACTGCTGCCTCTCAATGGAAAGGGAAGAGCTGATTGTTTTGCAGGGTTGAAGTCCTGGTTAAAAGGGAAACAGAGGTCTCCCATTACAACACAGTCCCCAAGCCTGCTGTTCACCTAGAAACTGCTGCAGGGAGTTTGAGACTCCAGGAGAAAGTAGTTGAATGAACAACCAGGTCTTACAGACTCCTGGTAAAAAAGGAAAGTTACTTACTTGGGCCAGCGTGGCTCGTGCAGCTTCACTGGAACCCAAGGGAATACAGAGGGTGTGGATTGTCTGGAGCTCCAAGAGGTTCTACTCTCCCCCTGGTTTTATAGATTCACAGCATAAAGAGGACTTGTTCACACAGTGCTTCAATAATGAGCCTGGAAATTGGCTACTGGCTCTGCCAATGGATCTCTTTCTGAGGAATCCTCTAGGAGTGTGGGCTCAGCCGAGAGCTCCTGCCCTGCCGAGGCAACAGAAATGTCATATATATTTAAAATAAGGGATTGCAGGATTTTCCAACCACAATTAACCAGGTAAGCAGATGCATGAAGGTGGAGGTGGAATAAAAAATTATCCCAACAGTCTTCAGTTTTCTGACACTAATCTAACACTGAATCTGATCGAAGATAAGAACTGTGGTGGGTGAACTTCGGTTCCCACATTTAATCTAGAGAGACATCACAAGCTTCCTCCTCTTCAAGTCTTTATTTGGAGGCCAGTAACACATTGACAGAAACCCATGGTTTGGCTGACAGCACTGCTGGGCTGCAGGCAGGGAATGCATTCCCATTTGGATGTGATCCTCCACCACTGACACTCCCTGGGCTCAGCTGTGCCCATCTCCCACAGCCTGCCCAGATTAGTGATACCAAAGCTCAGCACCAAGAGCTCCCAGAAAGGATGTAGCTAACTGTGTTAAATCTGGGTTTTTATTTGGTTTTTGGTGGCAGAGCCACATTAAACAGGGACTGCATGTCTCCATGTTCCTGCTTGACTGGAAGAAATGCAGAGATTTCTTCCATGGAAATTAGTCAGCAAAGGAAAAGCTGAATTTGGGGGATTCCCAACCATGTGAAGGATAATGTTTTAAAAAAGGCCTCAAAATGTGCAGAAAATAAAACAACATCAAGAAAAGAGCTGGGCACATCTTTTCAGAATGTGTGCTCTGAGGCTGATGAAGGGCTCAAAGCAAGAGAGAAGGAAAACAGAGAAAAAGAGAAATACTCTTCAGAAACCAGCTGGGAATAGTCTGTTCTTATCAAAACACGTTGCTGACACAGACCTGTCACGGAGCCAACATCTGCTCCCAGCTCTCAGAGTCAGTCCAGGCAGGCTGAGTGTCTCTTGCACAGGAACACCAGGAGTTGACTTGGCACGACGGACGTAAATGAGAGGAGCTTCTGAAAGCACCAGTGAGCAAAACGGGAAGGAAACTTGTTCCTTTGATGAGAAACCTTTTTATTTTGACCTACAGGCAAACTTGCAGATTTTTTTCCTGCAGAAAGGCATCTCTTCCAACATGGGAAATGAGAAAAAAAGCCTGATTCTGGACATCTGACGCATATGGTAGTGTCTGCTAAAGCCAACGGGGGGCTGCATATGGCAAGCCTGGAAACCTGAGGCTCATTAACATTATGGCATTGGATTATCACTATTTTATGGTCATAAGGATCTGTCTCTTTCATCCTGATGCCTGCTGAGTGATAGTGGATTCAGATGCCCCATATTAACCCCTAAGAGTAAATACAGTATTGGTGAGACATACCAAGCCCACATCTAAAATCCTTTGTCTCCACTTGTGCAGTGGAGTAGAAACATACTTTCCCAGCCTGATCTCCTCCTGAAACCTATCCCAACCCTTAAAGTCTTTCACTTCCCCTGCCTTCTTCAACCTCCAGCATTTTTGGGGTACTGGAGAAGATTTGCAAATAGTCTGAGACAGGATCAGTGCAGAACAGATGGCAGCTATCCCACCTAGGGCGAGACACCACGCAACATCCGTTGGATTCTCACATGAGCATCCAGCTCCTGGCACTGCTGAGCCTCTGCAGCAGCACTCGGAATCTCTCCTGACTTGTGGGAACCCATCTCTCCTCACGGGGAAAGGGACGTTATGATGGCTTCCCATCTGTCAGTGCAAACTGAAATGTAACTTTGTATTGGGCTCTCCACTCTGCACTCAGCCATGGAAGATTTAGAGCTTGCTGCTCTGTACTTGAAATGGCAAATTGGAGAGGAGCTGCTGAGTCATGAGAACAGGGGGCCTCTATTGCCAGCCGTTTCTCCCTGGGGAAAACCTCTAATCCTCTCTGATGCACCTGGGTGCTATTGATTCCTCAGGATTCCTGCAAACTCACACAGCCTCTGACTGTCAGAGGTGCATTGATTTGTTCAGCAGTGGAGAACAGAATGGATATAATGGAGGTGATTTTTAAGGTGATGATTGCTATGGGTGGGTGAAAATAAAAGCATATTAAATAAGCAGCCATTAGAGCTTTAAACTGAGCAGGCTGCTCCTGCCCTCTGAAAGGAGGATGATAACACTGCCACATGTTCCAAGAACAGGTGAGCAAGAGCCTAATGAATTCACAGGGTGTAATAATCCTGGTGGAAACTGGCTCAAAATGCCCTTGTGGTAATAATGCATCCTCTTGCATCACAGTGCACTCAAGGACATTGTCCTCATCTGAATGATGTTATGTATGGTGGAAGAAAACAGGAGGAGAATAAAAGTAGGAACCTTATACATGACATGACCAAGTCCCAAATAAGAGCATCCTATCGAAGACAACGATGCTGAACCCTTGAAAACAAATGTAAACCTGCAGGTCAGTTTGCCAGGAAAGTTTCTGGTGATCCTTAACTGCTCCTTGCAATTGGAAGGGAGAGGAAAAGGGTCAGGGTAAAGACCTATTTCCTTGTCATTTCATCACATCACTCTTCATATAAGCACCCTGCTGACCAGCCTTCTCCCAGAACTTCTCAGCGATTAGCACCATGCTGTTTCTTACAGCGAATTCGAACAAGAGTAGCACAAAGCTATCAGCAGGGACTTCAGTGATCAGAAACTGCTCAGCCAATTTTCACTATCATTTTTTCAATGTCAAACAAATGCCTATTGTCACCAGGCCTGCTCCTGTGGCATGTTGAGAGCTTCTGCAAATTGCAGAGCCCCCTGTCTCTGATTTTAAATCCCTAAAATTTTAGCTCCCACCTTATGAATAACAGATGAGCAAAGGACAGGGAGTCAGGAGCTGCTGGTGCTAATTCTGGCTATTGATGCACAGCATAATATCCTGGGTACCCTGCCCCTGCCTCAATCTTCCCTGCCTGCACCACAGGGATGGAAAATATCAGTATCTGCCACAAAGCAAAGGGAAGACAAGTTTTTTTTAAGTTACAAAGTGCTAATTACTAGTTCAGACGACAGGTCTTGGCAGTGGAATTAGAAGTAGCAGAACTATGTGAGCTGCTGTTGCACCACAGACAACAGGCCCGCAACAGAGACTTCCTATGATCCTGTGCTTGTGAGATCCCCGTCAACTGTGATGGGAATGTTGCACATTGGTGGGATGTCATCATTCAGCCACAGGACTCTGGTGGAAGTGGAAAGAGAAGGAGCACGCAGGTGGTGAAGTGTCTAACCCTGATTTAATGCCATTAATACAATTTGAGAATTAGCAGAGGTATTATAGGCCTTACAGGAAAACAAGGGAAAGAGAAATGGATTTAAACAAATAAAGGATATGTTTTAGAGCTTCCTCCAGCCTGCAGATTTCTTTTCAACAGCACATATATAGCATTTATTCCTACAGCAGCCACTGTAGGGGCCAGGGCATTGTATAACAAGAAGAATGGTCAAACACAATTTTAATGTGTCTAGTAAGGCAGAGTGCAATACTTATATATATCAGAACAAGCAATGTGCCAAAGTGCCTGATGATAAGGAAGAAATGTGTCCTCGATCAAGAAAAACCAGTTTAATGTGCACACTGGGAGCAGAGTATTACACAGATACAGCTTTCTCCTGGCCATGTGAATTTAAGGAACCCCTGCTGGTAACTGAGATTCCTTGCAGACAATCAGTCCAGAAGCAAAATGTTATAAATTCTTAAGGTACCGTATGACGTGAGATACAGCCTCACATTTTATACAAAACCAAGAAGGGGAAGACAGCATGTAAGCATCTGAACTCCCATACAACAAATGCCATTTCAAGCATCATTTATTATGCTGCCTTTCACAGACTTTTACAATCCTCAATATGGTTAGCAATTTCAGCTGACTCGTAAAGCGGTTTTAAAATTCATCACTGAAAAGAATGTTTATCTCTGTGTTTCCTCCAGTTCGGGAGTAAAATTAGACTCTTAAAACCTGGGGATGGTGTGTCTTTAATTTTGTTTAGAACAGAAAATAACTGTGATATGAAAGGTTTAATGAGGTTAGAAATCTAAAAGGAAATGGAGTGGGAATAGATTATCAAGAGAAATAAAGCCAACCGCTGGAGAGTACACTAATATTAAATATTAGGTTTCTAAACCAAATATATATAATCCATTTAGGGACTTAATGGTGGCTCTCAGAAGCACATTTATCTACAGCTTATGGTTCAACAACCAATATTATAACTCCATTTGTCATTGTTAGGCGAGGGGGATGGATGTCAGGGAGGCGAGGGTCAGCACACGAGGCAGAGCTCAGGACACGCCTTGAGGGGAAGAGCTCACCTGCACATTGCTGAAGACCTGCCTTGGAAACACCTCCGTACAAAAACACTCCCACTTTCACTTTCCTCAGGAATAACAAAGGCAACACATTCAAGCAGGGATTTGTCTTAAATTAGGCTTTATACCCATTTTTCATTTAGAAAGATACTTACACGAGTGCCTAACTAAATGTGGGATTACGCACTTGATTAAAATTAGCGACACGCTTAAACTACTTGATGAATTGGGTCATTAGATACCTCAGTCAATACGAGATAAGGAGCTCTGAAAATCAAGACAAATTGAAAACTCAAAAATGGATTTTGGTTCTTAGCTTTTTACACCTATACTAATGAATTTACAGTACAGGCAAAGATTTAACTAAACCTCCTGATATCAACACCCAAAATGAAATCCTTAGGAAACACCTGATCCCTTTCTGGCTCTGCTGGAACTCCTGGGTAGGGAGGTGACCAGCTGTGGGACAGCTCTGCCCTCTGCAACTCCACTCAAGCAGCTGCAGAAAAAACTTCCACCATTAAGAATAAGAGATTTAGGAGACGAAGTATTTAGGGAAAAAAACAGAGAAAGATGCATGATTTGTCACACCTCCATTTTAGAAAAGGCTCCAAGAGCCCTGTGTGGAGACAGCAGCTACCTGGCAACATGGAGGGAGAGCTGCTGCAATTCCTGATCACTTTAACCACTCTAGGTCACCACAAGCACAGGGTGAGGTTTATAGGCAGAGGTAAATTTTTTTGTTGTGCTGAATAGTTGGACAGAACACACAGCCTCTGCAGTGGCCTTTTTGTGAGGGCCGTGTGCCAGAGCTCTTGTCCTTCTGCCGCAGTTCCATCTGCTGGCCAAACACCAGGCACCCTCTGCCCCATCCACATCCTGCCTTGCTCCATCCCATCAAAGAAGGAGGAGGCTGGTGCTCCGTTTTACACTTGGGATCACTGTGTTATTTTGGTTATTCTTTGTGTTTTCCCTGTCTTTTCCTTTCTGAAAGGATGCCTGCTGTCAGGGACCCACCACTTCCAAGTGAGCGCTCTGCCTGCCAGCTCCAGGCTTCTGGATGCAGCCAGCAGCTCTCTGAGGACTCCCAGACAAGCTTCCTTTCTCTCTTCACAGGACAGGAGGGAAGCTGAGCTGGGAGGATGACACAGTAGGAAACAGAAGTGTGCTCCTTTCTCCTGAAAGGCTCCAAATCTGCTCCCTCTCCAGCCCCAAAGCACTTCTTGTGCCAATTCTTGGTCGACTGAAATCTTGAAATGTCACCAAGAACTGGAGAAAGCCAAAGGAAAACACTTGTTTGAAGTGGTCAAAATGAAGTAAAACATACTCCACTACAAACAACACTTGGCTAATTCCAGCTCGAATGCTTTTTGCTATCAATGAAATTCTGAGGAAACAGGGACTTCAGGCAGCACCATATGTTGGCTATCACTCTGCTCAGGCTGGGTATTAGTGGGTTTTTACTACTAACACCATCAATAACAGCAACTGAATTAGCTGTAAGAGTCAGAAATCCATCTTTTGAGTGGTATGACCAAGTTCTTTCACATAATTTGCCTGACTGACAGAAAAATATGTTGCTAGTGTCAAACAAGTCTGGAAACTTAAAATGTTTTTAATTCTGCAAAAAAATAATGCAGAGCTTCTTGACTCTAGAGAGCTTCAAATCAAGACCTCATTTCAGAAAAGTGCTAATTCTGATGTTTGAGCTGAAATCAGTTTTGCTGAATGAAACCTGTAAACCTTTCTTTACAGCAAACACAGGGAAGCAGTTTTTCCACATTGACATGTCATTAAATCAGTGGAATTCACTGCCACAGGATGTTGCAGAGGCCAAAAATATAAATGAGTTCAAAAAAAGATTAGACAAATTCACGGGGGATAGGTCCAGCAGTGGCAATTAAACACAATGGTCGGGATACGACCTCTGGCTCAGGAAGTTCCTGAAGTGCCGATGGCCAGACGAGACTGGGGCAAGGTTCACCCTGCACAATCCTGCATCTCAACTCCCTCCCAAGCCTCTCCTGCACACCACTGATGGAGCAGGGATTTCTGTGCTAGACAAACCATCCCCACATGGAGATTCCTCTGATCTCCACAATATTTGCTCTAAAATTTGTTGCAAAGCGGGGAATTTGGTCACGTGCCGAATGCTGCCGTTTCTTTTCCCCCCAAAATTCTTCACAGGTTTTCCACAGTTCTCAATAAAAGACAAACTTTACTAATCATTTCAGCGACAAAATATCTCACACTTCTTGCCATCCCACTTCAAAAAGAAGATCCAAATAAGATATTAAACAGAATAAATTGTTTATTCCTATGGGTATCGTGCAGCTGCTCTATTACTGTGATCAAATTCTGGTGAAACAGCTGAACATATTCAGCAGAGTTTTTTGACTCTCATTCCTCTAAGTAATTTAAACAATGCTGTGTCCAAATGTCTTGCAAATATAGAATTATTGTGGCATTTTATGCAGGAGGAGTTTGCTTCAATAGGGTGCAGATGAACAGGGACATAATTCTGAGGTCTAGAGCTCCTTCTCTGACTTATATTCACAGTGCAATTCTTAAGTCTTATGATTGTTGTTGTTTTTCTTGAAGCCCATCTCTAAGTGTAATTCTGTGGGAATCTTGGTGTTCAATGAAACAGAAAATGATAAATTTCTAGTACTGTGAAGCTTAAAAATGTGATCTAAATGCATTCCCTCATCACCCAAAGGCTGGGGTAAGGCAGAGAAAAAGACCTTATTTAAAAACCAAGACCTCCCTGTTAAAAACAAAACAAATTCTGGGAAACATGATTTTTGAGGAAGTGACTGAAATCTATTTATCAGACTCAACAGAGCCCCACATTGCAAGCACCCAGATGTAACTTAAATTTCATATTCTGTGAACCCCAAAATGGCACAAGTTCTTAATCACATTCTTTAGTCTCATATCTCAGTTACAAAGCACAGCCCAGATTTGGAATTAACCTGTATAAGTTTGCTGCAAAACATAATGAAAACGTCATGATTCAAAATCTTTGGCTAACAGTTAGCCAAAGCCATCTAATTAATTAAATAGCTTAATTCACAATAACATCCTGTCTATGTACAAATTTCCACTGTTTTAAAAAACAATTTTGCTAATGCACGGCAAAACTTAGATCAGTTGTTTCAAATTCAATTTGATTTAAGCCTAGGCAAATTTAAATTAAGATCAAGATAAATCTATTTAATCCTGGTTTAAAAGGGAAGAAGAAAGTGCATGTTGAGTTTTGCATAGTTTAAGCTCAATGATTTAAGCCATGTCCTTGGTTAGAGACTAGTACAACTGTGAATACAAACCGTGCCTAAGTCAGAATGTATTTTACTTCTCAGCACTTGTAAAAGTAATTCTTAGAAGAGATTTAAAAAAAAAAAAAAGGCTCATTTGTGCTTTTATTGTTACCTTGTGTTGTACAAAGATGGTCCAAAACATTTTTTTAACAATACATGTATATGCCTACTGAGATTTTATCCACTGTACTTCTTACACAAGAATCTTCAACAGTAGAAAGCCTAAACAGCTTGAGTAAAACTATTTTATTCTTTTAAGGTTCCCATCTGATGATCCTTCCTGGTCATGTAATTTCATGGATTCCATAAGTCCTTAAGAGTCAGCTGGACAGTGCCCGACTAGCAGAAAATTTACAGATCAAACCAAGATTTACAGACCAAACAAAACCCCTAACTCCCCTAGTCAGCCTTTGGCTATCTTCATAAATCACAGGAAAACACTTAACCCTCTTTTTTTCTTTTTTAAAGCTACCACCTATAAACAACACCACCATTTGCTCCTTTCAGTTTCTATTAGTAATAAATTTTGCAAAATTAAAGAAAAGGCATGAGCAGGGCCTGAGTATGGAAGCCAATTTGAAGACAGACATCAAGATGAATGCTAACACAGCACCAAGTTCCACACCATCAGCATATTCTTTAAGTAGATCTAAATTATTTTTCAGTGCTGTTTTATTCAATTTGTTGCATCAGGTTTAGTTGTTTTCAGGTCAGGTACCAGCAACCATTTGGTAATTGAACACCTCCTTAATTTCAATCCGAGCCATGCTATGCTAATGCAATTCTAGCTGGTTTAATTTGTTGTTTTTCCCTAATTTGCTTTTAGTTTTCTAGTCCCACAAGAAGTCTGTAAGACATTAACATTTCTTCTCATCCCCGTCAGTTGGGAACATACTGGAATCTGTCAGAAGTTATCCACCCTGTGCTCAAAAGCATCAGAAATCAGTGTGGTGACCCCAGCAAAAGCCAAGGAGAGGCAGTGGTCCCCAACAAACCTCTCCCCCTGGTTTTTTCTTTTTTCTTGTCCCCTCATGGGGTACTTTTCTCTAATTTATTTGGAGGCAATGGCAAGGCAGGAAGAGGGTTGTTCAGTGTTTTTTAAGAAAAAGTTTTTTTCCAACCCATGGCAGCTTCCATTAGAAGAGAAACAAAGAGAATGAGCAGATCCTGTGGTGGTGACGTAAAGCCTGAGAGATATTTCAGGGTCACCAGCTATCTTATATAGACAACATCTGGCAAAGCCATCCAGCAGCAATATGGATACCAGCCCCAGGAAATACTACTACACATAGCCAGGAAAAAAAAAATATACTATTCTGGGCTTTATATTTTAAAAAGAAATCTTTCTTTTTGTCGAGAAGAAAAAAGTGACATATCCACAAACGGCAGCGGAGACTTCCCGGCGCAGGCAGTGATAGATGAGGACTTTTGCTCACTCTCAGATGCATGGAAGAGAATAGTTTTTTGTGTTAAGAGATCATTACAGCTTCAGCCCTCCTACTGCACAGTTTCCTCTGAAATCAGGGGCAAGATTAAATCTGTTGTAGCAGAGCTCTCTGTAATGGCTCTGACAGACGTTGTTTTTCCTCGGCCTCACATCTGGGACTTAACCAGCAGAGCGCTTGAAACCAACCAGGTCAGCTCTTTAGTTGAGTTTCGTGTCTAATCAGCCAGGAAGGCTGAGGCCTCAGGTCACACATGGAAATCACTAGAGCTATTTAAGTCGCCAGAGGTTATTAATAAATCTCCCACTATTTCCTTAAGTAAATAATTGGAGGCCCATCTTTCAAACAAGTTATGTCTGGCCATGTTATGGTACCAATTTTATCCTTCCTTTTTTCCCTTCACCAAGCAGGAAGAACAAATCTCTGGTGACAACAATGGCAAAACTGTGAATTATAAACATCCATGTGTCTCTCATTTGAATGCCTCCTCAAGTTTCCTTGACAGCTGGGGGAGAGAGAGGCTCTTAGTCTTTCCACCAGAGCCTGAGCCACTGAAACTGCTCTTGCACCAGCAGAGACTTTGGGGGAAAGCTGCACAGCTCTGACTGAAACAGGAGCCCTGCTCTCTCCATTAGGTGCAGTTAGGTAGCCAAGTTCAGGTCCTTCTGGGCTGCCACCAGGGAAACAAGGGGAAAAGCCTGACTGTGAAACACGGCCAGAGGCAGAGCTCTGGGGGCTCTGGAAAGGAGGAGAGGAGCTGAGGGAGATGGGGCTCACGATGCCACATCCTCCCTTCAAGCCATGCACAAGGAGCTCCACCCAGGCTTGACACACACAGGTCCTGTGAGACCCACAGCCACTTGTCCCATGGCCAAATTCATCCACACCACAAACAACAAGCCCTGGTTTACCAGAGCCCCAAACTTTCCTGGATATGTTCCTCTTTCAGCTTTGGAAATAACATTTGCTCACACATTGATACACACATTCTCATACACAGAGAAATTAAACCCAGCCCTGACCACTGGCCATTGTTAAATTGCACCAGCAATCCTCTGCAGGACGTTTTTGCAGCAGGACTCCTGCTCAGCCCAGCTCTGATGGAAAAATCCAACAGGAGATGGCTCCTGCCTGCCCCTCCTGCCCCTTTACTGCATCAGGCTCCTTGCAGGTCTCAGGGATATTTATGGCAGCTGTGATAACCCCAACGCATCTTCCAGCTGCCAGATCCCTTCCACCTCTGTGCTGAGTTATGGGTTGTCTTTGTTTGAACTTCCTTCAAGATGATGCAGAGTCTCAGGCATTAGAAGTACAGAATGGGTGCTTTAAATGAAGTGAAAGACCAAATGGAAACAAGTATCTTGTGCATATATATGTGTACACAAATATATCTGTCCTTTTACAGCAAATAATCTCAAACTTGCCTCTGGACAAAGAACACCACCTCCATCCTTCAAATCACATCAGCAACCAGCAGGTTAATAACCATCACAACCCTCACACACATGAAACTATTTTAAACTTGCAATAAAACCCTTTCCCCCCCATTTTTCAGAAAATGGAGGATCTGCTCCCTCTCGTAACCACACATTTATTTTTTTGTGATCTAAAAAATGTTCATACTTGAATAATGTTTTCTTTCTTTCTTAGTTTTTTCCTTCTCTCTCTCTCTCTCTCTTTCTTTTCCTCTTTCTTGCCTTCCCTCACTCTTGCAAAGATTAATGCTTCCAATCTAAACCCCACCCTTTCTGAGGGAGGATTCTCCTCACTCCATCATTGCTTTGCAGCATTTCTAACAGGGGCTATCGACTTAATTAACTCTAACTTTAGGTCTTAATCTCCCAACGGAAAGCAAATGTGAGCTGGAGCTGCTTTAGCCAAGCAGTGCCTTTCAAGCAAGCAACAGTGAAATGTAATCCTCCCGTGCCTGCAGAGAAAGGTGGAGGGAAAAGCAGCCCTACCTTTGGGGCGTGCTCAGGCTGCAGGAGAACACGTCAGGGCTGGACCCCAGGAGTGCCCAGGCAGGCTGGCAGAGATCTGAGGGCCCTGGCAGCACAGCTTTGTTCCAAAAGTGACATATTGAGGCTGTGTGAGCAGGAATGTGTGGGTGGGGGAACGGGGGGAGAGGTGCAGGTAGTGCAGCGCTCTGGCACCCGGGCTGTCGCCCAGGCATCGCTGATGTGGGCACTGGAGGGAGTTGCTTGCCAATCCTTCTGGCAGAAGAAAAATTGCTACAGATGGCAACTGCCAGCAGGGAACGAACAGCAAAAACAGAGGAATTCATGACAGAAATTATGGAGAGGAAGAGGAAAAAAGCGTTTCCAATGTACTCGTTTCGTCTTTTCAGTTAAAGGAAAACCTGTTATCAAGAGCCCAAATGAGCAGCTCCACTAAAGCTGAGGGTGGAAATCACTGCAGAGCCATCAGAGCCATGGAACGCCTTCAATTAAAAATCTACCACATGCTTACACACATGTAATATGTATATTTGCTTGTAAAGATGTGCATGCACCCACTGAATGACAGTATTTAGGCACATATATATTTTTGTGTCTGTGGCTCAGGAACTAGGCTGAAGACAAGCAAAATCTATGGAATTTGCACATCTTTCCTTTCTGTGTGACAGAAGGTACCAGAAGAAGATATCTGCTGTCCTATTCACTTAAAACAGCAAAAGTAAGGAGCAGGAAAGGGAAAAAAAAAAGAAGGAAAAAAAATACAGCAAGCAGAAACACTTAAAATGAGTTACTATGTCTGGTCACTCAATCCTTTAAGCCCTGCCAACACTTTTCTGTGATTAGTTAGTAAATCTGACAAGGCCTGCGTTTGTTCACAGCTTATTGACAGAACTGTATTGATAAAGCAATATCCAAGCCTGGGGAAAGAAAGCCCTCAATCTCACTTTACTTTCTCAAGTCTTTATTGCACAAAGGTGTTTTTCCTGGATGAATTCATTTTCCTGAAACTAAATTTTGAATTTTCTCAGAGTGCAGCTCTTATATCATTGCTTAATAATTATTTATTGACTGGGTAGCCATTAAACACAGGAGAGAAAAAACATGTCACACGAATTTATTTGTGCAGATTTCTGACCTGATGATGCAGGGACATTTGTTCAGAGATCACGAGAGACAGAACAACGGTAGCTGTGGGGGTGATAATTTTTCCATCCCCCAGAGATATCCTGTGCTTTCCTGTTCCCCATGCCCCCACTCATCTGAGGTTCTTCCTAAAACCAGCCCCAGTCTCCCCTGGAGGTTTGTGTCGTGGGCATGGCATCCTGGATGAGGCTCCTGATGGGGTCCCTTGAGGACCCATTAGTGCTGCTCATAAATTAGCCAGATGGGGTTTGCCCTGACCCAGCTGCAGCAGGTTTGCTCTGGAGGGGATGGCTCCCACCCCATGCAGAGGGAACTACATTTCCAAAGATTAGAAGCAAGCACTGGGATATGAAAAAGCAGGAATGGACAGGATTAAACCAGTGATGATTTCGTGCTGAAACCACGTATATTACTGAAGCCTAATTGCAGCATTTCACATCCAGTTAAATTTTATGAGCTTGATGCATCTGGAGTATCAATAAAGAAGTGGCAGTGTGGGATTGTTCAATGGTTGCAACCCAAAATGCAGGGAAATGGGTTCAGTAACAACCACTGGATACAAACACCATCACAGAGCAAGAAGTGGTGAAACAGCTTTGCTCCAAGAGGCTGAAGAAGACACCAAACACTCATTATTATGCGTTTTTCTGAAGACTGTTCAGTTTAAAGAGATCTAACAGCCACTGCTGAGGCTGGTAGTTGAAAGAAATTGTTGAGAAAACCCCTATTTGTTGGTGTTTAATTTACTTTTTCTCTTTCTCTTTTCTGTGGGTAGTGGAAATTGGCAGATATAGGCCAGCAAAGAAGTGGAACATCATCACTGAAACACAGAGTGATAGGGAAAATCCCTTTATCATTTGAGTTAAACCATCACCAGATAGCAATGAATCATATCACAAAAGCCTATTTAGGCTTTCTTGGCATTACAAATCCAGAGTGTTCTCTGGGCTCCTCTGCAATTGCGATTGATTATGACTTTAAAACCAAAAAAGTCTTCCTTGCTTACAATAAAAAAAAAACAAAAAACACTCATTCTAAACACAAAATAGTTTTCAAAAATGGGCTGAAAAAAGGTATACATATATCTTCAAAGGTAATTTTCACTACTGCAAGCATGCACATAGTAAGTCTTCCAAAATTTATGAAGGAAAGAATAAGTAGGAGAAATTATAACCAGTTGAAAAATGGGCTGTGCTAGGAAGAGGCTAATAAAGTACATATACTTCAAGGGGTGACATGTTTATTACTAATAATCTAAAACAACATTGTCCCTTTATTCACCAGTGTTGTACTAATAAGGAAAGTAGTTAAGAACCTACAGATGTCACATGTGTTTTGAAAGGATTAGTGCACGTACCAACGACTTTCTGAAAAAATGCAAGTGTTACTACAGCTGTATTGCCCTGGGCTCCTGCAACTCCAGCTCAGCAGTGAAACTGGAGAAAGGAACCACCTCCAAGTGTGTGCTCACAGTGAGTGCTGAGATGTGGCCGAGCTCAGCACTGCTCTCCCTCCCCAGGTATTGCTTCCTCAGGAGCAGATTCCCTTCTGCTGCTCCTCCCCAAGGAGAAACCCCACTCAGACAAAGTCTGTCAGGAGAGAGGTCATGGCAGGCTGCAGACACGACCCAGCCATGTGGGGTCTCAGTAGTTTTCTTATTAATACAACACTGCTGAGATGCCACAGCTCTTGCTTAAGCCAAGCAGGGTTGCAGTCTCACAGTTCTCATTTTGACAGTAAACAAAGAGCCTGGCCCTCTGTGGTAGGGATCTGGGGATGACTTATTGTTAGAG
Source organism: Camarhynchus parvulus (assembly GCF_901933205.1). Classification (NCBI taxonomy): domain Eukaryota; kingdom Metazoa; phylum Chordata; class Aves; order Passeriformes; family Thraupidae; genus Camarhynchus; species Camarhynchus parvulus. Next base: position 7,443,741 of record NC_044585.1, read on the forward strand.
CTGATGTTGGAAATAATTGCTGTGGCAATACTTTGTTCTGCACCGAATGCCATTTCATAACACAATCAGCTCAACCCCACCACAAACATGGATTATGCTCTGTTCAGGAGAGATCAGAACAGTTTGCCAAATGATGTTTTACATCAGTTACCTCCAGTCTAGTCTGCTGCTTCATGCACAGTTGGACTGGCCAGAAGTTGGTATCTGAAAAGTCTGTAGCACTGTAGCACTAAAACCAGTGCAGGCCTTCTCTACTGCAGCCATTTCTGAGCAATATAAATCAGAATCTCCTCCCTACCAGCTTTTCAAAATACCTTCACATTTAGATTTCCTGAAGCAATTCACCATTATTGTAAAAGACTCAAGATTCTTGCTTTTTAGAAAGTTTGAAGAGTGTAGACTCCGGGAAGTGGAAAGTCTGGTTCCATCAAAGTCTCTCCATATGGCTCTGGACACAAACCTCAGAATCACAATTTCTAAGAACAAAAATGGCACAGTAGTCCAATGTCCCCAGTTTTCTGGATATACTTCTTGAAACCTCTCTGGCCCAGCTTGGAGAGGAGCTGGGCACTTGCAAACCCCCCAGTGGCCACAGCAGAATCAAGTGCTCAACAATCTTAGTGCCGGATATTTTAGAGGACAGGTCTAAAAATCAATTTCTTTTTGTTTGTTGTTTGTCCTTGCTTTTCACTACATTCTTTGTTAACACACTTATGCCATCCTAAAACTTAGGTAGTTTAATCTCTATCCAGGGTGTATCCACACTGCAAACCAGACAGACACAGGCAGTGCACACCTGCTACCACAAAGCACATCTAGCAAAATGTGCCAGGCCACCGTCATTATATGCTCAACTACAAGCTCTGCTTATAACAATAAATATTCACTAATTGGTAACATAATTATTCACAATGCAAGGAGGAGGAGGGCTGCAGAGAGGAAAAATGTGCCCCTTTTATTTTCACAGTCTCTCTGAAGCCATGACATATCTACACATTTTCCTACCACATGTGCTGATCTAGAACTAAGGACGAGATGGATGCTGAAGAGAGCCATTTTCATCATCCCTGGAGAGATTTGTAAAACAAGAGGGAGGGTTTCTTATTCCCCTCTCACTGAAAGAAGCATTGGCTCCTTTCCACTTCCAATTTCACCATGGCTGCACACGACTAAACATCCATTTTGACACTAATGCGGAGTGGTGCTCTCTGCTAGGCTGGGTCAGCCAGCTCGCCTGCCTGACTGGCCAAGTGATTGTAAAATCAGTAATGGTATATTTTACACCCCATATTTCTTAAAAAACATAATTACTAGGGAAATTATTCTTCTTTTACTCTAGGATTTTTTTTCTTCTACTTTTTTTTTTCCAAAGTCACATCTGCTCACTCTCTCATAACATTCAAAATGAAGTCAGAAACTTGCACATATGTGGCTGTGTGTGCTTTCTCCTCCAACCAGAAATGACAAAGCAGAGTTTGGCAAGGCAATAAAGGAATGGCCACAAATCAGCCAGGATTATCTGACTTCCTTTAAGAAAGCCATAAATTGTTTACAGCAGCATTGGTCTTTAATGGCAGAATGGGGCGTGATGGAGGAGAAAGCTTTAATCTAACAATTTCAACACATTGCCAAAGTCCTTTCCTGTAGTTTACAATACAATAACCTCCAAAGCATCTAACTTATGTTGGCTGGACTTTTTAATTTCAGGGAAAAGATCCTTCCCATGCTCCCTTCTCCTTCAATACAGAAATAGACTGGAGTGTAATGAGGTTAAGTTTTAAAGCATTAGGCATTTGACAAAAATGCTTGCAAAGATTTTAGCACCAGAAAACCTCTAGAGAAACTGGACAGAGCCTGGGATAATACACAACAGACTCTTCCAAGCTTAATGCACTGGGAATTGGAAGTGCATTAGGATTTTGGCTGCAGCTGGGCTTTTTACGGCCACTGGATTCTCGGCACCACTGCTGCTAATAATACATAGGTGAGGGGACATGCAGACAGACAGCTTGCTGTGATTGCACTCACTGTGCACCACAAAACAGTTCTTAACAGGAGAAAGCAGCAGTCTAAAAAAAATTATGCTTTGAAAATGGAGCCAATCTGCACAGTTCCTATATATGAATTTCCAACACTTCCTCCTTCCCCCCCACAATGCAAATCTACATTCAAAGTTGTTTGGGTTTATCCTTTTGCTCTTGCTTGTCCTAGAGGGCAATTGTGAAATCCAGAACCATAATCGGAATTTGGACAATGAATATTTGTAATATTTGAAGGTGCCCATAGTGGCATTTTTAGAGATAGTGTCTATGTCTCCTGTATTTCTTTGTATGTTTTGCACTTTGGGGCTATTTCTCAGATGGCACCATCATGCAACGTGCATCTAGCACAAAAAATACAAACTTCTCCATTGCCTGGTATGGAAATCCTCTACATATTTTCCTTCTGGGATCACCCCTGCTGTGGTTCTGTACCTCTTCGTTCACATGCTACTTTTGGAAAATGCATTTCTGCTGCAAAACTGATGTAAATAAATACAGCACAGCTCACATGGTTTGAAGAGTTTGTAAACAGAAAATATCCATTCCAGACTACTGGCTTCTGAGAACTGGAATGTTTCCAAATCTATTTATCACATCACTTTATAGAAGCTCTTTCCTCCCTCCTCTTGATATTTCAGAAATTTATTTGCCTCCCATTATAAAAATAAATACAAGTGCTTTCCCTCCCCGATGCCCAAACAGTAATTAGTTATAATGATTGTTATTTATGTTGTGGCAGTGCAGTGGAGCCCCAGACAGAGGCAGGGACCTGATATGGTTACATGTTTATAATCCCTCCTCCACATGCTACTTAACAGCATATTGCTCAAAAGCCAGTGAAAGCAATTTCTTCAAGTATCACAAAGGAGACTGCCAGCAAAGTTTCCCCAAAGCTTTGGATAAAATTCCCATGAAACTGAGTGGTTCCCCATCCTGCAACTCCAGCTCTACTGAGAGCCAGTCATCCGAGTTGAATTTTTTGTTTGGCTGAAAGCAAACTCACAAGGCTGAAGTACAAAAAGGCAAATGTACAGTCTTTCCAGGGCAAGAGGGAAACCATTCCCCTGTTGAAAAGCTTTTCTTTAATAATTAGGGCTGAAAAATTACTTGTATTTTCCCATGCACTGATGAGAAAGTTATAGGAAGGAAGGAAATGCAGGAAGATCTGACCAGCACAGAAGCATAGGATGAAGTACTTTTATGGATAATTGCCATGCAACTCTCTATTTTGTTCCTGGTGCTTAGATATTATTAAGTAAAACTAATTAGAAATGCAATAGATAAATGTACTCTGAATTCTTCATATCCTCTAAGTGGTTCCAATACCACCCATCAGGGACTCTGCGTTTGCTGGGTAGGCAAATGATTTTCTCATAAAAAGCTGGACGACTCTTACCATGGATCATTTTCTCCTTTAACCTGCTCTATTACTGCTCCTCCTCTCCTCCTCCTCCAAAGTGAAACATAATATCCATCAGTGGAGTAATGATTCCTGAACTAGAGACACAAGTAAAAAGCAAACCCCCTCCCCAAGCCCCCAGCGCAGAAGGCTTGATGAGCACAGCTAGTTAGCCCTGTCTCTAATTAATGCATTTTGCTTTTCCTGCCAGGTGTGGCCCCATTTCTCACTCACTGGTTTCCCTCCCCAACAATTTACTCTTAAAAACAGAAACAAGCAATGGAAACAGAACCTCCAAAATGCAAATAATGGAGCAAACCAGTGCTGTTGTTTTTTTTTTTTCCTTGCTGCTCAAGAACTTTAAAGAGGTTTGGGGAAAAAACCAAAACAACAACAAACCACAAAAAAAATCCCAACCAAAACAAAAACCTTTCCACTAAGTAATTGAGTCTGCACTCTTGTATCAGACATTCAATGCTAATTTGGAGTCCTGTCTTATCGCATTACAGACAAACACAGGGCCCCTTACATCAAGTGCAACAAAATAGCTACACTCGGCATTATTAATGAAGTAGATGGATTAATTTCCTATTTATGAGAAGCTAACCAACTGGCTAGCTTGCTGACAGCACTATTAATGATCCTTAATGCCCCACAGGCGGTAATGGGTCCCGCTGGGAGATCTAGGAGCGCTGCAATTTGTATTGAGGATTTAGACATAACAAAAAAAAAAAAAAAAAAAAAAAAAAAAAAAAAAAAAAAGAAAGAAAAAAAAAAGCCCTCCTGGGAGCAGGCAGTTGATCAGCGGACGCCCCGGCGGAACACAGCAGACAAATAATAAATGACAGCCTTGCGATTAAATCAAACCTTCTACTTTAAGTGTTAAAGTGTCTGACTGTCACTAACAATCTAGTGGTTGTTAAAGCCTCCCGGGGCCGCCGGGAACAGACGCAGTGAGCTGGAAGGTAAAAGGGGGGCGAGCGGCCACGGCGGCAGCAGGAGCCCTGCTGCCTTGGGAAGGGAAGCTGCTGCAAGGCAGGAATTTACACAGCCACGAGCTCCAGCTCTGCTTTTTGAGGTACCCCAGACCCAGGGCATGGGACCCCCAAAAGTTTACGTGAGCCTTAAAAGAAAGATTTTACCTGGGAATGAGACAGCCTAGAGATTCCCTACCCCCAGCTCTCCAGCCCTGCTTACAGTGGACTCACAGCCCAGTGGAAGTCCAACATATAAGATCATGTTTGTTGTAAATGAACGTCTTGGCTGCTGCTATCTAGGAATTTTAGTTTCCATTCATCTGCCTGTGCATGCAGGATGGAAACCAGAGGGCCATGTTTCTAGATTCAAAGGGGACAGGTTGAGGTGTGAACAAAAGGCCTGGAGGCAACATGGGTTTCAATCACTTAGTCTTGATAAATACAGCCATACACACTCTATCTTCCTTATATTTAGTTTCCTTGCTGCCCTAGACTGATCACATCCTGAGGCTGGGTGACAGCTTGGAGAAATCCCAATGCCTTCTCTTCTGGAGATCCATGTTCAGAGATAGAGATGAAACAGGAAAGTAGGTGAGATGAAAATAAGCACTGAAAAGGTCCTTTGCCCGCCACCCTCTATCAAAACACCAAAGCAAGAGCCAAGGCTTAATGAGTAAAGGAGGCACAAAGCCAACATTTTGTACTGTAACAATAGTCTCCTTTCTCTTTGTCATCTTCTCCCTGTGCCATGACCAAGTGTGGGCTTCTGTCTTCTTAGATCTTCTCCCACCCCACTTAAAAGTCCAGAGCTACGTATAATTAAGGTGAATAACACGAAGATTTCAAACAAGGTTAATCTATCTTTAAAGAAACATTTAGAATATCAAGGGGAGCGGGATGTTGCATACCTGCCATCAGCAGGAATAGAAATAAATTCTTGTAATCCAACTCAGGTAATGCCAAATTCATTCTAGGTGCTTAGTAAAAGCTCTGAGGAAGATTTATGGCTCCTATTAGGTTTTAGAGGCACTTAAAAGTGGACATGACACAAAGGGGCCAGGTAGTTGATCCCCCAGCCCATAGAGGAGCCCTTCATACAGCACATAGGAACAGCAGTCCAGGAGAGGAACTGGAAACTCCAAGAACCCATCAAGGGTGTGGGATGATACCTGGTCTGATGTCCTGCAAGAAACTCTCATGCAATTTATGTCATCCTTATACCTTGACAGTGTAGCATGAGAAGAGAACCATAAATATTCAGCTCATACCTATCAATTAATTTTATTAGCAATTCATGTGTGTTTTCTGGCAGAATTATTATTTTTTAAATCATACAGCTTCATAACAGGTTGCTGAAGAGAACCCACTGGAAAACACAGCAGCCAATTGGAATTTCTTCCCCTTATGTGAGCTTCAGTAAGGAACATGTAATAGAAAAAATACAGTGCATGATGGGGAGCTCTGGTGAGCACTGGCTGCCAAGAAGGTAGCATGGACAGAACCACACTTATTTATCTATCAATTCATACAAGCTGCTCTGCTATAGCCTCTGGGTGGGGAAGCACTGATTCTTAAACATCACAAGCTGAAGAACAACGGATCTGACAAAATGTCAGTGTGGAACAGAGGCCTCCTGATGCAGGAAGGCAATGCATTGCCTTTGCCCTCAGGCAGAAGCCGCAGTCCAAAGGGCGAGAGATGTGCCCAGAGGCACCAGAGGGCAAGGGGAGGCTGCTGAAGCCTGTCCATCAGACCACAATCAGGGCTTGTCATGGGGGCAGCAAGCAGGGGGGGCAATTGCCACGCTCTCCTGGCTCCATGTCAGACACCACCTGAATTAATGCCATGCCCCAAGGGGCACAGGCAGAACTGGGCAGTGTCAGAGCAGTGAGGGGGTCCCTGGGAGGTGATGGAAGCACCAGCACAGGAGAGTAAGGGCCTCTGAGTGGCCACAGCAAGGACACAAGTTTTGGCCAATGGTCAACAATTGCTTATCAGCTTTATGAGCCTAATTAGGAGCTCCGGTTTCTCCTGGTAAGACCACCAAGTTTTACTTTGGCAGGTCATCACCTTTGGACACGTGGATCACTAAAGGCAGGGCTGCATGTATGTCAGATGACAACAAAGTCATTATGTACAGAGAAAATGCTCTTCATAAGGCACCTTCTTCCCATTCATCACACAAAGAATTTAAACGTGCTGGTAATTTCTTTAGCTGTCCCCTCCTGTCTTCCTCATGCTGGCATAAAATTGGATCCTGAGCCTTGTTTGCTTGATCACGCTTCCCCTCCTCCAACCTGTCCTCGCCCCTTGCACCTCCCACCAATTTGCCCCCACCATCCTCGCTTGGATGGGGAAGGCAAAAAATAATAGTGACAGCCCCCAGGGGAAAGCCAAGGGGCCCCTGCAAAGTGCAGGGCGAAAAGGAGCGCGCCTGCTCACTCATCACATTTCGCATTCGTTCTGCCACTCGCTGTCAAATTAAAACGTGGCCAACAACTCATTTCTCCTGCTCTCACAGTTACAAATTAGTCCATTAAGCTGTCTGCAGCAAGCCTTTTTTCCTCTTCCCAGTAATGGCCTCCGAGAATTCCTTCATAATCGCCAAGTCCTCCTGGGATGCCCACCGAAAGCAGATGGAGAAGCTCCCGGGTAATACAAGGCACTTTTTAATGACACAACATGCTGTGGGTCTTTTTTTATTTTGGTTTTTTTTTAATGTCCCTGTTCTCCCTTCATCATCTTTCCCCCTTCCCTGCTTTCTTCCACCAGGATGATTAGGAATTGAAAGAAATAAATAAAAGAGAAGCGTGGATGGAGGGGCACGGATGCTCCCGCGCAGAGGCTGACAGCTACAGGAAGGAGTGTGGGGGGGGAATCAGCTTCAACTCCCTAATTAAAACCTCCTAATTGAATTATCTTTATTGAAAAATTAGATCTTCCATTGGAAGCGTAGAGATCTGGGAAGACAGACGTTCAAGTCCTCCTGTAGATGACTAATCTGTTTCATTTATTGTGCCTCCTCCTCCCCAGGCAGAGGCTGCACAGATGACGACCGTCTCTTCCGCGGGCCAGACCTGTCGCAGAGCGAATCGCTCCTGACAGAACAAGTTGCTTAATGCAGAATCCCCTCTCTTAAGGGATGTTTTGGAGAGCCAAAAGGACTTGAGTGTTATTAGCAAGTAAAGGGCTAGTACCTGCTGGGAGTTGTCTTTATTTATTTAAAAGAGCAACTTATAAAGTGAGGCTGTTACAGCAGCTTGTTCGTGCAGGTGGCATAGGGAAGGGCCTGCCGACCCCAGCTTTGGTGAGGGTTCTGTAACCCCCACAAAGCTGCTGTGTATAGAAACATGGCATTTAAAATAAGGCAAACAACATTTTCTGTACATTGCTGATGCACAGGAAAAAATACACTCGCTAAATACAGCCAGCTGGAATCATGCTGTATGTTAAATAATAGCAGCTCCAGAGAGATCTTTCCTGTCCACTTGTTAACCCAAAGTTAGTCCTGGAAATGTTGCTCTGCTCACCCACAGCCCATGCAGCAGATGATGGTGGTGAGCACCTGGACTGGGACATGGCTGTGCCCAGCTGGGACCTGTTCTGAGCTGGCATTGGTGCCCATTCCCAGCAGAGAGCTGGGGAGCCTCCTGCCCTGATAGCAGCAGCTCTGAGGGCATCACCTTCCACACTGCCCTGGGCTGAAGAGCCTGGCCAGGAGGATGTGAGGCTTTACACTGTGCGATAACAAAAAACTTTTGGGGAACTTGGTCCTTCCTTTCCAGGTTACTGACATAAATTGAGTTCAGCCTCTATTTGATGTTTATGCGAGGAGAAGAGAAGAGCCTGTGAGAAGAGGCTGGATCCACCCCACATGTAGCATTCATCTCCCAAAACCACTGCTGGCCTTTGATGAAAGCCTCTGGAGACAGAAGAAAGATTAGTGGTGTGTAAGATGATCCTATGCTAATTAATTTTTTACTTTTCCAAAACAAGCTCTTCCCAGTAGGAACTACCAGAGGCATGTTGACAATTCTTATTTCCAATGAACTACCAAAGGGTAGAGAACACAAATCAATCTTTGCCCATTTGCCTTCCTCCCTTTCTCCCAACAAATCAGAAGATCGGCTTCAAACTTGGAAGATGAAAACCTAATTAAATAAATACAGTGGGCATTCCTTCTATTTGCTTGCTGACTTTGCATGGGGTCACTCCTATTCCCAAGTCTCCTTAGCGGCTGCATGGGTTAATTCATCTTTTGTAGCAAAGCCAAAATTCCTTATCTCACTGCAGATTTCCAGGAGCTGTGCCTTTAAAGGATACATTTTGCAGCAGAATTATAAGATTTGGTGACACTCCAGTAGTCCCTCTTCAGCCTCCTCCCACACCAAATAAAATTCAGCGACTCGGCTGTCACCCTGCCGCTCTGCTCCCCGCTCTGCCGTGAGTGACAGGCATGCTGTGCTCTCCCCATCCTGGGGAACAGCCAAAGAATTCATGGATCTTATTGCTAGACAGGCTGTGATAAGGCTGTTTTCATGGCTACACACCCCGCAGACAGGCATAAAGAGAAACAAGAAGGCGGCGGTGCAGAGTAAAGTCCTCTCAACACCTTTAGGAGATGCTGTGTGCTGGAGGGCGAGGGAGGCTTTGCATGGGCAGGAGCTGTGGTATGAATGTGTGTGTGTCGAGGTGGGGAGGGGAAGGCATAAACCAGTTTCCTGGAAGTGAAGAAAAATTGGCTGTCTTTGCAAGTCTGAGGCCAGCTGGGAAGACAGAGGCGTGATTCAACTTTTTGTTTAAAGAAAACCCACTCCAAGCGGCAGAAATATCCCAAAAAACCCACAACCAGCCCGAGCCCAAAACCCCAAAGTCCTGCAGCAGGAGAAGGAAAAACACAACTTTCTCTAAACACAGACAAGTCAATATGAATAAAAAGTGTCCTTCATGCATCATAAATTATTACTTTAGGAAGAAAACAGTTTTTTCTTTGAACAGGAATATACAAATATTCCCACTGGCGGAACACAAAAAAGGAGGAAGTAGATCACTGCACCCTTGCATTTTTTTACTGCTATCTGCTCATTTATCTTCTTTTCACAACACAGACTTTCTGATTGTATTATGTTTATAGCAAATATGAGACAACATCTCTAGGCTTTTTCATAGTGCTCTTTTCATGTTTTTACAATAAATTCTGTGAAAGAAAGAACTCACCTTTTATCTTCCCTATTTACATGTGTACTCTAGACAAAGATAACAGCTAGAAGAAATCAGCCAGTAGCAAGAAATGCCATAGTGTTTAGTAGAAGGTGAGGGAAATTGGTACATGTAAGCTTGGACAAAGCAGAGAACATCCATCCGTCCATGTGGGCTCTGATTTTGGGGCAGACAGATAGAGAAGGCTTGGCCAGCATTACAACAAATTCAGTGGCATTTGCAAGGAAGTCTGCTAGCTCTTCTCTATTTCTGTTGCACTGTTGTCCCAAAATATAATGAGAAGAGACATGCTACTGGAAATGCTAGTTCAAATAAAAAGAAATCTCAATCACTGACATTTGGCTTGTACAGATGCTCATTTTAATGCTCCTGCCATATTTAAAATTGCATAAAAAATCCAAGTTAACCAGCTGAAGTCCCACTCACTTTCTGCAAGAGTCAAGTTAACACCTTTGCCTTGGCCAAGCAAGGATGACTCTGCTTTAGCTGCTTGTGACAGCAATTGTGCACACTGATCTATTTGCATACACATCTTTTTTAACTGGCTCACTGCTCTGTTTAAAACATTTCCTTGAAATAACCTTGAACCTACAGCATACGTGCAGCGTGCATGCCCAGATATAAATGCACGTGTGAGTTCAGTGTTATCATTATAAAAATACTTCAGTAGAGTAGTGCTTCAGTTAAGCATCAAAACTCCATAGCTTACAATTTTATTTCACTTCTTGGGGCAATTTCTGAGAAATACTTCAGTATTTTTAACAGTAGATATACCAGAGACCCTATACACTACTGCTGGCCTCTTGCTTCCATAAATCTTTCAAAACCAATATTTATACTCCCATGAAGGAGCGCTGCCTGCTTATTTTCCATCTCTGTAAAAGTGGCCAGATCAATAGCTCTGTGTATGTTACTTGGAAACATGTCACAGCAACCTCTAAAACCTCTTTTTCCTTTGTCTGAAATTGATTTCTGTAATATGCAAATATTAAGAGAAAGGAAGCTTTAAGTTTCCTCTTAGGATCCTTTGTGAATCCTTCGGTATCCAGACACCACTCTGACGGAAAATTAAAACCCTGCCAGCAGTTTACCGTCTCCCCTGAGCGCCAGCCGTGCTGTGATCCTAACACTTTGCTCCAAGCTATGAAATCCTGAAATTTGCATATTCTTCACTTTGGGATTGTTTCAGGAAAAAGGTAAAACACCACGGAGCTGCCTGCCTGCAAAAACAGCCCTCTCCTCCGACAACCTTCCTCCCTCTGAAGATGACAAAAGAGGAGCAGGAGGATTTCCTCTGCTCCTCTATGCCAGTGGAAAGATAACACCACTCACTCTCTTGCTTTAGATGTTGCTGCACACCCCATTTTTTAGTTAATATGCAGGATCAGGAAAATTAAACTTGTGTTATGGGCTCCTACTTTGAGAAGGAGCAAAGAGATGTGCTATTCACTGGAGCTTTTTCGTGAGAGACTTGATCCCCCCTCCCTTTTTTTTTTCCCAGCACAGCTTGAGCCCTGAAGCTTTTATTAAAAAATAAAAAAGGGGAAAAAAAAAACCCCAAACCAAGCAGTGTACAAAAGTGGGGGGAGTAGAGAAGGTTTAACAAGCTCCAAGTCATAGATTATAAGCCTCTGCTAAAAATTTATGGCTGTTTGGATCTTTGCCACACTGAACAGATTGGCAAGCTGATCAGAATCGCAGCAGGCTGCCTAATGAGTCCCACACAATTTTTCACCCCATATTTTTCCAATAAAAAAGCAGTTAAATACCAACCGCAGCCACAGCAGAGCCTGCCATCTGGCTGCTTTTTTCTCCAGCCATCATTAAAATGGTTCTTGGCAGTTTACACCTCGCTTTTTTTCTGTACAGATGTGGAACGAATTTTCTGACAACCCTTGGATGAAACAGGGGGCTTTATTGAGCTTTACAGATTAACTGCCTAACTTCTGGTCCTAATTTTAAGTGTCTTAGCACACCGGAGGCATCATTTTAAGTGAGCTAATCGTACAGATCTGAGCCCACCAGCAACATTTGGTTAAGTTAAAGTGAGATTCAAAATCAACATTTCGAGGAGCTGTGTAACCCACGCCACCACGGTCACCAACATCCAGCCCATGCTGCGAGTTCATAGGGATTAAAAATAATAACTACAGGCACAGTGTTTGAAAGTGTCTGCAGAGGAAACCAAAGACTTATGGTTGAAACCCATTTATTGCAGCCAAATGAGTACCAGCAGCTTTATTTCTTGTTCTTTGCTTTGCAGCAGTTTGGTCAGGGGTGTGAGGAGCCCTGTATTTGTGGTGACTCCACTGACCTGGCACAGCACAATGAAGCTGCAGCCCTGGGTGTCTGGTCAGATGAGTTTGAGCCACTCACAAGCAGCTCCTCTTGTCTCTCTGTCACTGGAAGATGAGAGTGAGCAGAAGGAGAAGAAAGCTGATGTTGGGGCACAGTGTTTACTCACCGAATATATATTTTTTACAATCAGTCTTCGAAAACAGAAATGCAAAGCAAGGTTCTTTTAGAAACCTGGAAAAATCAAAATATAGGCAAGAAGCACGTTTAAAAACTGCTTGTGGGCCAAACAGAAGCAGGACAGGCTGGAGATGGATACAAGTGGCTGAAGTCTCTGGACAGTTTTGATTGATGCAGTCTGCGAGGCCGGGCAGTCTGGGGGATGGGAGCAGCAGGGCAGCCAGCTGAAGTGCAGCTAAGATGCTTTGAAAACACTGTCTCAGTCTTTCCCTAATGACTTGTCAAGACCACAAAAGAAGCAGTGGAAGTGCAGGGCCTAGTGCCCAGGTCCTCTGAGGGCAAAGCTGGAAGGCTGTCAGACCCCTCTTTCTCCCAAAAGGACGACAAACAGCAGCAGAACATCAAGGAGGCTTTTTATGGTTTCACTCTCCTTTGCATCCCTAACACAGATTATTACTTATGCCAATCATCTTATAATGACCAGTAGATTTAAAAAATGAATAATTTATAGGAATGTTGATAACATTTATTTGTTTTCAGCAAGGACTTCATAGATTCATAGAAATGCAGTACAGGAAGGGACCTTAAAAGTCATTTTAGACCCCCTGCTTTGAAAGAGATTATGTGCATAATAATGTAAATGACCCTATAACTGTACTCCAGAATCAACATTTTCATTAAGAAATATATTGCCCTTGTAATCCTACTGGTTGGGTGGATAACCTTGGAGCACAAGCTGACGCAACCACAGCTATCCAGGCTGGAAACAGGCAGGAACAGTGACCCTGAGACAGCACGAGTGGGCATTTATTCAGGAGCCTACCAAGCACAGGCTGGAGATGAATACAACTGGCTGACTGTGTAATGATAGCTTTAATTAATTTACACTTCTGTGGCTGTCCAAAAAGGATGGCAGTTTTGGGGGACAGGAGCGGCAGAGCAGTCAGGTGCAGCTGCGAGTTGCTGCGTTGGAAATGAAGGGTTCCACATTCATGCTCTGCTGCTGAAGTCATCCTTGGCCCCCAAACTGTGATGTGCCCTATCCCCATTACTGGAAATAGCTGTGCAAATTGCTGATGAAAAAGAGGAAAAAAATTACCTCCATCTCTTTAGTGGGTGCTGAAAGCTCCAATTTATCTCCTACCGATCGACCTAAAACACCAGTTCACCCTAAAAGCACTGATGTACTTTCAATGCACAATCCTGCAGCCCGCTGCAAACCTCATGGCAGTAATAAAAAGAATTGACTTGATCATCAGTAGTCAGGTCAGACAGTTCTGGGGTTCCAAACTCTATAATTTGGGCCCGGTGTGCAGGCTAGGGTAAAGGAGCTGGTTTTACAGCAAAGTAAATTAAAGACTAACCAAATCTGTCAGAGTAACTTTTTTTTTTTTTTTTACTGTTACACTTCTGGTAAATTTTGCTTTTAAGAACTATTACTGTATGAAGAGTTATTCACATACACCCTGCCTTGACATTTGCACTTTTTTATATAAACATTTTTACAATATTCCATTACCACAGAACGCACCAGCTAATAGCCAAATCCCTAAAGCTGCTAACAATCAAGTCTGGCTCAGAGTCGCCTCTGAATAACTTCCATTTCTTCAATGCTTTTGCACAGCAGGATTGCTAATAAACAATTGGGCAGTAAAACTAAAAGTCAGTCAGTACTGCCTCTGTCTTCTCCAGTTCAGGGAATTGCTCTAATACAATGTGGAAATATATCCTGTGACCAAGCAGCCTCTGGGAATTCTTACATTTCAGGTTGGATTGTCTTCATTTGGGTTATTTTGGGATATCCACAAAAATGAATCCCAATTCCCTTTCCCTTGCTCTCTACCCCCCACAGTCATACACTCCACCAAGCAAAACATTCTAGCTACTTAAAATGTGGTCAGGGAATAAACTATTTCAAGGAAAAAAAAAACCCAGTCTCATCTTAAATGGTTTCCATCCAATCAAACAATTTAGCCCAGAGGCTAAAATGATTTAGCCCTTACACAAGTCTCACACAATAGCGTTTGCATAACTTACTGAGCTTTCTCTGCCCCACGGAGAGTTCTCAGCCCCCTGAGAAGACACAAAGGTAACTGTGCATTTGATCCAAGGCTAGTTCTCCTTCGGTTTAGGACTCACCTAAACTGCAGGTCTGCTGGGTTAACTACGTACAGCAAGATGTGTTCCACAGGTCCTTCAACCACCACATCCCCTGTGGTGCAGCCCCAGTTGCATTCTCCAGCACTGGGGCCAATGAAAAGCAGGAGCAAGAGCTTCCAAACAAAGCAGGGGGCAAGGTGCTAAACAGCAGGTGTAGCTCCATGCAGAAACCCTGACTACTGCAGCAGCACTGGTCAACCACATCACTATGGAACATTCCAAAATTCACATTCTAGGCTTTCATGCTTGTTTCAGCCTTGCAGTATGCTTTACTTTTATTGCTTATTATGGCTGTCAGTGTAACCAACATGCAGCCTTTACAGATAATGTTCTTATGGTGAGTTTCAAAACTAGTTTTAAGGTTATTAATGATCCTTTCCTCCTCACTATTTTTAAGGGTTTATATGTTAGATTTGAGATTTCAGCTGTAGGCAGAAATATGATGCAAACTGATCCCAATTTTTTTTCCCATTGATCCTATTTAAAATAAATTTGCTTTATTGCAATGGCACATAAAAATTCACAATGAAAAAGGTAAGAAATGGATTAGGAGTATTTTCAAGTCATTAATTTTCACTAAAAAAATAATATATTGAAACCACATTTTATTCCTAAGAAACAAGGCTTTGCTTTTGTCATTCAAAAATCTGAGCACTTCAAATCCATGGGATATGTGCAAAAAAAGAAAGCAAATAAACAGAGAGGCTCTGGAGCTCTAAACAGAAGAGCTGGGCTCAGACTCTTACAGCCAGCCATTTGGATGTCTTGGGGTTATATAGTTTGAATTCCACATTTATAGGCATCAGCAGGAGTTTTGCCAATGACTTAACTGACTTTCATGCTATAAAGCTAGAATGATCCATTTTGATTAACTGCTCTGACCTCCTGCATAACACAGGCTTACAGCACAGGGCCAAGATTTCATCCCAAATCTGGACAGAAGAGAGATGCACAACATATGAGTCAGCAGGACAAGCACAACAATTTTAATTTTAAAATGCCAGATCGTGCTGGCAGGGGAAAACAGGGTGGATGATGGACAGTTCTGGATACTGAGAGGTTTCTTGAAATATTGGGAGATACTTGGCTATGTCAAGCAAGCTGACTGAGCTAGCTTTCATCTCTTGTTTTTAATTATCTTTACTCTTTCAGAATTTCCTTGTTGTGTTAAAAGTTGTCCTGGTGCAAGCCTCCTCCCCAGATCTAATCTCTTCGCTTGAGGCAACTGGGGCAGGGTTATTTTGACACGCAAAAGAAGAGGACATATGTTGCATGCAAATGAAAGGGCCACAGCTCAGAGCAGACAGATTTTTTTTTCCCCTGCCCCAGGCACTTCTGTTGTTGCTTAACAGGATTTCCTGGGGATCTAGATCAACACTTTCACAACAGGGTCTCTAAAGCCTGGCTCCCCCACCCAGCCTCCAAGGGCAGCCTGGGGAGGGGGTCAGAGCCAGCCCAGCCAGGGTTCCTGCCCTTGCAGGGGGAAGGACAGGGAGCTGCTGCTGGCTCCAGAGGCTCAGCCCCATGAGCACTGAGCTCACCTTGAGCCAGGCTGACTTGAGAGACTTGCCTGGGGTAAAGCTGGCCCAAGGCCACCAGCCTGGGCAGCCTCAATCGCCATTTGCTGTTCTCAGGTATTAACATTGGAAAATTGGCTACTGTGCACTGGCAGTAACTTCTCAACGTTATTTAATACATGTTATTGTATTCACATTGTAAAGGGCCCACACCCTGTTCTGATTCAAGACCTAGATACAGAGTCATTATGGTGCTATAAACACCACTTTTAAAAGCCTGACTACGTATTGACACAGTTTTTAGTATGTGCAGAACAGACTCTCAAAACCACTCTCAAACATTGTGATGACATTTTACACTGGGCTCATGTGTCCCCAGGATGGCATTAAATGAAATAGGACCGTGAAAACTATGGAACAGCAAAGATTTGTGCAAAATAATCCAGCCTCAGAGATAAGAAATCAAGGCAACTTGGAGAGGAGGCCAGGTCCTGTGCTTGATCCGTCATCTTTGCTTGCCAAGATTGTAACAGACATCCAAGAGTGAATGTCACCAGGGGAAACGTTTGAGAACTTGCCTTTTGCTACTAAGGAAGGTGCTTAAATTTCAAAATGCCAAAATGGTAGGCTGTCCATACCCAGACAAAAGTACTGAATACATGAATATTAAAAAAAAAAAAAAAAAAAAAAAAAAAAAAAGAAGATAGTCTCAAAACACTTGGCACAAATCACACCATTCATTGCAAGGAATCACTTCTGGCCAAGCTATCCCCATGGGCTTCGAGGGCTGTCAGCAAGCAGCACAACCAGAATGAACTTGCAGGTCCCTCCCTTTGGCGGGTCTGCTCCAGCTAGGACGGGACTGCTGGCTGTCAGGGATGGGGCTGGCTTTTTCAGGATTAGCTAATTATATCAAAATACTTGTCCACCACCCTCAATAAGGCAGATTTGGAACAGAAGCAGAGGAAGAAAGTCTTACAGATGGTACTGTCACTCGGCAGCTTACAACGAGGCGTGGGTGCCCTCCTGACCTTTGCTGGCTCTCCCCGAGAGCAACCCCACAGGCGCAGGCAAGAGCAAGTCAGATGGGGTCAACAGATGGCTGAGAATATGGTGCACATTAACACACATTCTTCATGAGCCTGCCTCTGGCCCAGGAATAAGCAGGAGAGGGATTTGGCCCCAGAGCATTCAGCAAAGCCATGGTCAATACTGCACTGAAACCTCTACAGGCGTCCACGAGGCAGGGAAGCGCTTGCTGCCAGAGTAAAATATCTCATTCTTAATGCACTATGGCATTGCTTTTGTGGCTTTGAGAAAGGCACGTTACATTCTCTTAAAATGTGCTAGGAAAACCCCTGGTGCATGATGTGTGTACAAATGGATGCTGCAGCATCAAACTGTGCATGTGGGTAACTTGATAATCAAATAATTTGCCTTGACGCCTCTCTAGAAAGACATCATTGTCCCTCTAATTTTGATTCCTTGTAAATAATCAATCAATTAGCTAATCTGCTCAAACGCTCCCCCCACCCCTTTATGTTTTCAATTAAAAGTGTGAAAGGCAAGCGCAGACAGATTTACATGATGTGCAAGAGGCAGTAATGGGTATTTTTTCACTGATCTTATCAGGTGCCCTTTAAGTACACTTGGGGTTTCTTGTGATCTTGGCTGCTGAGCAATTCTGAGCATTCATTCTTTCCCTGATGGAAGACATGTCTTTATGAGGGTGTCTTTTGTGAAACTCCATACACAGAATATCCAGCAAACTACTTAGGAAATGGTATTTTCCTTTCAAAAGCCTACCTGTGTTTTCCTGAAATGCTTAGAATGTGCAAACTGATCCTTCTGAGAGTATTCTGATCTGGCAGGACTTAAGCAACTTTTGTAGAGATAGCAAAAGGCATCTGTCTTCCACAGAGCTAAGTCCTGGCCAAATTTCACATCCTTGCTTCAAAGTATGCAAGCATGCAAGTTCTCTAGCAAACTATTTGCAAGTACTTATAACACGACCAAACCAATTTATTTCTCCCTACCTTAATTTTTTTAGGCAGCCAAATCTTTCTATTTGAACTTTCAAAGAAAAGGAAATCAGCTGCAGGCAGACACACGACATGGAAAATTTCAGCTCCAACAGTTAAAAGTTTGGCAAAGCTACAGGCAATTGTCAACAGCCCTGCAAGGGAAGTGCCAGACAATCCCCACATCGGGCTGGGCTTCCAGCTCCACCTGCAGCCTGGCCAGGAAGGCACGGACATTGTGTCAGCTCCGTGCCCTCTCCCAGGCAGCTCTTCAAAATGAGCCAGGAGCAGAGATTTGTGGTGTGCACTGTGAGTGCATTGCTAACAACGTGGAGGCTGAAGTGTGGAAGGCACAGCCTTACAACTGGGGGGCTTTATAGCAAGGGAAGATGGATCAGTCATGGCTACTCCAGAACACTTGAAAGACTCACCCATTATTCATACAGATTTGGAGTCTACTTTAGACATTTTAGGTGACACTTGCTGCAATACAATGTTTACATATAATGTTAAATTATATCTTCAATCAAAAGGAAATGTTAATTCCTCAAACTGTGAAACAACAAGTCAGGATCTTGCCAAGATAAAAAATCAAACAAAGAAAATGAATTAGAACACAAAACTGAGGAGCAACTGGAAAGGCACAACACTTTTCCCCAAGCCAAAGGCTTACTCATGTATATCACATGAAACAATTCTTTCAGGAACTGACCAAATTTTTTTGAACACAATCAAGCTTAATAATATATTTTATCCTTCTATAAGTGTCAAGGATATACTTTCTTAGCATAAAGCCTTTGTGATCACACTTATATTTTCACTTTCACTTATATTTTCTGTCTTTCAGATGAGAGGTGGTATTGCCCCATGGACTAAAAATAGCAAAGCAGGTAAGGCATTCACATCCCTGTGGGGTTATTAATTCCTGGGAGCACGGAGGCAATGCCACACTCACTTATTTCTGCTACATAACTACCCTAATATCCTTTCTGTGACACAATCATTGCACTGGAGCAAAAAGTGCCACTACTGCCCTCAGAGCAACAGCCAGACACCTCAGTTATTTAAGAGAAAATCTAGTTGTAAGGGGAGGGAGGTCTGTAGGAATTTTAATGCACCAAGATCTCACCTTTGGTATCATTTTCCCCTAATAAAACAGGGATGATCACACTTGCATATCTGTTAGAGTGGGACAAGGACAAGTTAATGTGCGTTCCGCATTCTGAATGTGGAGCATAATAAGTGCATGAATTATTTATGTGTATAAATTTAAACTCTTTGATTGAAATGTAAGACTGGTTGATTAGAAATAAACTTCCTTCATCTTTGATACCTAGATGCTCTGCCACAGGAGCTTTAAACAGTGTGGGCTGCATGTTCCCATCTCCTCTTCAGTGCCAGCACTGGAATTCATGAAATAACACAGAAATCCAGAGCTGTCCCAGATGAAGAGAAGGCAAACAAAAGTACCCCAAACCTCCAACTTTTCAGCTAGCTGAGTTTCCTGGAGCAGCTCACTGCACAAACACAGAATGGTGGTAGTGCCAGAGGGAACACGTGGCTGAGGCTCAGGGGCCATCAGCTGCCATCAAACCTCACACCAGGTTAAACACCAGCCACTAGCACATCCACCTCCTCCTAGAAATGTTTGGTTTTTTCCTGAAAACATGTCTCTGTATCTCTAGTTATCTCTCCCAGTAGTACATTAGCTTAACAGAGGCCCACCAGTGATCTCCGGCACTTAATATTTAAACCACCAGTCCCAGACAATTAATTGACACAGTGATTTGTTATCAGGGGGTCTCAAAGGTAGAGCTGCAAGAATAAGAAATATGTATTGAGGAAACAAAGTGACACAACCAACAACACTCTGTGTAGATAAGGCCTCTCAATTAAATGTGTTCTCCTGCAGGTGTGGATTTAAGTCAGAGCTTTCACAGCTCTTTCCTCCAGACACCAGGCAGGTATCAACTAAAATGCAGCTTCCTGTAAGAAAGGCATAACCCCTAATCTGAAAAAGTGACCTCTCCTTACCCCTTGGGCAGCAAGTGTTCCTGCAAGGTCAGATCCTGTTGATAGAATTTATTTCCCCAGTACAGCACTAAAAGCAGTACCTGAGTACCCATCCTGCCAGAGCAGCATGCTTAGTGAGGGATTATAAGCAATTTTGTAATTTTGCCTGTTTTAGTTGCAGATGCTGAACAGAGAGTTTGTATATAATATGAAAAGGAGTAAGAGAACATCAATTATTAATGCAGCCTCATGAAGCAATTAATTTGCCGGGTCATTAACTCACCATCTACACAGAATTCTAAAATCCCACGGCAGAAAAATGCTGGTCTGAGAATGGCTGAAGGCATTTCTGTGTGGGGCAGTGTCTCCAAAGCCCAAGGCCAGGAGCTGCAGGAGTTTGTGGTAAGCCTGGTGCTATGAACCACATGAATTGTAATGACATTTATATTCCAGGAGATGTGCATGACCACCTCAGTGAAGATCACCATCCATCACTCCTCTGCTTTGCTTACAACTTTCCTCATTAATCTCAATGCATATTTAATTCCAGTTCACTCAGTCCACGCTTTACAGTAACCAGAGATGCCATACTGGGTTCATCTTTTGTTTCCAAAATACATTTGGCTCACTGTTTTTAAGCAACACAAGTGGCATTTGTGCACCAGCATGCCAGACTGGACTTCTAATACACATTAGGTCTTTCAGAACAGCTCTGCAGCACAGCCAACACCACCCAGAGCTGCTGGTGTCATTGTGATAGCTGAAATATTTTTTTTTAAATTATTTTTAAAAAAAATTATGGTCTTCACACTTTCCTTGACACAAGGTAAGACATGCTGTCTTCCTTCTACCTGAGGCAGCTTTTCCTCCCAGCCATTATCAATAATCACCGTTCCAGCAGACTGATGCATATGCTGGCTGGCTTTGCCACATTAAGTCTCTCTCTGCTGGAAGAGGCATTAATTATAAGCAGGCAAGAAGAAACTTCTGCAGCATTGATGGCTGCTCTGCTGGGTGCTTTTCCTTGTACTAAGCTTGTTTTCATTAACTTTCCAAATAAATGATAAAAGGCACAGGCATGGGCAACAGAAAGACAAAGCCACAATCAATGGAGGAGCTGGCTGGCTGCCTGTGTGTGTGAGGAAGCTTTGTTTGGATCCGTGCAAGCGCACACACACACAGCCTTTCCTGCCGAGCAGTTTAACTAATCCAACCAGGAGTAGAAAATATCAGCTCACTGGGAACTCCAGCACTTGGCTGCACCCTTGGTGTCGTGGTTCCAAGCTAAAACCAAACTTGCTTGGGGTAGGATGCTTCGTGTTCGGTCTCCAGGCTTGGTAAGAGTCAGCCAGCAGAGAGCTGAATCAATGCACTCTGTTCTTACTGAAATGCAATTCTGACAATTCTGAGGATTTTAATATAAAATACTGATGACTGTTATATTGATTATGTTGATAAAATTATGATTATTAACTGTGCTGAATAATTACCACATTTTATGTACATGTTAGAGTCCAGAGCATGGGCCAGAAAAGAGACATCCCTCCAAGTGCTGCCCAGAGAGCAAGAAGAATATCTGACTAAAGCTCTGCTTTAAAATTTCCAAGTTTACAAGTTTTAAAGGAGTCACAGCTTCCACAGGCAACTGCAAAGTGATCTTCCAGACCTCACAGATAGGTTAAAGAAAACCTGCTGCACCTGTCAGCAGAAACATTCAAAAGAAAATTAAAAACCATACCCCTAATCCAATGTGTCGTTCTAAATAATGATTTTTAAGAAAAATCACATTATTTTCTGGAGCCTGACTCGTGATTTTCAAACATTTGGGGTTTGCCAAACTGCTGGTATAAATCTGGAACCGCTTCACTGACGCCACTGAAACTGCACCAATGTAAAAATGGCATCAGGGAGAACAGAAACAGGCTGAGAGAATTGGACAGCTGTGACCACTAACACAGGCTGCACATTAGGAAAGATCAAAGACTAATTTTTACAAAACATTTTGGCTTGTTTTTTATTTTACTGAATTAGGGTAAAACATGGCTCACATTTGCTCTCGGTAGCTTGACAGGCTAAAAATTCTTCCCTGACTTTTGGACACAGCATAATACCAATGGATATTTAGCCAGCTATTTTTCTGAGAGGTACTTTTTGTCTCCTGTTAGGAGGCTTCAATCACTCGAAATACAAGATTATCTTTCCTCCCAACTGCATGACTGTGGTGAGGATGCCATAGCAGATAAACACAACCTTCTGGTCCAAAGTCCCACCCTGCTCCTGGACTTCATTATTCAGAAACATCCCCATCCTCTCGGCAAGGGGAACAAAGACCAACAATAATACCTCTAAAGGTTAAACACATGAACCTTTCGTCATGCTGAAAAAGGGGAGGAAAAAAGGCATTGGAGAGCACTACAAATCAGGGCAACTGACTGCTCAGCAGAAACACAGGGCAAAGGGTGGGTGCACCATTATCCAGCAGGGATTGTGCTCTCCAGAACCACTGCTCACACCCATCTGCAGAGAAAACAACCATCATCCTCAAAAGCCCCTCAGAGCTGGCAATTTTTAGGCACAGCCTCTGTATCAGGAAATGCCTGATCTTGGCAGCAGGCATGTTACTGATAGGAATGATAAACCAGCAGGGTTATATGAACATGTTTCTCTCCAAGGCCAGAAGAAAAGGAAAGCTAAAATCTCCAAGGCCCTTTTGAGGGAATAATCATAAAAGCTACAGACTGCATTTCCCGTTTTTTTTGTATCATGATTAAATCTGTTTCTAGCATTACACCTTTAAGAAAGATCAAAGGGAGGCAGTGAGGGAAGGAGGTGCACAATGACTTCCACTAATTGAAGCAAGCTGAAGCCTCCAGCACCCTCTGGGTTTTCCAAAGTTTCCCCCTCTATCTCAGCATTTCCTCTGCCCTCCCCTGCGGCCTCCCTGCCCCAGCCTCTGCAAAAGCATCCAGATGACTGACACTACAGAGGTGCCTTCTATAGCTGCCTGGCTACAGAAGCAGGAACAAACCATCCCAAATCTCAGCATAATCACTGGCAGAAACTCACTGCAGTTCTTCCATTGTTTCACTTCCATGACTCCTCTTTTCTGTCTTGAAGAAAGGACATCCAGGTTTAGAAACTCTCAACAACTGATGTGTATTAATGCCAGGAACACTCATCCCAGTAACAAAGCCTATCAAAGCCAAGCTGTACTGGGAAAAAAAACCTAGCTTCTCAGCATAACTGTTATGTGCAGCAGGAGTTTTTGCCAATCTCCTCCTACCCCAGACCAACCTAATTAAGCTGCTAGAACGTGTAGTGTAAAGATAACCATGGCATCCCAAGTGGGGCTGTGTAATAACCTGACTGACTCTGACCGAAGTGCGATAACGCCGAGAGCATCGTGGATCCTGCACTCAGCCAAACAAACGCTCCTGGATACCCCTATCCTCACCATTTACCTTCTCCACTGTCTCTGCTTCCTTCTCTCATCCATCTGTGCCTTGATTATAAGCTCTTGGGGAACTCTGGGAGGTGCTGGCTTCGCAGGAGAGGCTGTGAGCCAGGGTCTGCACCCGCCTCTATGGAGGCTGCAGTTCCATCCTCTCATCCCACAGCCCTTGTGCATGAGCAAGGAAGAGAGCTGCCCGTAAATGCCTCTAAGGGTCAAGTGCAACTTTGCCTTTGATGCTTAATAAAGTTTTGAAATCAAAACCACCATGTAAATGTTGTTCTTATTATCAGGTAGGTATGCTCTGGTTTTCATCCAAGGGAGCTCAGCTGCTGAAAGCGGCTGGTGCTACAAGAAAGTCTTGGATGTTCAACATTCAACTTTGCAGGGAGTAGACTGACATAAGAGCTTGGCACACTGCAATGAAAGAGGATGCAATCTGATTTGGCAAATTAGCCCCTGGGATGATGCAGTTGCCATATGTACCTAGGTGCCAAATTTCAAATGGAGCAGAGTGACCTGACCCTGACCTTTAGCTCTGAGCGCTAAATTCCCTCTCCAGGGAGCCTCTCTAGCCTGAAGCGTGTTTCAAAGCTGTGAAGAGAAAAAATGTATTCACCTGGGGGATATTTACAGCAGAACATTTGTTTTCACTTACGCTGAAATCTAAGGAGAGTTTTGGTAGAGTCCCTGCATGTCATTCATTCCATCAACAGGTTTTGCAGCTCTTCTTATGCAGGTGTCTGAGGCCTGTGCAAATCTCTCTGGCTGACCACAAGTATCTGATGAAATCTCTGTTCTGGACAATAATTTGCTCAATTTGGGGTTTCTCAAACAGAAGCAAACGTTGTCTTCTTTCTCCCTGTTTACCAAAGACACTGCAGGACAAGATAAGGAGGCCACCAGCTACAAAAGTTCATCATTCTTAATAAATACACTCAAGAAGTTTACAAGAAGTATTGTAAATAACTTAACCCACACTTTCGAGAAGTTAAGTGTTTTGTTTTGTTTGGGTTTTTTTTTAATCATGGCACTGCAAACTAGTAGTTAACTTGCTAATTAAAAACAATTGCCTAATGGGTCATCAGGCAACAAGTAAGACAGGTTAGAAGGAAGAATGAATGTTAACTAGAGGTAATGCTCAGAACTTTCTGAGCATCAGACCACTGTTAGGATACCCAAAATACAGGTATGGCAAAGAAAGGCAAAGGAAGGCGAGCAAAGGTTCAAAGACAAGGCAGATTAGTTAAAATAGGTACACAACTCAAAACAACTTTAGACCTTTACAGATCAGCTCAGTAATGAAATGTCACAAAAGGCATTCTCCATGTGGACATGCTTTCACCTGGCTTTTGGCTTTATCATTTAAGGCGACTTGCATTAATTTTTCTGAGTAACCTGGTATGGACACAAAGCCAGAGATCATCTCAAACATGCCTGCTCTTCTGGAAAGCAGTGTCAGTTCTAGAAAAAACTGCTTTGCTTTTGCCTATCCACTCAAACATTGATGGTTTGCAAACTTACCCAAACACTCTTTCAGACAGGTTGGCATGAAAGAGATTGTGGAAGCATTCAGAACAAAGCTGAGAAGAGCTGCAAGCAGTGTTATGGGCCATGCAGTAGCTTTGGGAAAGGCAGCAGTATAGATGAGCCAGGCCTCCCTCTAGTCAGCTAGCAGAAATACATCTTTATTTCAAGGAACTGAGTCACTTCTGAAATGCACCATTTGTTTAAATTACAGGAAATAAAGGTTTACAATCAGGGATGAGCTTGGCAAACCTTGTTAAGAAAAAACAATGGTTTGTACCATCTGCAGAACCTGATCTCTGGAAGGCTGATACATCCCTAAAAGCAGCAGCAAAAGATGAGAGAAGGATTTGCTGAACTTGTGTTCCTATCCAAGTTTCACATAGAGAACATCTGTTTGCACCCAACAACAAACACAGGCATTCGATAAACACTTTCTTGCTTCTCACTTTAGGATGGCTCTGTAGCTCATACAAAATGTAACACTGCTTTTTATACAGTCTCACTTATTTCAAGTACCATAAAACCAGGCATGAAAAAAGCAAATGTTTAAAGATGCAAAGTAAAGCATTTCAAAAAATCTGGGGAAAAAAATACTTTGGGTTGTCCATGCAATCCTAGTTTAGCTCCCTTTTGCACACATGCTTTAGTTGTGTTTTGTTTTCAAAATCTGGCTCCCACATTTCCTCAGCAATCCCTTCACAGGCTCTGGTTCCCCAACACCACATCAGGCCCACACCTCCAGCCTGCAGCACCTGTCATCTTCTTCCACACTGCTGGATGCCAACAGGAAAAGCTGTAAGTGTAAACGGATGTGCTTTTGCCATCTACCATATTCACTGCTCCAGATCTTTGCTGGCAGCAAGGAGAACTAAGTGGAAGATCTCACTCTGCTGAAGTGTTTCAGCTGAAATTCACCCAAATAATTCAGTCTGAAGAAGACTCTCAATATGGAAATTCACAATGACAAAGTCTGGGCAGATTGTAAGCATGTAAAAACAGGGCTTCATGGTATAAATTGTAGGATAACCTTGACATCTGGCTTTCCTTCCCATCCTGTTTACAGGAGGGTGGAAAAGACCTCTGTGTTCTGTGACTTTGAGCAGAATGAAGAGAACATGTCTCCAAAGCTATTCCAAAATAAACAAGGATAATTTGTGTATCCAGGATGACAGCAAAGTTTACCAGTGAGAAGCTTTGAGCAGAGAATGAAGTCAGCTGCACATGACAGAGACAAATGCTGTTTCAAGGAAAAAAATTTTGCAGAGATTGGACAAGATTTTCCATGCTCCTTTTGCCTTTAGAAAATAACCCTGAACTTTAGACTTACAAGAACACACTGAGAGACAAGCATCTTTTACCTTGCCTTGGCAGCTTCAGAAGAATGCTAGGAATAAATCATAGGAACAAACAAAATAGTCATAAAACCCCCTTGCTGCATGACACAGAGTGGAGCAGAGGATGTACTCAGACAGTGATTCATGAGCAATGCTCCTGAAACTGCTATTGTGTCATTTCCCAGCACCTCCCAGTTCCTACCAGCAGGCTAAAGCAGCAATTAGAGAAGTGGGAGTGCTCTGCAAGCCTTCCCTGTCTGTAACAGGCCCACATCCAGCTATTTATTAGGTAATCCAATTACTGTGATGTGACCTCCCTTCATGCATAAATGTCTAGTCAGGCTGCAGGACAGCCTATCAACCTGGGTGTTTTCCTTGGGACACAAGCTTCTGTTCCTCTAATGACAGAGGGTGTTACAAAACAGCTACTGCCCACATCATTGCACCTCCTCTGCATCTCCCCTCATCATTTTCCAGTTCTCGGAGAGCCCAGCCACAGTGGGAACAGGTTGAGACCTCTCCTGCACCCACTTCTTGGACCATGCTCTCTTCCTTGCAGCTGGGAGGAGCTTCCCACTGACTCCTACAGACCTGCCTCATTATCCTTCTCAAATTTACCTTAATGGCAATGCCACAGACAGCAGTTAGGCCTTCCAGGTCTGACAGAGCCACTCCTCACCCTGTTGGCTTTTGGGACCTCTTCAGAGCCCATGCACACTCTGCCCTCTCCCTGCTCCATGAGCTACCTGCAGGGGGGACAGCCTTTTTGTGACCTAAGTATCCTTGTGAGGATGTGGTCCTTGGCCAGAGCTCCTGGGGGCTTTGATACAACACAGGGGTCATTTCCAGCATCACCAACAGAGACATCTTTGGAAATCCGTGACAAAGCTGCACGACTATCACAACCCAGGAAAGTGACACTGAAGAACCTGGATTCCTGGCCAGTGTGTGAGGCAAGTCCCTTTCATTCTCCATTTGAAACAGGCTTTTTCAAGGGGTGCAGGGCTTTTGCTTGGAAATAAGCCAAGGGAGGACCTTGGGCTGTATCCATTGACCTCCGATGACAGAGATTAGATAACAAGTGAATGGAAGTACTTTCAGCAGTGGTGCTGTGTGCTGAGAGACATAATAAAGAGCATGTATCATGGCAATACTCAGCATATGTAATTCCCTGGAGAGACTACCCCGTGAGAAAAAAAGGCTTTGGTATGTCCCTGTTTGTTACACTGATTTTCCTGACTTTTCTAAAGGACAGAATACTTTCCAGCTCACTCCTGCTCTGAAAAATGCTACAGCCTCTGCAAACTCCAGAAGAAAACTGCAGTTCTTGATGCTCAAGGGTCACTTCAAATCACCCTTTATTTCCTTTGATTCAATGTTTTTCACACTATGATTTTAACATGAAATATCTGATAAAGGAAGAACCAAAAGTTAGAGGCACAGGAGAGGAAGATAAGCAGGTGGAAGAGCAGGTACACACCTCTGGCAAGTGAAAACGATTAATTCAAAAGCACTAAGGGAGTTTCTACATGGAACAGATCACAGCAGCCTGTCCAGAGGTCTGTCAGGGAGGGTTCACAACATTTAAGCCACAGCCACAGGTACAGAGCCTAAAGCTCCTCTCCTGCTCTGTCTCCTTCACCCTGTGCAGGCAGAGGCAGCTGCTATGAGGAACAAGGGATGTCTCTTCCCTGTGTGAAGCTTTACTGAGCCCTGGAAACACCAGAGAGGCCTTGGTGGAGCAGCTGATGTGGACAGGAATCCCAGCAGTCAAATCCCGGCGGTGGCTGCAGTGCGGTTCCCCCAGCACTGTACGAAAGCCACCGGCAAGGATTACCCAGGACAATTTAATTATGTGTGAAAACAGCTGCAGAGCTTTATGGGCTTTTAGGGTTGTTGTTCTTCGGATAGGAGGGGGGAAAGGAGAGGGAATCAGACATGGAGTGAGCTGGCTGGGAATGACCTGTGATGGCAGGGAAACACCCTGTCATACACACGAGCTAAAGATTAAGGGCTGACATACACAAAGCCAGTTTTTCTCAAAGGCTCTGCTTTTCCACGACTTGTCACCTGGAATGGGGTCAGTGTGACCTGCTGCGCCCCACATCCCCAGTGCCACAAGAGATGGCTGCTCATTTCCTGCACACACCTTCATCCAGAGAAAAGGCAGCTTTGCCACTGCTTACCCGTGCACCCATGTTAAAAGAACACGATGGCCTAAGGGACAGTGAGCTGCATTCTTGCTGAGACTAGCTGAAATCTTGGTCATACTTAAATGAAACAGGATTTTATTGCTGCCTTTGAACAGGCCAGAGATTCACCCATGAGAATACAGTGTCTGGAGAACAGAAGGTCCAAGGAAAAACTACACATTGTCTTTTAGACCTTCTCCCTCCTTGATTCCATTAAAAGGTCCCTGTGCCTTGTAAAATATCTGTAGAGGAAAACAAACCATCACAGAAAAAACTTCACTGGGTTTCACTTTCCTCAGGCATGATGAGAGCTCATCAATGCAGTCTGTAAGCTGTTTGATTTAAGGACTCCACCAAATATGTCTCACACAAATATTACAATACATGTGGTATTTGTTTTTGTTTTTATTTCAATTTTATTTCTGGATTCTACTTTGCTCTGTAAGTTATTTTTCTTGCATGACAAGCAATATCCAATTATTCATGCGCTGCCTTTTTTGTTTTAAGTTTTGACATTTTGCCCAAATTGAAGACAACAGGATGCTTCCTAGAGGTTCTCCTAGCTTCAATGAGGTCTCCCATACTTCTGGCTTTTAAAAACTAGTACATACTAAACCTAATACACATAAAACCAAGGCACAGAGTTAGTGACACCAGCCACAATTTCCATTCCACATCTGTGTATGCTCTCTGTCTATGCACAATGGTGCTTCCAACCTGAAAACAATGCATTCAAGGAAAGAAATATGGATTTGTGTGATGGGATTTCCAATGCAGCCTCAAGGACTTTGGTATCCCTAGACTATAAAGAAAGTCCAGAGAACAGAATGCTTAACATCTCCAGCCTCCTTTGAATTCCCAGCCTTACTGAATGAAGAATAAAGAAAGCAGGAATCCACTAATTAAAGAGAAATGGGGCTTATTTGTCTTGGTTTCTGAAGTCACAGCTCTCCACTTCTGAAAACACAAGTTTCTCACCAGTTCTTTTCTGCCCTAGGGCTGTGACCTAAGCAGCTTAAATGATACACAGATTTTGGTCAAAATCTGCTCCTTATTTACTGGACTTCAAATGTGCAAGCAATTACTGAATGGGTCTCGTTTATTGAATAAAAGTATTTAGGCATTATGTTTACAAAGGCCTAGAAACATTAAAATCTAGTGAAAAACAATTACTTTTACAGAATACATCTGCAAGCAATATGAAGTCATTTTGTTTTTGTAAATTTCTCCGTAATAGACTTATTGTTGATGTGGAAAATGTTCACATTGCAGCAGTGAATAATTTTGAAATGCCAAACTTAATAAAGGAGAAATTATTGCAAATAATATCACATCCCTTAAAGAAAAAAAAAAAAAAAGCCAAAATACCAGTGGTTTCCTGACTAGTCAATCCTCTTCAGATTGGCAGAACCTCTTCAAACTAATCAGGAAGAGTTAGACAAATAGTTACTTTATTATGGAGGCTGTCAAATAAATCAGAATCTGGCAAGCAACTGTTTTTGAGCCCTGCAGCCGGGCTGGCTTCTTTTCCTGTGAACCCAAGGCAGTTACAACAGACCCAGGGATGTGTGTTTGTCTGCAGAGCAACGTGGAGGCTTCAGGCCTCTAAACAAAACTTCTTCCAAATCTGGGCCAGCATTTTTCTTGG
The DNA here is from genome assembly GCF_901933205.1 of Camarhynchus parvulus. Taxonomy (NCBI): domain Eukaryota; kingdom Metazoa; phylum Chordata; class Aves; order Passeriformes; family Thraupidae; genus Camarhynchus; species Camarhynchus parvulus. Next base: position 7,473,720 of record NC_044585.1, read on the forward strand.
CTTCCTCAGGTTCTGTTGTGGAACATGGCTGAGAGAAGAAATGTTTTCTAACCAATTAATTCAAGTCACTGCTGTTATTTTTAATGGAGAGCTCTGAAGCTCAGCTCACAAAGGGTAATGAGAAAATAATGTTTTAAACAACATCATCAGAGGAATTAGGCCATGGACTTGAACTACATTATCCAGCTCTCACCGCAGAGTTATTCTGCCCCCCCAATGTTTGCTCTTTACAATGGCACGCTGAATGGGAATTGTGCCTAAGGTACAAGCCTGGGACACAGCCACAGCTGAAGGTCAGAGAACAGCGAGTTTCAGCACTCAGCCACAAGAAATGGCTCTTGTGCTGCTACAGCCCCGACTCCAAACAGATCCCAGTGCCCCTGGGCTGTGTGTGTTTGGGAGGGAGTGAAAAACGAGATCTGGCTTGAGCAGGGCACTGGGGCACAGGCTTAATCCACTGCTCACAGCTCTTCAAGTATTGAAACTGATGCAGAGGAGATTTAGGTACATGATTAGCATTGCTCTGCCAAATTGACTGAAGAAGAGTAACATTGAGAGGTAACAACATCACATTTCCCACCTCCATTTCATCCTTTTTGTGTTGTTTATCTGCCTTGGACAACATTAACTTGAAAGAACCACAAGGCAGAGGGAAGGCAAAAGGGAGACAGGGTAGGGAGGGAGAAGTAAGTTTGAAATTATAAGACAGAACAGATTTAATGATCACTGGGGCTTACAGGCCTGTTTGAAATGTTTTCAAGCACTGCTACTGTACCAAATATATCCACCAGCTGAACAGCCAAGAATTGTAGCTGGAAACTGCAAGATTGCCCAGGCAAGAACTGTCCTTCCTCCTACCTCCTTTACATCCATGGCAATGCAAACTGGCAGCACTGACAAATCAATTCAACACCAGTGATCATACAGACTAAAAAGGTGAGATATAATAACTTTTGAAGCTAACAGGATGGCTTTAAAAGATCCTTTTTTTTTTGCACTAGATCACATTAAAGCAAGTAGCACAGACAGACTTGCACCTGCTTCCAGACGAAAGTGGTAGCTAGTGCAGTGCTATTCTTAATATGAATTAACTTCTAATACACATCTGCTTTAGTTCTAATTGACTTTATAGTGCTACTAAAAATAACTGGCAGGCATGCTTCTCCCCTTCCCTGTGTCTCAATATGGATTCTCTGTCTAATGGATCCTAAAATGCAACACTCGCCATAAATACAAACAATCACTAACTGCATAACATCCTATATGCAACATTTTTTAGGTTTTGTGGGGAAGAGCCACAGATTGGTCCTTGAAGGCAGCCTGTCTCATAGAGAAAACCACCAGCAAGAGATTGGCATCTCACAGCCCAGGGCCAACAGCATGGGCAGAGCAGAGGAGGTGCCACTGACGCTGTCAGACAAAAACTGAGAGATGGGAAAAGGACAAGAAACTCCTGTTTCACCAAAAAAAGGGAGACTAAAAATACAAGGATAGGAAGGAGACCTTTTTGGTAGGATATATGTTGTTTTATGGGAACAAGCTCAGTAATCACAGTACAAAAGAGTCTTACTTCCTTCAGCTTCACCTTCTGCAGGCAGGGTGAGGTTATCTACAAATTTAAAGGGGTGAAAATGGCTGCAGTCACTCAGTAACTGGGATCTGAGTGTCCATAATATATAGTGACATGTATAACACATGTTGGTCACTTCAGCCACCTTTGTGGCAATTAATAAAAAGAACAGACACCTTAAAATCTTTGTTGCTTACCAAAGGTTACTCTGTGCTTTTATCCTTGAATGATACCTTAATTGAGTTTATATATGAATGGGATCCCCTTCAATTTTAGGCTAATATTCTTTTATATTTATAATATTCAGGATAGCGACACATGCTTGATTATCTTTAAAACACTTATCATGATTCCATTTAAAAATAAATGAATCCCATTAAAAGTGACTTGTCCCCATCTTCTTGTATTTATGGACAAGGACATATGGGGCTGATTTCCCTCATTATTAAGAAGCACGTCTGAGGCTTAAATCATTTAAATTATTCATTGACAGCAATTGGGCTACTCATACAAACTCCTACTTACATGAGGAGTCCCACTGATAGACCAGTCAAGTGGATGAAGATGGCTGAACAGATTTTGGGATGCACAGAGCATCCATGGACACTGCTGACTATGATTAGGGTGAGGAGCACTTTTGAAAATGGGGCTCCACCTCCACTAATTAATGTAATTTAGCTGAGACTTTCAGCATGGTTGTTCTGAATGACTTTTTCTTCACAGGTCACCATGACTAAGGTCCTGAGGGGTGATCAGCAGCAGCTGGAGGAACAGGAGTGACTGTGCATCAATTACCTCAACAAAACCCCAGCCTGTTACCAGACAGTTCTAGAGCTCTGGGTTAGATGGGGTTTCCCTTTTTGGTGTGGGCTCACAGTGATCCTGAGAGCAGCCAGACATGAGATGGACATCTCTGCCCAACCTGGGCTGGGAAAGATTTCACCAAGAACAAAGCCACTTCTAAGCAAATAAAGAAAACCATCTCCAAGCAGCAGAAAATGCCCATCTCTAGTGTGAATTTTCCTCTTCCTGCAATACTGAAATCAGAGACAGGAGATGGATAAATCAACTGCATTGCTGAACTTGGACTGTATCAGTCCAAATAACAAAGGCTGTAAGCATTTAAAATTCTGCTATAAAGAGACTTTCCAGCCTATCACAGACTACTGTGCTCTCTCCACTTCAGCACTGGAAGACCTTGAGCTAACTGCTAGCGTGTTTCCAATCAGTGCAGTCAGGGAGAGAACAGGAATCATCCTTCATGGAGAAAAAGAAAAGTTATTGTTATTCTTCGCAACGTTTTCTTTTTAATTAAAAAGACATGTTTCTTGCTCTCCTCAGAATGAGCCAGAGGAACATTCGCAGTCGTTTTCAGGTCACATTATATTGCACATATTGCAGCTGATTTCACAGCTATGTGGGCAAATTATTATTTTTCGGCACAACTGAATCATTATCAAGGTAAAAGCAGACAGTGAGCACCACCAACACCTAGATGTTACAATATATTTTAGGAAAACATGGTCTAGCTCTTGGAAGAAGACACTTTCACATTTCAGCCATTTCTCTCTTCCCTGCCCAGCCCCAACTCTGATCCCCAGCATATCCTGGACTTTGTTCCTATATGTGATCTTGATGGTAAAGATATTTTTTTGTTTCTGTTTCCCCTAAGAAAGGCAAAAAAGGTTAGTAAGGCTTTAAACTCTCAGTTCTTATGGCTGTTAATATTTCACATTGCCAGCAGGGAAAGGAATTAAAACTGCCAGTAGCTATCCAGATAGATTTTAAAATCCCCTTCCCTCCCCCTTCTCTCTGCCTCCCTCAGCTTCAGAGGATATTTTCCCCGCAAATTGGTTTTAAATTAAGGAAGGTGATGAAGGCAATGTGCCGTCTCAGCATTTTCCCAGGTGCACTTAATCTAATTTCATTAAGGAGATCAGGACAGATGATCGCTACAGTTGAAACATTAAGTCTGTCCATTTTTGTATAAAAAAACCATTAAGTCTGTCAAAGTGTCGGCGGGTGGGCTGTTTATTATTGGAGATGAAGGCACGCTTTGCTTCCCCAATAAACTGTCAGGAGTAGTAAACCACAAATTAAGTCAGCTGCTGCCAAAGATTTAGGCAAAGATCTCCAACTAATTTTGACACAGGTGTGGCAAAGGCCAAGGAAAGGCTTGGAAATCTTGGAAACTGAGCCTGTTATGATATTTCAATCTGACCATCCAAGAGTGGAAGACTGGGCATCAGTGGGTGTAATCAAGACCTTGCTGATGCTTCTGACACTCCAAACGCAGAGTTGATGGGAGCTGAGCTGCACCATGTGCCCCAGAGCACAACCTGCAGAGTTCACCTTAAGCAGATAAGAATTCATAAAAGCTTCATTCAAGCCACTGCTCTGTTTTGAACTTATGCACAGCTTTGACTGAATGTACATTCCTCAGACAGTCGTTGAGGTACCAAACAAAATTAGAGCAAACTCATGAAAATGCAGAAACTTTGAAAGACCAAGAGCTGTAACAGGAATCAAGTGAAACTTTCAGATACTGCAAAACCAAATGTGAGTAATTTGGAGAACATTTTCCTTCTCAAGAAAAATGCAGCTGGGTAGAACTCAGTATTAAAGACCATCAGGAAACGTTAAAATGTATGAAGTATTAACTGGAATTACACAATCTTTACAGTACACACAGAGAAACCAATAATGACTAATATGGAATCAGAAGTGACGTCCTAACTTGAATTTTGTGCTGAGGGTAAAGTACCATGTTTGCAGATAATGTGCTTTGAGGATCAAGGGTGGGCAGGGCAGAGGAAGGTTCATTTTCCCACTCCAGGGGCAGCCAGGGCAGGAACAGAGCCCATGTGAGCTGCATCCTTTATTCCTGCCCAGGGGACATGGTGCTGCACACTGTGCCCTTCTGTGTTACCTAACCTGGCAAATGACTTTGCAATACAGGAATGAGAAACTCTGCAAGCCAAATGAGGGCCTGCAATTGTGGCTATTGGAGCATTGCATCCTCCAGAATTGTCATCCCCTTGGCATCTTTACGGTTAATTATATCATTCGATTTAATTAATTGAATTGCCTAACTCAGTTGCCAATTCCTATCACCTGCCTACTCTGTTATGTTCTATCTGATCACCTTCCAAGGAGTTCCTGCCATTGCACAGCTAGCCCTTTGGACTCAGACTACCTTACAATGTTATAATGGTTTTTCTTGATGTGGGCAGACAGCTGTACACAACTGCTCTCTTCTCTCTTGCCTCACATCTGAGAAGTTTCTTCACAAGGTCCCTGGTAAGATAAGAAAATGCTCCTGGATGGGGAACTGGAACGGGGAGATGTTAAACAATGGAGAAAGCAGGGAGCCAGGGACATGCTGACTGCCAGCAACAGAACTGGTATTATCCTGTTGTGCCCAAGAGCTCTACATAAAACCTCTTCAAGTCTTTTATGTGAATTGATGATGGATTTTTTTCAGCAAACTAGAAGGCTCTTCTCATTGTTTGCTCTGAAAACTCTTTTCTACATTTTCAAGAATGAATATGGGCACCACAGACTGTGATGACTCAGCTTGTTATATACAGACTAATGTACTTAAAATTTGACTTTTTGTCTGGATAAGAAAAAACACAAAATATCAGCAGGAGGGGAGCACATTGGTGCTGAAGCTTTGACTCTGTTTCATTTTTTTAACTGCGTTCTTACTTTATTTAAATATAAAGGTCAAGAAGGGCTATTACAACTAATAATATTTACCAGAGCTGTAGTTGAGAAGCGCAACTTGGAAGGCTCCTCTCCCTCTGGAAGGACTTGCAGGGCTTAACTCAGCCGCCCCAAGTCTCAGTGGGAACCTTCGTGTCTGCTCCCTGCACATGGTGGGTGGAAGGATGGAAGCCCAGGCCATGCCAAGCCTCCCTCCCATCTGGCATTTCCCAAAGAGCAACTGAGTGAACTGGGTATGCAGCGGGCTTAGAGGATGCTGTTTTTCTGGTAAATCTATTAATGGAGAATGACTAAATAAAACAAATTCACCGAGTGGTGAATTTTTGTCTTCCTGTACCGGCAACAAGATTACATTTGCCTGTTTATAGCACCCAAATCTTTCAAGGGCTACAAGGTTATTTTAAATTCAATATTTTGATATTGTTTAAAAAGCCGATCTGTTTTTAATAACAACACACAGATTGTCTGTAAAACAGAGGCTTTCTTCCATTAGGAGAACTAACAGTCTTTACCCAGTTATTACTGCATGGGAGAGAGCTTTCTCACTAGTTTTCACTCTGTATCACTGGGTTTTCTGTCTGTAAGAAATAAACCTCAGCAGAAGCACTGATCCTGTGCATGTGTGTGCATGCAGATATGCAACACTCCTGCAGGATGCCAAGCCTGCAGCAGAGCCCAGCCACACACTTCCACGAGGACATTCAGCACTGCTGTCCACAAGCCAGAGCATCCTATGGTAGAAACCCCTTCAGCTCTGTCTGAGAACCCAGCTGGGAAGTAACTGGCAAATGGAGATGTCCCACTATTAGCCACAGCTGAGAACTGTCATAGGCTGAAGTGCAATGCTAACAGAAGTGCAAATACTGCCATGTGAAAGCCCTCAGCTCAACTCCATGTTTGATCCTTCCCTTCTGCTGCAACCAGTACGAATCTCAATTTCTGGGAAAGTACTAAGTTTAATTTCTCAGAGAAAAGGACAACTGAGGGATGGACAAAACCAGTTTGGGGATTTTGGTCTGGGTAGGCTTCAAAAACAACAAATAATAGATTACCTAAAGTGGGAACTAAACTTCCAGCCTCCCCAAACCACATCAGATGGAACCCACCTTTTCCACTGCCAGATAAAATGTAATGGGCAGGGGAAGAGAAGCCTTCAGCAATAGCACTGGAGGGGGCTTTTCTTATTGCTGGGTAATCTCATACACAAACAGAGTGACCATTCCTGCTAAAGCAGCTCCCAGGCCTCTCTTCATTATTGCATCCCTTTCTCCTGCTGCCTGAACTATGATTTTTCCTGTGGGCTTGTGGATATCCTTTCAAGGTCAACACAGCTGAAACAACAGTGATAATTTCATCCCCCAGATTTTCCATACAGTTTATTCTTCTCATTGCTTCTACTCTTATCACCTCCATCTCTCACTCAAGCCCACAGTTCTCAGCACTCCCTTTGACTCACAATACTGACATCAAAATATTCAACCTATGTTTTAAGTCCTCTGTATCCTTGCTCTCTGTAACATAATGAGCATCCTCTGTTTATCCACACAGCTACATTCTTGGTCAAGCTACATCATCCTTCCTTTACCATTTTGTCTTTCCTTTGGTGACAGCAGATGTAACTGTGTCCTAGTGCCAAGGAAAAGTTGCTGCAAGATCATTTTCCTAAATCTGTGGTTTTGCTTCCTACACAGCTTCTCACTTCCTGAATGGCAAACTATCACTCTTTGTGTTTTGACTCTTTCACAGCTTACTTCTTCTTCCCAACACTGACATTCAGCATTGCTGCAAACTTCCATCTCTCACTGGTCTGATTCCATCACCCCCTTGGTAAACTTTCAAACAAGCACCTCCTCACTGCCTACCACTGTGCCTTTTGCTACAGAGAATAACTTCCCATTCATGGCCATAAAGCTACCTGACTTTCCCTCTCAAATGCCTCCTAAAACATTATTAGCTACAAAAACCCCCTTTAGATTAATGCCTACGAAATCAAAGCTGGACAATGAGGCTGCTGGCACACTGAAACAGTGCTGCTGTTGACCCCCACTCACCTGGGTCCCTTCTCTCTCATCTCATCCTTAACCCATGAGCTGTTCTGTGCTTTTACAGCACACAGCAGGATGGGAACCCAGTCCCAGGTGGGGGGACCACAGCCCCACTGTGCTGCTCCCCTCCCATCTATCCCAGGCTGAGCTGCACCTGCTCTCCTGCTGCTGCCGACTCCCAGGCACCTCCTGGGACGCTGGGATTAGCAAACTACAGCATGGCAAGGCTGATTCACTTTGCCACAAGCACAGCCTAAGGAACTCGCTGGGCTGCTGCAGAAAGTCGTGAGGAAAAAATGACTTCAAAAGTTTTTGTCTCCACCTTGGATTTAACTTTGCCTGTCTCAGAAGTTGCTTCCTATAGCTTAAACACAAACTACAGAATGAATATACAGGAAATACTGACTGGACTTAGAAATACAGTTCCATTTTTGCACATCTTACTTAGCACCACATTAAATGAAGAATGCTTGATATCTAACCCCTGATTTGGAGAGCTCACTTACACGGTGGGGCCATGTAATTAAGCTGACAACCCACAATTTCACACAGAGCAGACAGAAGTCCAAGACTGAGAGAACATGAACACTGAATTACTTTTAAAGAAAGAAATGGGCGCCTTTTTTAATGCAATCTTGAACACTGTTATTAAAAAAATGAGAGCAACATTTTGGAGTAACGAGCAGAGATTACTCATTCCCTTGTTTTACACAAGTTGACTTTTGGCTTTCTGCAGAACACCATTTAACAGAGCACATTACCAAGCTGCTAGCCACTTTTCACAGTGATGCTAAAGCAGGTAAGAGACAATAAGTGGAACTGTTGATGGTTTATATTACTCTATTATGTTAATGTTCACTAAAGTATGCCATAAGCTCTCTCATTACATGTGTATAAACCAATTCTCTGTGGTGTTATTCCTGTGCTAAATGCTATAACTACATAAATCTTGAATTAATGGAGACTTTATAGTTCCTGAAAATGAAGGGTAATTGCTATCTGTTAATGCTGTTGTTGCTATTAAAGGAAGTATATATTTTCAGTAACAATGTTTATGGACCGTGAGCTTCACATCTCAGCTAGTGCACGGAGAAGAGACAGTGTAGTACAAGTATCAGACTGGCTCTCTTTCTCTCCCTCCTCCCTCTCAAAAAGCACAGCATCATTTCCACAGCTCCGGCAAGCAACGCTGCAATCCTCCTCACAGCTGCAGAGCCCAGACCAATGTCCTCCACTGAGTACAGGAAACAGGATTTGCATTTCCATCTCAGGGAACACATGATTTGCTAAGTTTCTTGCTTGGTTAAATGGCTGGACAGCTCACTTTATTAGTTTGGTATCTCAAACAGTTCTGTGAGAAGCACATGGTGACAGAATGATAGGTGTGAGAAAGTATCATCCCACTTACTTCCTCTGAGATTTCAGCAGTGATGCAGAAGTGAAAGGCTATACTTGGCCAGAGACAGTTCTCAGAAAGTAGATGGGATTGACAAGTCCCCTGCCTTGAGCTCCTCTTCTCCAATTATTAAAAGCAGCAGTGCAATGTTTGGAAACACTCACAATCTGCTGTGAAACTGTACCTTGCACTAAAGTAATGGCTCCTCTTTCTGATACACTGTACATGTGACTGACTATGCTCAATTGCTTTTCTCCCCTGGAGCCCTGCACAAGGAAAAATACCAAACCATCAGGAGTGTGTTTATATTTTACAATGCAGTGAAGGTAAAACCTTAATTTTACCCTAACATCTATGTTTGAAAACATTAGGAGCTCAATAGCCCATACACCTATGAACAAAATAAATAGTGGATAATTACTAGCATGGTACAGAGAGAGAAGTAGGAGGTGGAAAATTTCAGTTTTGCTTCTAGCTCAGGCGCTGACTCAGTTTGTACTTGTACACGAACTTTTTTGTCTGCCTTCCTCATGAGTTTTATGCAGGCAACACTGACCCGCTGTTTATGACTAACAAAAAAATGTTATGCAAATCAAAAGTACATTAGTAATTCCTGCCCTGCCCTTCCTTAGTGCCAGCATGTGTAGGTGTACCTTGAAAAAGCTGGTTCTTGCTGACCAGGCAGCATTGCTCTGCAGCAGTGGGGAAAGAAGCCAACCCATCAGGTAATTTGGGAAGGCTGGTGCTGGGCTGGGCACTGTGCTGAATCCTGCACCTGCCTGCAACAGCCTGGAGCATTAGCAGGAGACACATTTTGCCATCTCAGGGAGGAGGAAAATGAGCGTAGTCCCTCAGGACAGTCACACCAAAATTTTTACAGCTCTTGGTTGCATCAGTCAGGTTAAGTTTTAGACAAACACTGAAGGAGTTTCCAGGGGAGTGCAGAATGTCAGGTATCAACAGAGCGAGTCAGGCTGCCCCTGTGCTCCCCAGCTGGAAGGCAATGTTGCACTTACATTATCCCCATGAAAGCTTTGAAGCATCTTCACTTCAACCCTGGTGAGTTTATGTGCATGTGCCCACATCTTTGCTGACAAGATAAACAACCCCACTTAATTCCAGAGACCTATTTAATAGGACTGTGTCATGTTTCACATCTCTGCAGATCAGGCAAGAGATAGAAAGATGGTGATCTTGTGCTGCTCTCCTTATGAAGAAAAGAAATGTTATTATTAAGGCAGAGTCACCTTAAGGAGAAGGTAGCTGGGAAATAGGTGAGCCTAGAAAGTCAAACTACAGCTACAGAAATGTAAAGAAATGTCATATTAATGGTAAGGAACACTATAATAGCCTTTCATTTGCTGTAAAGGACAGCAAGTTACCAGCCAAACACAATGCAGCTTCCTCTGAAGGTAACCTCAGATCCCACATTCTGAAAGCTAATCAATGTTGTTCAGATTTCAATTTCTTCTCTACAAGGTGAAGTCAAACCTAATCTAACAAACGTCAGTCTCAGATGTAATGCCGCTAGCTGGGTCTACCAGTGTAATTTAGATAATCATTAATAGCATAGCTGTATAATAAAACTACATGTCACTTACAACTTCATCTGAGGTTTGACTGGCAGATCTTTAAACAGTTTTCTAAGTGATTGCTTTTACTTCCTTTGATTGGGCAGTCTGGGAAATGTTTTAACCCCATGGTATCTAAGCTTTTAGGGAACAATATTTCACCCTCACCACCCCTGCTGTCAGCTCTGCTGCTGTGTAACCTTGTAAGAAAGAGAACTTGGGGAGAGGGGTGGTTTCAGCAAGTGACTTCATATACATATATGCTCATATAAATTTAAAATAATATAAAATAAAATAAGTACAGTATCTTTCATTCAACACGCGATTTAAATGTTTCTCTTCAATCACGCTGTCGTCTCAAAACACAGCTTGCCATACTCCAAGAATATTTAGTATCTCCTGGTATTTTTAAAAGAAGAAGTTGAAGAAACCCTAGTGTTTCTAAAGCTCTAACAATACTAACAAAAAGCTTTCAGAGGAGTCTCTTGAACTCATGGTAACCTCTGATGCAGCTGGTGTGCTGCTGAGGACACAGCACTACCTGAACTCAGCCTTCACTTGTGTAATGCTGATCCAGGAGAAAACTCTGTGCCACAGCTTCTCATCAATGAATGCAAGAGACTGGACAGCCAAAATATAATAAAGGTTTGATGAAGAGCTGACCTGAGGCTGACAGGTTTGATCTGCCAGAAGCTAGCACGGAATACTCAAGTCTTTTATATATTTGATTTTTAAAAGCATGGTGCCACTGGTGCTACACAGTGGGACTTGTCTGTTTTCCTTGCAGAGGTGAACAAGAAATCCCCGTACACAAACTACAACCTTTCAATGACCAACCTCTGTATTCAAAAGAAGGTCAGAAAAATCATTGCTCTGTGATAAATATGCATGCATCATGACAAAACACTCCTTGACAGTTACCACACTGCCTTGGGAGGGCAGGTCCCATCTTCTAACTGATTACAAAGCTGACATCTTCAAAGATTACTATATATAAAATATTGGCTCCTGACGAGTTATCAGTGGAAACTTCCTCTGAAACAGCACTAATGCTGTAACTCAGGTCTCACAAAATGCTCACATAATAATCAATAAAGACTATTATGTTAACAGGACTCTCTTTCCTCTAAATAGAAGTTAGTGAAGATCACAGAGTAGCTGATCTGATGCTTTTTCATTCAATTGTAGATATTTTTAAATTTGACATGAAGACTGGAGGAAAATGTTATTTTCAAATTCATTCTTATTTTGACTATCAGGGAATTTCCAAACATATGAAATAAGAAAATTCAGTCTTACCTTATCGTCAATATCGCTCTCGCTGTCACACTGTGGATTAGAGAGAGAAAAAAAGATTTTGAGAAACACCTTCATGTACAGGGATCTTTTGCATCATCCTCTTAAATCTTTAGGATAGCTGTTTATGATGTTCACAGTTCAATGAAACACACTTCTGATGTCTGCAGAAATGCCTTTTACATTGCTAGCATAAACCAGACAAAGCCAGATCCTCTCTTATACAAATTTATGGTGTACTCTTACTTGGATGGGGGAAAGCAAACTTTAAACAAAAAAGACAATCAGTGATGTGTTATAACAACCACTGTAACATGAGTACCACAACAAAAAGCATGCCTTTTTATCATCCCAAATCATAGAATATATAGTAACAGTTTTGCATTGCTTCACCTTGATAAGCACTTTGTCATCTAACAAGGAAACTGTGAAACTGGCAATCAATTTCTAATTTAATGAGTGGTACCAAGAATAGTAATTAAAATACATCATAAATTCTGGTACATTTTTTAGTTTGAATGAGATCACGATCCCAGGAGGAAGTGTTTACTGAAAGAGTTTTGGAGTGCAATCTCTTTCAGGCTCTGAAAATGAAATGCTCTCTTTTCACAGCACGAATGATGGAAAGATAACTTGAGCACTGAACATTTCAGGACATGCACATCTTGCTGGCTGGAGCTCAGAAAGATTTACAGTTGGGAGCAGCAGTAAATCTCTTGGTGTCTGTTATGCTGACAGAAGTGGTCAGTGTGTTCTGTAGCCGTGGTGCCCAATGGGAATTTTCTCCTTGAGCCAGCTGCTGATGGGGATGGCCTGGTGGGTTTCTGTAACTGGCAGCACCCTACAGAATTCACTGGGTCAACAAGAGGGGACTCTGTAAGCCAGCAGTGACAACCTCCAAATGTGGAAATGGTCCATGAGAACACACATGATTTGGTGTCATGAATGTAAAAGAAGGAATAGATCTGTTTGGTCATTTTGTCCAGATTTCCTCCTGGAGTGGGGAAGAGGAATCTTTCCTCTCACATTATTTTATCCTCAAGTCACACAGCAGAAATTTCAGCTGTTACATTCTTAATTTTCTGCTGATTTATGAGAGAATATTTAATCTCTTCTTCTTCTATTTGAACCTTTTATTTTTAAATTCTCTGACACACACCAAGCACACAAACAGCCCCAATATATTGGAGGAATCTCCCACAGTGATTCTGCAGTGAAGAGTGCTCAGTTTCCCAAGTGACACCTTATTCCCGTTTTACTGCAGTGAAAATGCTTGGTTTAAGGAATCTGTTTTTCTGTAGTCTTAGCCTAAGCAGAACTCTTTTTCTTTCAAAAGGAAACCATTTTACACTGTCCCACATGATCCACAGCATGTTTTTTCACAGAGAAATCTGACTGTTTAGCAGGATGTGCACAGATCTAATTGTACGTGTAACCATTCTGGAAAAGAAAGAACCTGGAGAAAAATGGAAGAAGTAATAGGACACTGCCTTGCAGGGGCCAGGAGCTGTGGGTGGGAAAGTTCTACAGGAAAAACCAGAGTTAATACCAGCAAACTGCACAAAGTCCCAGCCAATTGCTTTGTAGTAGGCAAGAACACCGGAACACCGGGTAGCCATGTCTTTAGTAAATCCCTTGCCACAAGCCATTTGTGCCTTTTTTGTGACTTTTATTCCGTCACTGACCTTTATGAATATTATTATACAAAACACAGTTTCTGTTGGTTTTTTTTTTTTTTTCACAAACCAAAAGTAAACTCAATCCTGATAAATCACCACGAGCAGCCATCTGCTGACTTCCCCAAGCCCGTGTCATGCAACCACAAACAATTAGAAGTGTCTGCTCTGGGCTTGGAATGGGACTAATTGTCCATCACATTGAGACACGCTGAAACAGGTTTGCTGGGCAAAGGCTGCCCCAGTACCTGCTGCATCTGTGCTTGCCCAAGACAGTGATAATTGACGGTGACAGAGCAACACATTCATCAAACCTGAGCAGGGGCTGGGGGAAGAGGCAGTCACAGCAGTCCACTTCTGATTATTTACATGCTCCTGAGAAACACTGGCTGAGAGGAGGGAAGCCTTTCACCTCCACCCAGGGGGAGCTCAAATCAAGCCCTAATGCTACAGGGACTGTGCATTCCCCCAAACTATTGGCATAATGGAGTGGGTCACAAAGACCTTGCTATTTTACCCTTTAAAGCCTGTCTACACTAAAGTTACCATTTTAATCTTGGTGCTCATTCACATGAACACTCATATTTTAGAGGCAGAATATTTTGACTCTGTGATTCATCGTTCAGACTAAAGCATGTTACAGCAGAATTACACCTATTGCAAGAATGGCATAAAAATAAGTTAGCACACTCAGCCACGGGTTTCTTCAAATTGTATGCTTAGGCAATATCAACACAAATTTTAATTCTAACAGGGGCTTAAAATTGATACACTGCAGTAATAAAATAACCAAATAAATTAAACTTTGAAATCCATTTACTAGAAAGCATTCAAAATTATCACTAAATCTCAGATACTTTTGCCTATGAGTCCTGGTTCAATAAAACCTCAGTACTGTAAACATTACCAAATTTAGCTTAAAAATATTTAAGATGTAAACTATTTTTTGAACTTTAGTAACCATTATTATTCAAATACAAGGTAGTATTTTAGTCTTGTCTGGTTTTGTAACAAAACTTGTCTTTCTAATTCTTACTACATTATGATGTTAAAAAAAAAGGCAAGAGGGTTTTTCTTGTTGAAAACAGATTTCACCTCCAAAATTTGTATACCTATAATGAGTATAAAACCCTCTTACAGATGGCTTACATTACTAAAAGGTGCAGAACTGCTTTATTTAGGTGCCTAATTTTGCTTTGTACCAATATGCAACTTTGTCTCATGTAGATAAGTGAAAGTTGCAAAAAGCCAGTGAACCATCAAATCCACATGCTAGATTTTATAAACAGACATATGAATGAAGCAAACATCTGCTCTCTGAGGATACATTTTCCCCATTCAGGATGCGTAAAGACTTCATAATTAATTGCTTTTAAAATGGAAAAGACAGCAAAGAATTTTGTTTCATTTTAGCTTACATCTTCCTTACTTTAATCATGATTGCATCAGTCTGGAAACTGCAGAAGGCAGCAGGGCTGTGGATGTGAATGTGGCTCCGTGTGGACACAGAGCCTTCTGTGAAGCTGTGACTGCAAGATGAGTGGTTTAAAAACTGCATTTGTGGCAGTGAGTTGCCTAATTTCTTCTTTGCCTTGTGAAAGCAAATCCTCTGCCCCCTCTGCAGCCGTGTAGGATCACTCACACACACACTGTCCCTTGTATTGGTTCCTACCTGGCTTTAAACCACCAAAACACTTATCTTAATCCATGTGAGAATGTTCCAAACTGGCCTACAGGATGAGAGATTGTGGGGAAGAATTAACACATTGATATTTATAAAATTCGGATTTCTGCTTAACATACAAGAAAACAAAAACTTGAGACTCATGGCTACCAATCTATGCTAACTTCCCACTGACTCTTGAGGAAAATACAACCAGCTTTGGTAGAAAAGACCCCAAGCTTCAGAATTCTCACAGGTTTTCTTTGTTTCATGTAAAAGGAACAGGCTCCAACACTTGCATCAAGAAACAGGAACCCAGAGGCTGCTGAACGAGCAACAGCACAGAAAAACCAACGCCAGCAAAACCAAAGGGCCCAGACAGAGCTGTGAAAAGCAGAAGCACTGCTGACCCCTGTCCCTCCCCTGGCCGGGGTGTGCGTGTTGAAAAGCCCCAGTTTGGAAGGGCTGGTTCAGATTTTTTGGGAACTCCTTCAGCCTCACACGCCTGCTCTCCTCCAGCCTCCTCCTCCTCACCCCTGCCTGCAGAGCCCTGGCTCAGCACAGAGGCTCAGGCAGGGACCTTCCATCCCGGGGATGCTGGAATGAATAATGCAGTCATGGGAGAAACTGGTTCAGCCACAGAGGATTTTCTGTGTCTTAAAAGCCAACTTATCCCGTGTGAGGAGGAGGAGGAGGAGGCCATGCTGCGAAGGCTGAGGCCACCACCCAGCCAGGCTCACCTCCCACGCTGCTGTTGTTGAGGGACAAAAGCCCTCGTCAAAACAAAAAAAAGTTAAAGAAAATGTGGAGAATGGCAACTGTTGAAAGCAACGGGGGCTCATTGAAAGACAAAAGCTTCAATTACCTGGATTTTTCTAAAGTCCTGTTAACACTCCTGGTCTATAAGCAGGACTGTAAACAGCCATTGTACAGGGTTCATAAAAGCTCCTAAAGGGATTATTCACTGGGTTGTGCCAATTGCATCTCAATTCCACCAAGAATGTTTGCAAAGTCGACCCCTAATTGCACAGCTTTTTGGAAACAATTTCTTGCAGTGACAGATTCCAGCTGGAAGGAAGCCTCCCATGAGGTGAGGTTCAGCAGGACAACACAAAACTCAGGAATCACAGATGGAGCGTCCATGTGTGCAGACTGGGCCTTGTGGTTTCTCATTTTTTGGATGCCTGAGGTGAAATCTCTCTTTACAAGACCCCTCTCCATCATGGCTTTCCAACCAGGCAAGGAGGTGCGATGCATTCCATCACCTCCTTCTACAAACCACCTCAAGAGGAGACAAAGATGGACTTATGGCTATTGTAAAACAGGCAACAACATATTTGGCAAACGACCTTCTCTTACCATTAGACTGGTATCGAGGTCCTTACAAGCCATATTTAAACTGTACCATGATTCTCAGTGTTTTCTGGTGAGTTTAGGGATCAGGAGAGTGTCTTTTGACTCTTTTCTTACCCCCAATGTTTTAACTAATACATCATCCAGCTTTTCTTCACATAATAAAAACATTACATTGATTAACTGACACCATATAGTCATGTGAACTGTCTCACACCAGGAATAAGAGCTTCAAGAAATGAAAACAAAACCAACCAAGTCTCCTAAGACTGCCACCAAACTGGCAATACCTGGATGTTACGCCACAATGGGTACAGAGAAATATGGTTATTTCAACTGGAGCCACTTCCTCCAAGCTTTTGAGAAGTCACCTCAGCTTATCCACACAAACACATGGTTATCTCCTACTTCACCCAAACCCAGTGGTTTTTGATTTAGGTTGTGCCTACACAGTCCCAAGGCTGTGGGCCCTGTTATGCCAGACACTGCCCAGACAGCTGAGGGAAAGTCTTGTTTTTTTCCTCTCCACATAAACACACATACCTATAGATATTATTTATATTATGATTAAGCACAGGGTGATAGACATCTAAGGTAGCCATGTGAAGAAACAGATCCCAGCCTGGAGGGAAATGCAATCTCACCAGTCTACCTGCAACTAGAACTGTCTGGGGAAGTGCAAGGCTGAGAGGAGAGGAGGCAAAAATATTAAATATACAGCCTACAACGCTACAATGAAAGCTGACAGGGTAGAATATGGATGTAGAAAGTTGCACAGAATATCTGAACAGTGTAGACACCTATGCAGCCTGCACACCCACTCCACAGCCATGTTACCACTATCATACTATTTCCAACCATATTTAGTTACTGAATTTTCTTTAAATAGCAAGGCTTGGGGAAGTACTAAGCTTAAATCCTGAGTTGTTAAAGTTTCTTTTAAAGGAAGGAGTAAAATCAAGCCTGTTTTTAAGAGCCCTCCCTTCTCCATGCCCTCTGAGCTGACTTCCCAGGAGCGGTGGCAGCGCCTACGGATGCGTGCTTGGGTGTGCAGGGGAGGGTGTTGTTTCCTATTAAGTCTGGCATCAGATTCATGTCTGCAGGGGCTTGCTTAAGATGATAGGAAGAGAGAGTTTTATCATGAGCCAGACTGACAGAAAAGCTTGCTAATGGGACTTGAGGCATACACAGGAAAGAAAGTGCCAAAACATTAAGCTACCGCCAAGTGTCAGAGGGCCACTGATTTATTGCAGCAATTTTGCCACTGTGTCCTTTATAAGGTCCCACAAGTCCTTCCTCCTGGCAAGAAGCTGTGAGCTGCTGCAGCTCGGGGAGAAGTTTAGATCCAGAGCACAGAAAGTGTCCAAGCGAAAGGCGGGGGCCGGGGGGAGGACGGAAATCGAATGTTGACTTGAACTTGCCCCAGGCAGCAGAGTCCTCTTAGCTCCACTGCCTCCCTGACAGCTTGATGAAATGAGTCAGGGCCTCCCCATGGCTAGACCAGCTCAGGCTTCCAAGTGCCGGGGTAGAGCTGTAAGAAACAGATTGAGCCTCAGGGCAGCAATTTTTTTTTTTCCCTTTCTCTCCTCAGCATTTGGCTGGGGGAAGGGGGAGGTTATGAGCACTACAGATGTATAGGCTGAGCCTTTGTCTGCAGAGGGGGAGGGCGAGGGGGAGAGAGAAGAACAGCAAGAGAGTATTAGCTATGGCAGCTGAGAATAGCCCAGAGCACTATAACTAATTTTGAGGGGCAGTGATGCATTGTACGGGCTATGTGCTGTTTGGTCTGAGGGGGCCCCTGTTGTGAAGCAGCAATCAAGAGGACATTTTGTTAAGTGACCAACAGCTGTCATCTGCAAGCCCAGAGTGGGGAAGGAGGGAGCAAGGGGAAGGGAAAAAGGAAAAAAAAAAAAGAAAAAAAAAAGAAAAAAAAAAGAGCATTTGTCCCTCGGAGGCAGAGCACATTAATCCACCAATCTGCCACAGCTTTAACTCTAAACGTGCTCGGTGCCTCCAAAGACTCGAGCTCCACTCCATCAGCCACCCGGAGACATGGGCACCTCCTGCCCTGCTCCAGCCTGCCCGATGCAGGGAGCTTCTCTACCTCTGTGGGTTGAGAAACTGACGTTAAAAATACTGTTTAAGTCTCTTTTCATTCCATAAAATTGAGTTGATCTGCTGCAGCTTAGGGTCAATCCCTCAAGGACTGTTTTTCCCCCCTTCCCTTTTTCATAGCACTCATAAATTAATCAGGAAGACCCTGACTAAGTCATTTCATGCTGTACAACATAAAAGAAAGTCCCCTGATGATCCATGCAAGGATCTATTAAAAGCGGGAGGAGGGAGGGAGGAAGGGTTAGGGAAGAGGGAGAAAAGGGAGAGGGGGGAAGGAAAAAATCTCAACCTTTTTGATATTTTAGGATAAAAGCTGGAGGACTTTGTTATGAATTCTAGCCAACATCAAAACACCTTAAATAATTCAAAGAACATGTTAAAGGGAAGAAACTGAATGTTGCTCTGATGTTCAGTTGATGCAACGCAGAATATTACCCAAAACAGCACAGCCTGTTAAGGGAGACAGCAGCCTTGAGCATTTCAGTTCTTTAGAAAAATGTCAGAACCTGTAAAAATCATAATTTCCAGCAACTTTTTTTTTTTTTGCATGATATAAACTCAGCGAGACTGAAATGTAGGTTTCTGACAAGCTGTTAACAAGACAACTTTAGAAATCTGTCTGGAGCTCTCAGGGAGATGGGCTGCCATTTCACTGCTTCGAAGAAGTTCATGACATGACAAGCAAAAATCAGGGAACAGAGACCTAAAAACCACGGTGTAATTTTCATTTGCTTCTGTCGTGAAAGAATTGAAGCAGAAATATTAGAAGGCTGCACAACTAAAAAAGCCAGGAACTGGAAAATCATTGCTGTGGTTTGACAAGCACATCTTTTATGCTGAAAATGGTTTCTTTATTATTATACCTATACACAGGAAAGCACTTTGGAGAAAAAGGGATAATCACAAATTATTCCTTGAGATCTACAAAATAAGATCTACAGCTGCCTGCTTTCCAGCCAAGTCTAAAAATTACCTGGTTCAAAGGAGAGAGTGACCAACCCATCTTGAAAGAGCTGTAAGAGCCACCAAATTTCTCTTCATTTCCCACATCCTTGCCCTTCCCCCTCAAGAGGAGTGGTAAAAAGATCTTTCCATAGTGCAGTCTTTTACTGGAGCCTACACAGATGAATGTTGCTACCTAAATGCTCAATAAAGACACATTCATTAAAAATAGAAAAGTCATCATCCAATGCCATCTACACAGCAGAGTGTGGTGCCTCACTCAGGAGAGGCCTTCTGGCTGGTTTACCATATTATACCTCCTACTTCAGGCCTTAATATACCAGGAGAGTGCTTTGCCATAATTTTTGGATGAATTAATGATGCTCTTTCCAGAATCAATCTATTCTACTCAATGGTCAGTAAAAAGTAGATCGATCTATCTATCTATCTATCGATCTATCTATCTATCTATCTATCTATCTATCTATCTATCTATCTATCTATCTATCTATCTATCTATCCCCATATAATTCACCTCTCTCAGTATATAGTCTCCCTCACTTTCACTATCAGGACTCATTCTAAGTATGTAGTGGTAGGCTGATGTAGCTGCCTGGAAGTCAATTTACTGACTGTGATTGACTCATTATCTATGGCTGCAGAATCTCAGCACACTTGGGAAAGCTTGGAAAACCCAACATACAATTTTATGCCTAATTTCAGCCCATATTTCCCAAGAAGAAGAGTGATGGGACAATGCAGGAGGTAATTTTCACTTGTACTGTCTATGACTACACCAAAGGGTAATGTGAATTATGGACCACACTTAGCCCAGCATTTGCAGGGATCACACAAATAATGAACTGAAGCTTTTTCACCTCTTTCCTATCTCTCCTTGTTTCCACACCATCTCTGGTGGTGCACCCACAGCCACACTTGGGTAATTGAAAGAACAGTGCACACAGAGTTGAGTGGTTGATGCTGCATTTCACCAATTTATAAAACACAGGAAACTCTGACAAGAAAAGGGATGCAGCCTGCTTCTCTTCTGAAGTGCTCACAAGCTCTTTTCACTCTTCCCTCGCTTGGGCATTGTGTTACCTGTCACTCATTTTCTTTTCATTAGACAGACACTCTTGGAGACATTACAGAAGCTGTACATGGGTTTTCACTAAGGAACCAGAGAAACACCCATTACTTTCTAATTCTCTTGTTTTAGGCTATGACTAACACTAACTGCTTGCAAGAGACATCTTGCCTTGCTGCTCCCCTTTACCACGAGCCTCCTGGCCCAGAGCTACCTGGACCCCTGCCCCAGCTGCTTTGGTCCCTCATGCTCTCCTGGGAGGAGCAGAAACCAAGATGGGATTTGCAGTGACCGCACAGAGCAACTCTAGTTTTGTTTCTGTTGATATGTCCAACAGAAGAAAAATGGCTTAAAGCCATTATTTATAACAATGAGAGGCTGCTGCTGTTTGGAGAGGGGGTTATAAGCTTTCTCTAAAATTAAGGAGTTCAGGACTTAATATGGATATAGTCAAAAGCCACTTTAACCATAATGATCTGTCTGGTAATTCCCCATTTGCTATAAACATCAGTTTTCTTCTATTTGGATTGCAAATCTAGTCTATTACTATGCCATGTCCACGTCACTGTGGAGTCACCAAGAACTATTGGGCCAGCACAAAACAACAGAATTTGTTAAAGTGCCCTCCTCTAATGGAAAGCATTTAGTTATTCTCAGCTGTGTGACTCCGTTTGGGAGCTCCATTTACATATTTATTTAGTAGAGAACATGCATGGCTGTCTTCCCTCCGTGCAGAACCATTATGAGCTGCAGGAAGCTGTTAGAGAGGATTTCAGCATGGAACTCAGGAGGAAAGGCATTTCCAAATACCTCCCTATCCTGCTTAATGACAGCCACCCTCTGGAATCACGGTGATGGATTGCTGGTTATGAAACTTGCTGTGGTTTCTTACAGCTCATTCACATGAATGCTTATTTTATTTCATTTATACATTTAATTTCTTGATGTATATATTTACACACACACACACACTCTTTTTCTCATGCTGCCAACTTCCTTTCCTCCTTACTTCTCCCTTTAAGCCCAAGTGGTCCAGCAACAAAAGAACACACCAGGTTATGCATGGAGACACCCATCTGAGAACCCTAAAGTTCCCCCACAGGTATATTACAGCTTTTTGCATTCAAATTCAAGCTGAAGGCCCAAAAATGTCTAACATGAACATTCAGAAGAGGGGACTAATTTCAGAACCAGAGCTGACATGACTCAGGTATGAAGGCAAATCTCTGCTGTGCCTTGGGCTGGAGCTGGCAGGAGGAGTGACTGAAGCCAGGCTCAGATCAGGGGGGTGAAGCTGGGCTGACCAGCTGCACACCTGGAAACACACCACCACTATC
This sequence comes from Camarhynchus parvulus, assembly GCF_901933205.1. NCBI lineage: Eukaryota > Metazoa > Chordata > Aves > Passeriformes > Thraupidae > Camarhynchus > Camarhynchus parvulus. Next base: position 7,495,500 of record NC_044585.1, read on the forward strand.
CTGGTATACAGAATATTTTACAGCACTGTTTGATTAGGGATTCTGGACCTGGAAAACAATGTTAAAGCACCTACTGTGTTCTCAAAATACATTAATTCAGTGAAAAGAACTTCAGCTCATTCTTCACTTAATGAATATATGAAGGTTATGTGAATCAGCTGCTTTGTTTTGCCAAATGCCTTTAGTCACTAAAAGTCCCTGTTGCTGTCAGGGACAAGATTAACTATACTTATATATAATTAATGTAATAATTAATGTTATTTAATTCCACTGCTATTTAACTCATAGCAAGGTTTATGTTGTTGTGGGTAAAAATACTAAGCTTACTATAGCCACCATTAATGTTTGCATTATTGAACATTAAAATTCAAATCTGGTAAAATATTTAGCACAAGAATTGAGACATCCACAGAAGGCCTATTTCTCCAAGGAAATCCACAGCATGTGCTTATGATTTCAACCACTGCCTTTAAAATAAACCTTAAGGGATGGCTGCCCCACTCACCAAAGGCGAACTACCTTGGAACAAAGAAATTCACCAAGAGAGAAATAAAACGATTTTAATATGAAAACTAAAAACCACCTCTGCACACTCCCACACCCCCAATATCCAGCAGTTGTCATTAGCATTAATACAATGCAAATTAAGTCCCCTTTTTTTCTTTCACTCTATTTAGATCTTAGAAATATTAAAGTAGATAAGTCTTGGACGTGAAGGACAAGCAGTGCCTAGGACATACATTTGGGCATCTTCAATGTAATCTAAGGAATATAGCAGAGACTTCAAGCTAATTTGCTAAGAAAATAACAGCTTGGTTATTCACTCTAACAGAATTACACCCCATCAAAGCTAAATATAAAAGCTTCAAGACCTATGCCATGACCTGAAGAATACTTCTTTGGGCCACTAAATGACAAGCCTTTAAACACTAAGCAAATTTGAAAACATATATATCCTACTCCAGGTAAAATTGTAAAGGCTTCCTCCTACCTTAGCATGTCTGTTCATCTCTTTCAAAACCCCTAGATATTCATTTGTTCTTGTCAGCCCCCAAAATGCCCACGATTGATGGAATTGTAATGATTTACAAATGGAGCCTCCTACCTCACTGTTCTGCTTTCAGGCTGCCAGGGTAGCTTGAGCAGCACTGACCCCAAAGACCAAGATAAGGGTTGGCTGTACATGTTGAAAGATGGGAATGTGAGTATCCTCAGCTAAGCCATCCTGAAACTTTCTGAACAGGCTTGAGCAAATTTATGCTTTCTGTTGTCACCTTTTAAATATGTATTTTTCTTCCAGAGCTGATGAGGAAACGCTCAGCTCTGTGCATAGATGTCATTTATGAATAGAAGTTCTAACATGTCAGTGTTCCCTCAGCACTGACGACCACCTATATGTCTAATCCAGACTTGAGCAATTAAAGAATAAAAGAAAGAGAAAACATCTCAGCAGGAGGGGAAAGAAGAGAAAAAGAACAGACTGAAGAGTAAAAATGGAAAAAAACAACTTACTGCTCTGTGGACCAATAAAGAGATGGGGCTACCAACACTGTTGGGAATGGACTCTATCACCTTTCATTAGCACAAAGAGGAAATAATCATTAGCTGGAATAAGCTATTATGTATTTGTCACAGAGTCAGAACACATTGAACTATACAAACCTTTTATTTTCCAGTAAGTTATGATGAACAGAGGCAAATGTGAGATCTATTTGAAGAACTGGAAAATACCTTGACCAGGATATTTTAACCCCTCTCAGTCCGTGTGCACTATGAAGCAGGCAAGTTTTCCTGCTCCAAAGGGAGCTGTGGCACAGTGGGTTGTTCTTTTTTCACTTGTGAATGTTGCTGTATCAGCTGTGACACACCAACCAGCTCACGTGTGGTTTGCAGCCACACTCAGCAATAAAATGCATAAACAGCAACTCACGATAATGCTATTATTAGTACGTGTCCCTACTGCATATCCAATAACAACAGGGGTTTTCACAGACTGCAGAGCAATCAGGTGCTTTAAATATGCTTTAAAGCCTCTTCATGGAGTGAGTGAGGGGAAGTTCCTCTCAGAGTTTATGCAAAGTACTTGCACAGGTAACTGAAGGCTTAAGAGCTTCTGGGCAGCTTTTAGAACCACAGGGATGAGAATTACAGAACTAATAATCAATGTACAGCAAAAAATATTCCTTTAAATTCACACCTAATACTTGTTCATGAAGCAGAAGCAGTACTCAAAACAAACCACTGTGTTAGCTCAGCTGGCTAATGAATAATTGCCACAATTACAAAAACAAATCTTTGTTTTCAATTTTCAGTAAGCAGAGCTTTAGAAGAACAAACTGCTCTTGAAAGCATGATAGTTTTTTTTCCCCTAAAAAAGGAAAGAAAGAAATCCTTCCTAGCAACTGCAATTATGATACTTTCATGTCAAATGAATTATATTACAGAAAATAAATCTTTCTAAGATGCACAAGAGGGTTATCTGGCTCCAGTCAGACTTGTGCATTACTGGTTTTATATGTTGTACTCTACTTGATTAATATAGGTAATCAAATTATACTGCCTTCCACTGTGCTCTCAAATTCAAGGCTATAATGTTTTCAATGACAAAGTTCATAGAGTTGTATAAAAATGTACCTCATGCTGTACCAGCCCTTTATTGCTGTAGTAAAACACCATTTTCAATTTAGTAATAAGTGATATAAAACAGAGTGTCTTGATTGGCAGGGTCGTATTCATTATGCAGTGCCCTACGACACAGCGCAGCTCCCAGTGAAAATTTAAGGGCAGAATCTACCACAATCTCAGATGTTGATACTTAAGGGAATTAAATGATTCCTTTCTCATGAGTTCTCCAAAGGAAGGACAAGAAATTGAACAGAAACACACACACACAGACAGGTGTGGATGGAAAAGAGAAAGGGGCAGGAACGGACTCATCATAACATCCCGGCTCTTTTGCACCACAGCCAATCCTACACTCTTGCTTCCCACCTGGAATAGGAAAGGAGAAGAGAAAATGACAGAAAAAGAGGAAGAATGACACTCAGGATAGCAGCAAATATTGGAGAAATCTTCCTGGCTCTTCCAGTGGCCTGAGCAGTGACCAGAAGAAGCGACTCTGAGTGTTTAACTTGAGGGGCCTTAATGAAGTTGTGTTATCAAGCGCTCTTCACTTTATGAACATCAGGATTCTCTAAAGAGCTGTAAATTAGCCTGTCAAAACCGGTAACATCTTAACTTTGCAGCTATCTTTGAATATGTAAATTGTAACCCTTCCCTTCCTTCTTCTCCCTTCCATAAATCAGGAATAATTTACCTTATCTGTGAACAAACCAACCAATCTGCGGATTCCACAGAGGCCAAGTATTCTGGTGAGCCTTGTCATCACTGTGAACACTATCTAGAGGAGCAAGAATTATAAAGCCATTTTCTGTTGAACTAAATGGCAGAGATATTGTCAGCTGGTATCTTTTCTAAGCATGTACAGTGAGCAAATGATATGATCAGGAAAGACAACTCTTGGAGTCAGGAATTAGTAATGTTATCTTAGTTTTGTTTCCTTGGCAACTTGACCTTTCATAATTTGCCCAAAGGCAAAATATGGGCAGCATATCCCTTTCAAATCATACCTCAATAATCTTCTGATTAAAAGCATCACCAGAATGTGGCCTTGCCATAAGATGGAGAATTAACGACTCTCTACTAAATGATCCACTGATGTTGAATCTAATTTAAGTAGCCTTGCAAGAATATTTAACACTTAATGATAGGCTCTGTATTAGAGTAGGTTTAATCTAGGATGCAGCCACAGATGTCATAAGAAGGAATTAATCAGCATTGCTTCCACTAAAACAGAAATGCAAAATTGCTGAACAGAATGTATTAGAAACAGATTAAAGAACTGGGACTTAAAACATAAAAGAAAGAGAGCTGATACCACCCTCAGAGAGCTAATTTTAAATACAGGAAAACTTAATTCGCCTTTAACTGAGGAATTGGGGTGTTTGAAGTTACTAAAGAGAAGCTTGCGTTATCAAGAAGCAAAGAAAGGCAGATAGTCTTTTCCTTCATCAATTAAAAATGAAAGCCCAACCCAAATATTAATGCCTGCCTTAAATCCCAGCAAAATGAAGTTATTGATGCTCTTGGGACTATGGCTGCATCCCATATGATGCTCTGTACTCAATGGAGTGCTGTGGAAGTTTCATTGGTTTGAAAAACTCCTGCCTAATTTAGATAAGTTACCTTTCAGAAAAGCAAATCTTGGAAAGAGAGAAACAGACCCTATGGTTTTTGAAATGTGTGCACTTGGGGGAAAATAGGAAATACTGTGTTTTAAAATGCCCAGTACTGAGAGAACTTGCCCATCCAAAAGTTTGTGCAAAGATCTTCATTACAATCAGTTATTGTTGCATCATTCAATTTATGTTCTCCCTTCTTGTTTGAGGACTTCGTGCTGCCCACAGAGTTTTTGCTGCCCAGTTTCTTTCATTACAGAAGGCATGTTAAAGCATAAAGGCAGAAGGGAGCACAGAGCATCACTTCAGAGCATTCATATAGCACAAGTCATTACAGTTCAGACAGTAACTCTCCTCTGTTCTTGATCTGAAGATATTCAGAGTGAATCCCCTAGTCATATGAATCTTTAGAAGCACATGTCATGGATTAAAAATTGCATTCTTAAAATTTTTTAGCTACAGTTAACGTTCCTGGTAATGACATGGAAAACCTCAGTTCAGCACAATTTTCTCCTGAAAATATCAAGGTGTGTGCTGAATACTCCAATGGCCTGATTCAACAAGTCCAATTCCTGATTTAGTATCATGGCTATTAAATGGTTTTGGGCTCAGTTGAGTGGCCCTTCCTTGAAAAATTATGAAACAATCCAGCTTCGGTCCCAATTTTCATTGATAGCCTAATAATCTCAGTGCATGTTCCCAAATGAATAAAAAACTTACATAAAGCTTTGATCTCGATGGAAGAATCCATCAAGACTTCCCATTTGTCTCCCTAATTACTTGCTTTGATGCTCCTGGCTTGCAATCAGCGCATAAGTTAATGTCCTGGGGTTGCCATGGCTACCAGCAGTGAAGCAGAGGGAGCCATGGCTCTGCACATCAGCCACCTCTGCTCCAGCTCTGCCTCCCTTCCCCGGCTGCTCCTCCACCAGGGAGGGTGGCAAGGTTCTCCTGTACTGAGCCAGAGTTGATAAAATAATTCCTGTTCATGTTACTGCAGGTGTTGCTGGTAACATCCACTTCGCCCTTCTCTCTGCTGCTCATACACTGCAGGTCTGGAAAGAAGGAAGTGGTCAGAAGACAAGAGTGCAAGCAAGGACTGGATTCACTTCCTAACCTGAACCACAGATTGCCAAGTGGTTCTGAACCTTGATTTTCCTGACTCTTGGAGGACAAGAGTGATGCATCTTTCACCCCACAGTCCTGTTTTGAGAACACAGTGCTAAGAGAAAAGGAGCAATAATATTCAATTTTCATTAAAAATTTGCTTTTAAGTGAGTTCCCTATATTCCTACAACTTCCTGGTTAAAGACCTTTCATTAAACCTCCACACTTCTTTTTTAATAAAGGACACCGAATAAGTAATGATGCATAATATACTCCAACATTACTAGTAATTGCTCACTGAAAATAAGAAATGAGAAAGCACTTTCTTATTTGCTTATCTGATGACCTCTAAAGACAATGACACACATGATAAATCCACAGTGTGATGTATTTCCTGATTTATTGTATTGATCTGATTTAATGTAATATCCAGAAATGCAGCACTAACCTATTAAGCGTCAACAAAAGTTATATTTTGTTCTGAAGCGTACTTGTAACTTAAGTCCACACACAAATTTTTGTACCTTGTGCAATTCTGTGAATTGCACAAAGTTCATAGAAGTTTTCAGCACAATCTGTTCTCAGAAATTTCCATTCTGAAAAGGATGACAAACAAATGAAATATATGAGTGGGAACCATCATCCTACCATATTTCAAATAACTAACCAAGGATGACTGAAAAATTCCTACAGCAACAACACAATGCTGCTTATTTCAGTTATTAGGAAGATAGATTACTTCAATACTCTGTTCCTGCCAAAGTCTTAGGCATTTTTTTAAGTGTATGAACTCTAAATCTTTTTTGTTCTGAATGCAGTACTTTCCTCTGGGAGGTATAGTACATGGTAAGTATGAAAAGTTAACATGTAATTAGCAGGGTAATGTCTAAGCAAATTGCATCATGCTAGAGTTAATAGAGGTTCAGATCAGAAATATTCCTCTGAGCACAGGCAGCAGGAATTACAAGTTTCTATAATGCTCAGTCACCTGAAAACCTTCAGGATCCTGAAGCACCTGCCAAACACCCTGGCACCTCCGATGCTCTGCTGGTCCTGGCCAACCTGTGGTGTTCAGCACTGCTCCACCGGGATTTGTCCTGAAGTTTGGCAATCATTTGGACACAGCTTTTGCAACGAACAAATGGTTGGTGGGATGGTGGGAGATGACAGCACTCACATACTACAGGACCAGGCTCTAAATATTTACCCACAGTATGACACCAGGACACTTTGATTAGACGGTCTCTTGCTAATTTCCCTCACAATTAAATTCACTTATTTTACTCAACGAGTGACTATTAAAAATAAATCGACTGCATTTTTATTTTTGTAGATGTTGTAGTTAAGTCATGCCTGACAAGATGTGATCAGAAGCACTGCACAAGTAACAGGGTTGCATTTGTAACAGACAGCCCAGTGCAGTGCCAATGCTCTCTCTGAACCCACCAGCACTGGTAGCCTAACAAATTCTATTTAATTTAGAAACAAATAGCAAGGAGAAAGAGGGAGATTCCATATTAATTAAATGGGCTTAGGGAAGAAGAGCCAATTTGGGCACAAATACTACATGTTAAATTTCTTAAATTACACCAATGCTACATTCTACTCAGCAACTCCAGGACCTACATAATTACAGAAAACAGCTCAGTGAAGCAACAATCAGAAGAAGCAGAAATCAGAGTGAACAGATTAGAGCAATCATAATGGGACAATCCATAGAAATAAGGATAATAATTTTTCAAATGACTAATGATAGTGCCAAATGTTAAATACAAGGAAGAAAAGCAGTAGGAGCTATTTTGAGACAACTGCCTTTCTTCTAAAGAACACAACACTGAAGAGCTTGGATTCATCTCTCCAATACCATGGCTCATAGTATGATGGTTTTAACACACAGCACATGAGAGAGAATACATAAGCCAACATAAAATTCAGCATGATTAATATATGATTAGTTCACGTTTGTACAATGCTTTGAAGATGTAAAATGCTAATTAGAATTTCTGGCTTAGGCTGGTTGATACCCCAATGCAATCCAGATCAGTAAATAAGAAACTGCAGAAGTTTATCTGCCCAAAGATTGAAGAACCCACGAGACACAAGGAAATGCTTTAAATTTCAAGTGAATAAACAAATGTATAAAAGGGAGAGAGAAGGAGTATTCAATGCCCCAGTGAAGATATTTAAGATAGATAAATGAAAATTCTTAAGACAGAAAGATGGAGCTCATAATTATTTGAAAAACACTGTTTTACCTCCTTCTACCATGACCAGAAATACTCCCATTGGTTTGTGAGATACAGAGATATCTCAGGAATCAGTAAACATTTGCTGAACTTCAAAAATCTAATGGCCTTAGTGGAACATAAACAAGTATCTTCCCAAGAGTTGTTCTGTAGTAATGAGAACGAAAAAAAATATTTAGTCTGACATGTACAAGGAAAAAAAAAAAGATGTACCCTCAGAATGGAGAGTGAATAAATTCCTGCCCAGCTTTCATCAGAAATTCTGAAACTGGACTTCAATAAGGTGGTAGAGAATGAAATCTGTATTAGAGGAACAGTATGTGGCAGAATATGTAAAATCATTTCCAGCCAAAAGGCCATCCCAGTACATCACTCTCGTGGGACCAATGCAGAGCCCGGGATCAAACCAGAATGCCATCCAACAGAGAGATGTTGACTCTGCTACTGATCTGGCCTTTTCCTGCTTAATTAAAGCCACTGAACACTCGAGCTGGAAACCTGTAATCCCCATTAAAGTGCCATTTTAGCAGTAGGTGATCAGACCTTTCAAGCTACACTAAGTAATTATGCTAGCAGGAACCATGAGTAGTATAAATGTGGCCACAGGAAGGCTCTTAATGCCCAATCTGGTAACCTCTGAGGATTACCAGGCAAACTAGTACCTGCAGCTCCAGCCATGCCTCAGTGGAGACTGAGGTCCCAGGAGGCAGCTGTACCCAGTGCAATGCAGGGAGCTCGTGTGGCTCTAATCCTATAAAAGTACAGAGCAAGATTGGGTAACCACATCTGCGGGAGCAGGCACTGCATGTCGTGGTTTGAAATAAAATAAAGATGAAGTGTACCAAAACAGTAGGCACAAAACAAGGAAATACTCAGTGTGTGAACATTTACTTTTGAACTCCATTATGATGCAGAAATAGACATGGAGGCTCACAGAACAAAAACTGGTTTTTTTTTTTTTTTAATGGAATAAGAAATGTGGCTAAGGAAAGTCCCAGTAATACAAAAACCATGAAGAGTTAAAACCACTACAGATGCATCACAGTTGCTCTTCAAGCTTAACAAAATCTCTGTGAGCTGACGTCAAAAATAATATTTGGGGACCAGGGAAAGTGGGGTCTCCTAGTGATGCCCCATGGTTGGAAAACAGATTGACATGATGCAGAAATCACATTAAGCCACTTATTCTCCAGTGCCTGAGTTACTGAAAAGAACTGAGGAAGAAGAAAGACAAAACAAAGCAAACCTCCTTAATTACTGTTAAAATGAAACAAAGGCACTTTCTTATTATGCAGGATGCACATTTGTCTGTAGTGGGCTCTTGTAGAGGTCTAGGACTATCACTCACATAATGTATGAAAAGATGTAATCCCTAGGTATATACAAATCTTTGCCAAGTGTTTTTAAAGCTAGAGTCTGTAGTAACACATATTTTGCAGCAAATATTTAGAATGAAATATTTCATAAAGTACTTCAGCACTTCTTTGAGTGTTTAATTTATCTGACATAAAAGAACAAGAGTGTATAGCATTTTCCTGTAAGTGGATGTAAAATACGCATTGCATGGATCCCTATAATTAAAAAAACAGCAAATCATTGTCATTAATGCACAAGCAAGATCATAAATGAATACATTATTAAGTCCTACTGAATTAATGTTTAACTGCAATAGAGTTGAAATTGAATGAGGCAATTAATCAGAGTAAGAACTGAAAAAAAAAAAGCCACATCTGTCTCACTTTGAATACATTGAGCAAAACGACCTTCAAAACGGCACTGCCAATCACACCACGCCGCCCACTGATTTGACAGTCTTGGTGCCACCACAGAGAGAAAGTTTAGTCAGTGTAACAGAGACAAGCTTTCCATCTGAGTCACTTCATGGGTACATCTCACCCTGAGGGAATAAAACATTATGTCTCAAGGGTCTTATTTCATAAAATCATGAATGTTCAGATGGTGAAGATCATGCTGGTTATAAATGTGAACTACATCTGCTCAAAGTCACCAGAAAATGAAACTGGGGGAGTTGACATACATTAATGATAATTTTTACAGGCTTAATGCTCTTCAACATCTAGGGGAGGCTAAAAAAAATAATGTTCAGAAGCTTTTGTTCCATGGATTGTGCTTTGATCAACTAAAATACATTAATTTAAATTTCCCTTCATCAGTTTCCAACTCCGTAGTGGAATTTTCTTTAACGGGTTAATTAAACTCCATCAGGTTCTTAACTGTTGAAAAGTCTTAGTTCAATTTATTTCAGAGTTTAAGGAGGAGTAAAATGATAATACTAATGATGATAATGACCCTTCTGCTAGCTAAAGCTTTTTGCACTTCCCATGTAGAACAGTACCTATTGTTCACCAGTCCTACCTTTGACAGATCGGTAGGGATATGTACTTTTCTTCTGTGTAACATATTATGAATATTAAACAATATTTAAAAAGAAAAATCCATTGGTATTTTTGTAGCAAGTTCTTAAGCAATAATTATCTTTGAATAAAGATTTTTTTTCACCCTCAATGCAAATGAACTGCAAATTTTCCAAGCCACAATTGTTTTACTACATTGCCTTGATGGAGCGACTGGCATGAAGGTAAATCAGCATACTCCCTTCCCTTTCAGCAGCAATAAGGACTAGGTTCAGGATTTTCTGGTTAAAAAATCAGGATTTCTCAGATATTCATTGATAAAGCAGCTAACAATTAGGGGTTAGGAAAGTTTGCCAGAGAACTGAGTGGTTAACCTGTTCCTACACTCCTGCTGTAGCAACTATCAGTGAGTGTGTTAAAGTCATCAAATTACTTTACAATGCACAATAATTTGTCATTTAGCACAATATATTGGTTTTTGCACCAAAAAAAAAGCCAAGTCAGGCTATACTGTTATCTTTCCATTAACATTTTGCAACCACATGTTTGCCCACAGCACCTTAAATGGGTACCGGAGGTCAACATGACTGGATCTGTACAGCACCTCGGTTCAGCAGGGGGAAGTTGGGGTCTCAAAGTCACTGCCACAGGCTAGGAGGGAGGTCAGCAAAACTAAAAGTTTATTCCAGCTACTGTAGAAAGCCTGAGGAATACAGACCTCATATGCCTTCTCTCTGGTCCTGTTTATTAATGAGCTTGGATCAGAGAAGGCCCTGGGAAGCATCAGGTCTCCTTTCCTGAGAAAAGTGACAGCTGGCATGGGCCAAAGCTCTCACTGGATAAACATTATTCCCTTGAAGGACAGGGAACAATACTCTTCCATATTTTAAGGGCATTTACACCATTTCCCAGGATGTATTTTCAGGCGGGCAATCTTTTGTTTGGATACCTGAGTGAGATCTAGGCATGAGCTGTGACACAGGGAATGACTTTGGAGGAGCACAGCAGGAAGGAGCCATTCCTGCTGGAACAGGACTGCCAGGTCTAAGATACCATGGCTTGTTTTAAACCCATCACAACAAAAGGGTTGAGCAGCACCTTAACACCAAGGAGGGCATTGATAATGCCAGCTACCTGCAGGGATAGTTAACCCATCCTGCTTCATGGGAAGGTGCAGGATTCAAGGCTGAATCCTGACCTGATCATAGCCAGTGGTGTGTGTTTTGTTGGCTTCCATGAGACTGATGTTGGGATCTGTAATAGAAAGGGTGAGTGAGGAAGAAGGAAGAGAAAGAGAAGAACACAAGTGGGGGCTTCATTGACACACAAACCCAAAAGATAAAATCAACACAGCAATTAGGCTTCAACAGAAACAAGACAGTTCTTTTTGTTTTGGTTTGGTTTTTTTTTTTTCAGTGTGAATGTTAATTACCGTGCCTTACAGCAGAGATAACGAGAGGGTTTTACTGCCTAGCATTTTTCAAACAAAGACATGAAAAATTCATGAGCAGGGAAGACCTTGGTGTTGAGCTTCAGTTTTCTTGTCAAATATTTCAGCTCCGGAGGTCCTTGGGAAGGTTACACAGCAATATTCAAGTCTAAAGGATGCCTGTCAGCTGGATCTAAACGGAACAGGAGTTTTATAGGCTACATGTGACCTTGTCAACGTATTTTCACTGGCCAACGGCATCTTCCAGCATCATTCACTCAGTTTACAATAAAAGAGAACACTGAAATGGCTGTTCTGCTAAGGGCACAGAACTCACTACACCAACCTGTCCAAAGCACAGCAGCTAAGATGGTTCATTTCATGATGAAATGCTGATGTCTGCATATTGCTCTGAAAATGGTCCAAATGTACCTTTGTGCTGACAATCAGATACTGGGCTCCAGGGAAACTTTGTCAGTCACAAAAAATTTATCAGGACTCTATGCAGTCCAAAATGTCACCTTTTAAATGGGAAGCAAGATCCCACTGTGTCTGGCATGGCTTCTAAGAAGATCTAAACCCTCTTTTCAAGTAACTGGCTTTAGACACACAAATGCTTTGCAAGTTAGCGGCACCTTTATTAAAACTCAGCTGAGGTGTTTTTTTCCTTAAGATTACAAAAGGAATTGCTGTTTGCTGACATGTAGGTCAGGCATAGATCAAGTGTGAGGAGAACAAGGCTGTTTAGTGGACTAACAAGAAACAAGTGTAACACAAAAGCTTTTGGGATCATGTGAAACTCCTTCCCTTCCCTTCCCTAATCAAATTCACCACAGCAGAAGCAGGAATTTGATGAGGCCTTCAAAGTCTGAACCGTTCAATGTTTTCTTTCCTTGTTAGTTTAATACAGAGAAACCCCTCAGGTGAGTCACTAAGAATCACTCTTCAAATCAAAAACTTTCCTAATCCATGTTCCCATGCTTTTAAAAATTATTCTGCATCAAAATTCTCAACATACCACCTCTTCCAGAACAGACTGTTGGACAAAGACAAGCCAACAGCCTCACCACAGTCTGTGTGCTCTATCTGTGTTGATCTCACAAAAACACCACACATCAGTAGCACGGAACATGCTGCAAGAAGAGATGCCTGAATTGTGAATTTGAGGTAATTTCTTAATTAATCTCACTTCCCAGAAAGCTTTTTTGGCAAGTAGACAGATTTAACATATGCTGGAGTCTCTGAACTTAGGCAAGAACCTTCAGATAAAAATATTACTAAACAAGGAAAATCATGGCATCTCATAATCATGGCAGTGTGTTTAAGATCTCAGTGGAGCCAAAACTTCACAAATGTATACTCATTCTCTCCCACAGCACTGTTTTGAAGCTAGACTCTTCTTTAGAATCCCAAATTTCCTGATCTGAATGGTCTGCAGAATGGTTTGTACCTGTGTTAGGCTTAGTTTCATATGTAACACCATCTTGCTGCTTGTGACTCAAGAGCCTGGGAGGTATTTCTCTTGCTAGTGTTGGTGCCACTAAACCCAGAAGGGGTTTGGCAGACACAGAGGCACTTATCAGAATTTTCTAATAATGACACTGGAATTGGAAGGCAACACTTGATCAGGTTTCCCAGTCCTGAGCCTTTAGGAGTAAAGCTGCACCCATCAGTTAGAGCAGAAGACTCTGAACACTCAAGAGAGATGCAGTGAAATCCCCAGAGGTGTCTGCCACCAAAATCAGGAAGTTTTAAGTTTCCAAGAACTACAAACCCCTACAAGCAGCTAACTCTTCAGTCAATATACTTTCTCCTTCACATCTGCTATAATTTTACTCAACCACTGCCACCATGTCCCTGCCCGGAAAAGAAATGGGATTCCACTTCTACTCTAAAAGCAACTAGTTATTAAGAATACAAAGTCTTTGTTTTACAATTAAGTGACAGGAAAGAATGCTAGCAGCTTCTTTCTCTTCTTTTATAAACTGTTGCTGATGAGTGCCATCCTGGCCTTTGAAAGATAATCTGTTGATGTTTAGAGGAAACACAGTAAACAAGAGACGAAAAGTCAAAGGCAAAGTAAATAAACACACTGGCTTCATCAATTCTGTATCTTAGCTGGGTGATAAAGAAAGATGCATTTAACCTCAGCATGCCTCTCTCAAGCACCAACACTGCCCTGTGTGACAGCCACAGGCTCTGAGCTCCCACATCCCGCTCCAGGGCACGCAGCTTTCCCAGCACTGCTCCTCAGCCCCCACTCTCAGCTCCTCTGGGTGCAGCAAGGCACAGCACTGCTCTTCCCAGCTGCTCTCCTCCATCCTCTGCTCCCTGGCTGCACTCCTCTGAGCAAACAATCTTCTCCTTCTCGGGACGTGTATTTTTGTTGCAGGAAGCATCTTTCAGAGATTTGCCTTCCTGGCAAAATTGTGAGGATGGATTCTCAGCTGCATTCTAAATCTGCTGGGAACAGCGAGTGGGGATAGACAGCTGATGTAAAATTACTAATTTTGCTTTTCTAAAGCTGACACTGTACTCACTGTGTCTTTTGGACAGCCTACACTTGCAAATCCCATCCACACACGGCTGCTTCAGTGCTTGGTAGACACATGGAGAATTCAACACTGGGTGTGGAACATTTTGGAAGTTTCTGGTCCCAGTCTGAGCCTGACTCCAGCACGACTCTAGCAGAACAGTACTTTGTGACTGCTAAGAAAACACCTGGCCTGTTAAAAACCAGAAGAATTCAAAATCCATTTGCTGCTCTTGTGACCTGAGCTTGGCACCTCCTCATCATGCAACACTGTGGTGACCCACAAATGAAAAAGAAAAAATAAATATACCTCTATAATAATTTCTGAGTCTGCACTGGGGAACAACAAAGCAGGGTTCAGGTGTTAATCCTGCACTGATGCCGAGTTTCCTCTCTCTCTGAGGTTACTGAGATCCTGACCAGCTTCCTTCTGAAATGAGTGTTTGGGCTCCACCACTCACTTTCAGTATCAGTGAGCACGAATCCTTTGCAAACCATTTTGTTTCAGACTCCACTCCTGCCAAGTGCCTTCTTTTTCTGTTTGTTTTATATTCAACAAAGCTGTCACTTCCCCTGCCTGTTCCTCCCTTGCACTCCTGTCTGTTCCTGCCATGGTGGGAAGCGCTGTCTTTCAATTCAGATCACCACAATGGTGCAGGTGAAATCTGTTAGATCACAGAGCAGCTCATGCACAAAGAAGTTCTGACTAGAGAAAAGTGTCCTGGAGATTTTCATATCAGTATCTCAGCTGGACCAATTTGTAGCTGGTTTGTGCTCTGGAGCTCCTCACTGAGAACATAATGGAGCAAATGAGGGCAGGTTTTGTCCATTGTTGCTGGCCCAAAACATTCATCAAGCTTGAGCTGCAGACCCAGCAACTGCACCACTTTGCTCCAGTTTTAAATAAGAAAATGTCTCTATGTGAGTCACCAGCGCTACCAGCATGACCAATTTGGTTTCTACTTTACCAGACATCCTGTAACTAAACCTCCAAGGGAGAAGACAAACCTAATGACTGTATATAAAAGAGTGGATCCCTCATGTTTTTCCCAGATTGTCCTAGAAACAGAGAGCTTGAGCTGAAGCAGTGCTAGTAATGCCTTGCAAAAAATTAAATCGTGCTTGTATTAAAAAAGTAAACAGGGAACTTAAAACTGGCCTATCATTTGCCATGGAAAAGGCATTCACTTTAGGTATAAGGGGGACTTCCATGGTACCAAACCACAGATACTCTCTCTCTGCTTATACCTTCAGACATCTCTGCTTGTGTATTTTTAAATTACTACCCAGTGCATTTATTTTTCTGGTTTGGGTCCAATCTACAAGATAAAGTCTGATTGAAGAGACAGAACTTAGAAAGGACAAATCCTTCACCAAAGAGGAGAAGATCTAAAGCATGTCTGCTCCCAGATTTCTTTCCTCTGAGAGGTTGTCGTTTTTCTGTTTATTACTTACTAATATGTTTAAACTGTGTTGATATCTTACCCTGACATTTTAAAGATCTATGTTTAAAAAACGATCTGTCTCTACTAGTAATGCAAATAAGATTCAGAATCACACATTGATCTCCAGGGAAGCGTGTCCACGTCCCCAAGACACGAGACACCCTGGTCCCCCTGGGGCCACGGTGGCTGCAGTTAAACCCTAAATAGCTGGGGCAGTTTCAGGTCCCAGCTGAGGCTCTGGGTTATGACTGAGCTCCCCAGCAGCACCTGCACGTCCCATGCTTGGCTACCGCTTGCTCTCTCGCTTTCATGAGAACCAAAATTCAGCCTCCTACACACCCACCACAAAGAGGAAACTCGACACAGACGCAGCCAAATCGATCCTGGCCAATGGTTAAGCAGAGGGGAATGTACCAGGCAAAGCCACCAGAGCAGTGACTAATCTGCTGGGTGAAACGTGGCCAACCTCCACCATCCTGAGCTGTGAAATCACGGCAGCCTCCATCCCAGGCTGATTTGCCCGAGAAAATAACGCAGCTGCAGGGTCAGTTTTATCATGGATTAAGCTCTTTTCCTGCTGAGCTTAATAAAAGATGGAGAGTACTCAAGTGATTGAGGCATCTCCTACAGTGGGTTGGTGACTCATCTGGGTTTAGAAAGAATTCAGGGTTTTTCCTTGCTCACAGGCCTGTATTTCAAACAGTGTTTTCTTTTGACTATTCTTGTTTTCATTTCATCTGGTTTCCATTGAGTAAAATTAGAAGCATAAAGCTTAAACTATATTGTGGACTAGTGAAACATTCAAACACACAGAGGAGTTTGTATTGAATGCAGGCCGTTTGCTGAGGATCATTATCAGCTAAGCATCACCTAACGAAGGCTGCCAGATTAACTGTCCTCAGCCATGCAACAGGAGAACATTTCCCCTGTCTCCAGCTGCCTATCCAGGATTTTTTCATTCATAGATGTGGCTTATAGCTACATATAGAGACTACTAGACACAAGAGCTCAGAGGCACAGGTGGGCTGCTTTGCTTGTTCTGCATGTAATCCTGAAGGAACCTTTGAACATTTGATACTTGCTATTCACCAGCATCAGAAACATGGCAAGGCACAGGTAACACAAAAGGAAAGTGTATTTGGCAATAACAGTAAAGGGAATAAAGTAGATTTGTTTTCAATATACTAAAAAAAAAAAAAAAAAAAGGCAACTTTCTGGAGTTAAGAGACGTGGTTCCTCTAAAATCCAGATGCTAGATCATCTTCATACTGAGCTAAATGGTCTCAGTTCATCCCCACATTCAGATGCCATAATCTAAACCCTAGATCCATGTAATTCACTGGAAAGGAGAGTGAAAAAGACTTAAATAAGAGTACTATTCAGTATTACTGTCTTACTCATGTTAAGCATTGGTCTGTAAGCTATGAATACAAACTTTCTGGCAAACTCATTTGAGACTTTACCAAGCTGTAAGAATGCACTTGTGTGCATTCTACTGAACTTCAGGGTCCCATTAATGGAAAAATGGCTGAAAATTAGATTCATTAAGCCCTGCAGAAAACTCTTCCTGCTGAGAGAACTTTGTGCTGCTGCAGGTAACCATCCACCCATTTGGGAAAAGAAAAACCAAAGAAGAAATCCAACATGACTGCTCAGATACTTGTCTCAGCCATGGCAGCACTCTGCAGGATTTGCCCAGCAGTCCACAGCCTAGCAAAGCCCAAAGGAAACCTTCAAAAGAGCACCTGAGATGGTTCAGTCCTGGTGGTTTTGTTAATTTTTGTCCTATAATTGAGATCACAAACCTAGAACCTTCCTACTGCTGGTAGTGGAAGTTGCTCTTTTACCAAAATATTGTATCATTTCTGACATAAGCAGTATGAGAATTCATGGTAATAGAGATCTATATTCCCAGGCTGCTTTTAGATTGGGTTAGAAAACAATGTATGAATGCTGAACTATTCCAACAGATCTACTGTTCCCACTCTTTTGAGAATAACAGGAAAAAATGCAGTTAGGCAGGCAAAATCCTCTGTTTTCTATATGAACAAAACCTTGTAATGAAGAAACACTTTTTTTTTTAAAGACTCTGGATTAAGTCTCAAAACCATCCTATCAACACAATATAAACATTCTTTCTAATTAGGAAGAACTTCTTATCTATTTGAAGAGAACTAAGACTGTGGTCCACATTATCACACTATTAGGAAGGATGTTATGCCATGATTTCCACATGGGAATGCTTTTTTTTTCTTAATAACACCACAACACTTGTTTAAAATGGTGTGACAAGTGTCATGGCTCTTAACAACACTTTGTAATCTGAGCAGCTGGCTTTGGGAAGGAGATGTGGCACCAGGAACCCAGGCGGCAGAAGCAGCCTGTCAATCACGGGCACATCCCGTAGCCATCGCTCCATCTTTGTCATAACTCGCCCTTGCCCTGTTTTGAAAGAAGGCAAAGGACTGGAATCTGTTATTTAGATGGTATCTGACAAGCGTGTTTAACATTCAAGCCGTTCTCCAGGGAATCAGGGCTCTGGGATCCAGCACAGCCATTGAGTCCCCAGGGAGCTGCTGGGCTGGCCGCTCACCGGGGTCACAGCCCTGCCTTGGCCACAGATTGAGAGGAGCCAAGTGCAGGCATACAGCTGAACTCATTATTATATTTTAAATGTTTCAGGAACCTCAAAAACACATTAAGTAATGCAATAATAAAACTCTCAGTGAACCTGTGCAATAACATCCATCAACAGAGGAGATGGGTAATATAATCTCTTTAGAAAAAAAAATCCTCTGCTCTATGCCTGAATTACCTTGTGCACCACAAGATAGAGGATTTAGACTATGGCAACGGACTGAAATCTCTCTTCAGGGACATCCTTCTCATAATTGTACATTCATGCCTCTCTCCCCAGTAGTAGCCTAAATACAATTTACCGTTGCACACATTTTTATAGGGTTTCTGCAAATCCGCCACTTTATTACCACCCCGGTTATAAGGGGCCACACGGCAATTCCTAAGGGTTCACTAACTGAGCAAGATATTAAGCTTGAATAAAAAGAATCAAAAACGTCTATCTACAATTTATAGTTCTCTATAAAGGACCTTGGGGAACTGCAATTTGAAGGTGAAAAGTAAATGGAAAGCAGATTTCAGCTGAAAAATTCCATATGATCGATGGAAGACTTACTGAGAATTATCCAGAGAGGTTTTTAAGGTGTGCTAGAGGTAAAAACATCCAACTCCAAATTACACACAAGACACACAACATCCCGCTGTGGATACATCTGATTAATCAGGTCTATTCAGAGCTCGGTAACAGCTGCCTTCTTTATGCACATCTCGTGAAAGCAACCCTATTTTACACCTTTCTTCAGAAGAAAGAGAGGTAAAAAGAAGATTTGAAAACCCCAGTGAGAGCCCAGAGTACCTATCATTCTCCCAGTTTGTCTGAGAGATCCTGAGGTGCAGAGGTGAAATCTCTGCTCTGAACCAAGCCATGACCCCTTGGGACTGGAGCAACTGACCTAACTCAGCTGTGCCTCACTTTCCCTCTTGGTGAGCGAGGGAATTTCAGATCTTTCACCATTTCTGTGTTTTCTGAAGCTGGCATGAAAATGTTATAGGAATGAAAGCTATTATATCAGATTTTTTTTCCTTCCTAAAGTTGTAAGAACAATAACATAAAGTCACTGTGACATCTAATTATAACTAGCAAAAATGGACAGAAAAACTACGCAGTTAATTATAATTACCTAGAGAAATTAGGAATAAATTCAAGTACTTAATATGAGCAAAAAGAAGTGAAGTGTAGATAATGTGGCAGATGCATGCTCTTGCCAGACTCAGAAGGTCTGAATGTGGCAGTCCATCACTAACACCGTAATACCTTGTAACACTTGAAAATCAAGATCGGATGTTTTAGTGAAAGATAAACTATCTCTAGTGCTCCAACACCCCTTCACGTTTGGCTGAGTGCAGCCCCCCCCTGGAGCACATGAGGAACCAGGAATGGAGTCCTGATAAATGGTTCTTACTTCTGAAGAGAGGGGCCAAAACCTCTGCTGTCTTATTCCTCAGCTGCAAAGCATCCAGTGGTGTGCTTGGCCCACTGAATCTGCGGAATGGAATGTGCCTACAGGAATGAATCTGCACTCAAATGGTTTTTCCCTGATCCCAAGCACTGCTGCAGTACAGGATCTTGTAGGATGGAGGGATGGGATATTTCCAGGCAGTGAACTTTCTTGTTGATGAGAAGCAAAATATTTATCTCTGAATCTCTGGCAATTTTTGAATAGTGTCATAATCCCCAGAATCTGTGGAATCTGAAACACTGACATATGGTAATTAACCCTCTTTTCATCTCTTTTTGATTCAATTGCACAGGATAAGTATAGTAATGCATAACAGGTGGGAAAATCTGTATTTTATTTATTTATTTTTGCTTTGAGGTGATGGAGATAAAAATCATAGACTGCATTTGATGCAGAATCAAATGAAGACATGGTGCACTCAGGCTGCTGTACATCCATTCTGCCATGATGTTTTTATTAGTTCTCCTCCTAAGGCTACTGTTAGGTGCAGGAATAATGGCTCAGAAGCTGGGCTGTGAAGGTGACACTCTTCTGCATGTGCTGTGACCTTTATGCTGCTGCTCTGGACAGCAGCACAGCTCCAAAAGTCACTTCCCATTATTTATGACAATTTGAGCCTTAATAAATCACGCTCAGAGACAGTGTGATTTCCCAGCTAAGGAAATGCACACAAGGAGGAGGTAGGTGCAATCAAATGTCTTGGGAGTCCATGGATGATGGGCTATTAGAGGAAGATGTGTGGGGAGGCAACCTTGGTTTTACATTGCCAGACTTTCAGTGGAGGTTTTTTCTGGAAATCACATTCCCTGCTGGCGCTTGGTTCGTCATCCAACCTCCTTCCTCCTCCTCCTCCTCTCCCATCCTGCTTCCCCCCTCAGCTATCGAGGAGGCTCTTGGCAAAGACTGTCTCTAATATGTGCTTGCATATGGCAGAACATCTATCTGGATGGAAGCAACCACACATTAATGTACAACACAAATAATGAACAATGATTCATCTGAACAGGCTTGATAGGAAGGGCTGCTTTTTTCAAATCTGGGCCTCAGTAAAGCTTTGAAGGATAATTTCCACTAAAAATTGGATCAAGTCCATCAAGAAGAACACAAATCCCTGTTTCCTCCAGATTGTTTCACTCGATTCACTAAAATGTTTATTCTACACTCAGAAAAAAAGTTGCTGGAATTTCTAAACTGCATTAAAATTAATCCTTTGCTTCTTTACAGTTGCCATTTTCAGTGCTTCCTTTGTTCCAAGCTGGCGCTTACAGGAGCTTTCATAACCAGCAGGCAATCACATACATCCTTCCTGTTTGCAGTTTTTACTGTACTTTACACAAACAAAAAATGTGGAACAGTCCAAAGTACATCTCAGACATCTGAGAAAGAAGAAGGTAAATGCTGCTAACAGTTCCCAGCAGAAGACAAGATGAGGATAAAGCCACCTAAGACTTGAAATGGAGCTGCCTTATTAACTCACATGTACCTTGTGAAAATAAGCTCGTGGGATAACCCAGCAAGACTCACACAACCCCACAGTGCTCCTGAAGCACAGATCTGCTCTGAAGGTACCATTCAAACACCAGGATAGTGGCTTTACAAAGGGAGGTGGAAATTAGTACACAGAAATCCCATGCCAGATCATAAAAGCATTGGTCCTGGCACCTAGGAAAGGACAAGGCTTGCCCTACAGCACATCTAATGAATTAATATGTACAACACCAGAAGCCTTCACTCCCTGCAGAGCTCTTCAGCTATCTGGCCTGTATTAGGCTCTAATTCCAAGTGAGTTTTAATTAAGGACTCTTTCCAGTGCATACCTCCAGCAGGTTGGAATAGCTTGATTTCATGATACTGGTCAGCTGTGAAAAATGCTCAGTGGCCAGTGACACTTTTCTGTCCCTCTCCTTAACACATGGAGACCAGATTCAGAGAATGAGCAGCGAGTCACACACTGGCTGACAAACGTCCTTCCCCATCAGCTGACACTGAAAACAGACACCCCCCTCTGCAGCCAGCACTCCAGGATGGTTAACAAACCCTTATTACCTTTTGTGAACCTGTGTCTCATCAAAATTTAAGCAGACACGTTGTCACACTTCAAAAACATCCTATTTCCTGCCAATGAAACAGTGAATTGCTGCTTAATGCTCTCCAGCAGTATTTGTTATAGAGCAAGGAGCCGGCTCTGGTACCCTACAAAACACACTCACCTCCCAACAGCCCTGTGCATCTGAAAATAGACAGGGCTCAGGTGTTTTTACTACAATGCCAGGAAAAAAACCTTGTCTACTTGAGCATTGATTTTGTTAGCCCTGGTGCAGCTGCACTGCTGCTGAGAACAGGACAGAATATTCAAGCGTGCAGGGGCCTTTAAGGAAAAAAGAAGCTGTATGGTTTTATGTACCTATCTGATACACATCAGTGGGAAAGGACTGGCTGATTGCTACAGCTTGAAAGAGAGGAAATACCTTTAGTTGTATCCTTATCCTTCTATCTACTGACTCACCTATCTACCTGTCTGGTGATACAGTGGGAAAAAATACTTCATCATTCGCCCTTGCCCAAGCTTTGGCTATGTGCCACACCAAAATATCATAAAAGACATTTGCTGCTCCAAAGCTAAAGAGGCAGCAGGGAATGACCATGTGCAGGGTTTTAGAAGCTTTGGAAGTGGAGCTGAAGGCTCTCAGTCCTGCTCTTCTAACAGACCCCCCACCACCACATCATGCCTAGTGCTTCAGAGAGGGCTGCTCATTGTTTGTGGGACAGAAGCAGCAAGTACAGAGGGATGGAAAGCAGCTGATCCCAGAGTGTACCAAGCACCTGGATGGAAAGCAGCATCAGAGAGCAAAACTGTCTTTGCTCTTGCAGGAAAGGCGTCCCTGAAATTACTGTCCCACCAATGCACAGGGTTTGCTGCCACACAGCTACTGCTTGACCATCAGCCACTTGATGCCTGGGGAAGTGGTGGAATTGCCATCCCTGGAGATGTTAAAGAAATGTGTGGATATGGACTTGAGGTCATGGTTTAGTGGTGAACATTTGGTGGTTGTGCTACATGGACGGCTGGACTTGATGATCTTGGAGGTCTTTTCCTACCTTAACAATCCCCTGATTTCTATACTTTACTCTCTTTGGAGGAGGAGAACAACCCTTTAATTATGGAAAACAACAGTTAAAATGTCTTTGCAAAAATAGGGGAAGAATAATAATGCATATATGTATGAAATGTTACACAGTTGCAGTGGACTGGAGACAATTCTTTGCTAAGAGGCTGCAATGGGAACAATATGCAGTCTGGATGCCTTTTTTCTTTTTATTGTTTATTGCTTAAATGAATGATGTTCATAAGGTTTCCCACAGCCCCACAGAGTACCCACACAGGTCAATAAAGAGAATTTCTCTATTACCACAATGATTCATGAAAGTCATTACTCCCACTTTGACTCGCTTCCCAAAAAAATCTGCATGTAGCAGCACACTTGCCAAATGCTCTGTGTGTGCTCTTGGTGAAACTGGTGCAGACATGGTTTTGTGAAACAGAACTGGAAATATTGAGAAATGTGGAGGACACAGAGCACATGCAATCTCTGAGGATAATTTTCGTGCTGCTGGACTGAGCAGGAGCAGCTGCACAGTGGGGTCTAATGGCTCCCCACTCTGCCACACCTCCTGCCACGAGGAATACAGAGAGATGGGATGAAGTCAAGTGCCACTGAGGAGCTCTTGGCTCTGTCTCCAGCCCTGTTTCAAGATTTCACTAAGAAAAACCATCTCTACACAGCTGGAACCCAGACCCTGCCCACCACACCCAGCATCTCTGTCTGTCTCACACACACTCAGGCTTACTTTCTTTTTTCCTGCTGGCAGGAGACACCTTATCTAGAAGGTTATGCATTACTGTGATACATTTGCTTTTGAAGTACTGAGTGGCTTTTAGAGTCTGGCATTTTGAACTTTCAGGAGGAAGAATGTTACTCTCACAGCAAACTTTGAAGTCTGTTTCCTGAACACATTAACTGTTTACTCTCTTTTTCTCTCTCAGCCACTTTAAGCTCCTCTACAGTAAACACAGTCCTCAGACCTGAAAAATCTTATCATCCAGCTATCAAATAACATCCCAAACAGAAGAAATTAACCCACCTATTCAAAACACATGCAGTCTGAGAGAGGAATGACACCACATCTGTAATAGGGGCCACAGTCTCCTCTTCACATACTTGTCATTTACATTCTATGGATGTGGCATCTTTTGCCAACTTTAAATGCATATCATAAAAAGCAAAAGCTATCATCAAATGTTCTTCCTTTTCCAAATCTCCTCAACACGAGCAAATCTGGATCTCAACTCCTCTTTCAAGGCCAAGCATTTTGGTTCCTAATCATCACCTGTGTCCTGCAGATTTTTTAACAAAAGCTTAGTTGTGTGTTTAAAACCTACAACTGCAAAAAGAAAAAAAAAAAGACCACATCAAAGAAATCTTTGGCTGTACTTGTGTATTCGACCACTTCCAAAAAAACTAGGTTATAATTTCACATTCAGTTACACAATCACTAAATCCACCAACAACTACAGAAGAACCTGATCCTGTAATTTATTCTATTCCAAACATGAGTTTAGGATAACAAAGATTCAGCCTGATAACTTCCCTCATTTAATGTAATTCTTTGTCATGAAAACAGAAACAAAAACAAGTTCTTTGCGCTAGGCTGTGTTGTCAATTTAAATGCCTTTGAAAAGACTTTTGTGGTTGAGTGACCTGGGCTGTCTACGTGCTCAAAACAACCAGCCCTCCATTAAAGAACAAAGAAAAGTATGCTTTACTTTTTATCTGATAAACTTACATCCTGATCTTAATTGGTAAGACGATTTTGCAAAATTTGACTTCTTTTGCATTAAAGAAACAAAATTTCTGACTAGAGTTGGGCTGTTTATTTAAAACCGTCAATTTAGGAGATACTAATGTTAACAAGCATAAACCTGCAAAACTCCACCCAACACAGACAGTGGAGTTTTGTCAGTGAGTCATCCATTCCTCCTCAGCAGAATTAAAATATATATTGATTCTTTAGCTTCTTTGCAGTAAAACACGTTCAAAGCAAGCGTTAATAAACATTTCTCAGTTTCTGCTTCAACCTGATCGTCTGCTTCTTGCTATCCTTCTAAGAAACTGGAGGAGGAAACTTGCCCAACTCACTGAAAACAAATGGCTTTTGCATAACTGTAACTTCAAGAGAAAACCAGTGACAAAAATCACCCCACAGAAGCCTGGGTGATGGTGTAAGCCAGGCAACTCCTCATGCTGCAGTAAATGTCTGAGCTGAAGAACACAACAGAAAAGCGCATCAGAAGCGCACAGCAGAGAAGACACAAGCCCACCTTGCTCATACTCATTCCCCTTTTTCCCTCTGCCACAAGTGCAGGCAATGAGAATTAATCAAGGAAACACATGTACCCAAGATCTCCCTCTGGAGTGCCTTGATCTTAAGAGTACATTCCTGCCACATGTGTATCTTCTCAATCTTACCATACTGTTTTCCCTGTGAAAGCTTATGAGAACATTCTGTGCCTTCTTATTGCTCCCACCCTTCCCAGGAAGAGAGAGATCCAAGAATCTCAGAGCTTTTGAGCTCATACTTGCCCTCCACATTTGGGCAAGATTCCTACTGCTGATTCAGGAGCTTCAGAAGATGGAAAATAGAATTCTCTCTTTTCATATGCTGGACACAAGGGCTTGTTTGCTTTAAGCCAAAGCTAGGGCCACAATGATTATAAGCCAATCACTGTTGTTTCAAAATTTCCTTTACTGGGCTGGAAGAGATTTATTGGTGATATAATTGTTTTTATTACTGGATTAACAGAAAGCTAAACAAGAAATAATAAGATGGTAAAACTGTACCAATTCAGAAATCTGGTGCAAGATGGTGGGTCAGTGCTGCTGCTGAAATATGAAAAAGCAGAAAGAAAACCAGAGGATTTGAACTATCCTGAGGAGAAGGCTGGAAGCAGCTGTGATATGCAGCATGCACAGGAAAGGAGGCCAAGAGGTATCTGTCCAGCTGTCCTCCCAGAACACTCCCTGCCCCATTCCCTGGCCTGGCTGCTGTGGTTCATCACTGCTCAGAGTCTTCTGACCCAGACCAGGAGAGCTGAGCATGATGTGAACTGGCCAAACCCAAGTTACCACGCTCACAAGACTGAAAGAATACAATTACCTGGTTTGGGTTATACATAAAGTGTGAAAGGAACTGGTTCCATCTGGCCCTGAAAACTACTTTTTTATGAAAGAATATTCTGTACTTTACTATGTTGGCTTAAAACTCCCCAAAGCTCTTAGCCACCTGTATTTGATCACCTGCAGTCTGACTGCGAGCTGGCTGCTCGGCATCGCTCATCTAAACACGCTCCCTGTGCTCAGCCTGCTCTCACACCCACAAGCCTCCCATTTCACACCTCCACGGCTGCTCTCTGGGTCACAGGGACCACTTTCGTCCCAAAGTTTAAACATTCGCTTAAAAAAATTTGGATGTAAAAAAATGGCAAAGAGAAATAATTAAAAACTGGCTTGAGAATCCAGAATTTTACGCTTGCAAATGCTGCACTGGCTTGCCTGTTTTTTCTTAAAAAGTCATCCCCTCTGCCCCGAGAATGTGGTTTTCCTAGAAGGAGACTTGGAGGGCTGTTTCCTTTCCCAAAGCCTCAGTGCCACCAGTGCTGGTGGCTGCTGCTCCTTTGCAAGGTGACAGCCCTGTCCCCGTCCTGTCCCCGCGCGTCAGCCGCCGCCGCGCTCAGCCTGGCTTGGCCTCTGGCCTAGAACCTGCTCTCGGCTTCCTGGCTGCCATTTGGCATGTTTGGTCTATTTCTGTTTTAACTCCTTTTCCTTTCTTAGAACATTTTCCAGGCTGGGAAATTCGATCGGAGGCTGCCCCCAGTGGCTTGGCTGCCAGCAGGGAGGCTTGCCAGCCCGGAGCTGGCAGGGTGAGAATTGGACGCTTCCGCTCCCGGCTCCTCATGGACCTCGTGCCCCCAGCTCAGCCTGGGCACTGCTGCAATGGCACTGAGAATATGGGGTGTCTGTGCCTCCCCATTTCCCCCAGGGAACACGGCCAGGACTCCTGGTTTTTCAGTAACTTGGCTACTCCAGTCAATGACAGCAGCTCACCAACTGAGAGGCACAAGGGAAAAATATGCTAAAGGAAGATGGGACACGTTCTTTTGCCTTGAAGAGGCTGTTGAAGACTCAACACCATTGAATAAATGTCAAAAAGGTGGAAATAAACCTGGAAGGTCCCCAGTGTGCCACGTGGCTCCATTACTTCACCTCCAAGTTGCCACCACTTTGGTGGTTTTGCTGACATAGAAAGCTTGGACACTTTGTACATGAATGCCTCTCTTTTCCTATGAAACCTCTACACCCAAAAGGGAAAAACCTGGGGTGGAATGGAGGCAGTGCCAAAGGACATGGTCCAGAGGGAAGGGAAGCTGGACTGCAGTTTCCATGCTGCCATGTAGGTCACAGAACTGACACCACGTTTGGCATGAAGAGTACGGCACTCAAAAATCCTAAGTAATACAAAATATTGGAATTTGTCCCTTTGGCAAGAGAACTTACTGTAAGAACATCAAAATCTTCGATTTAAACTAAGTTTCCATACAATTTTGAATCAAGTTCAAAGCCTTGGACCTTATTGCTACGGCACTCCCCGGCTTACATCCAAGTTATCTAAGAGATTATTGAGTGCTCTGGGATGACAAAGAAAATGTTGACATATTTACAGTTAGCTTTCTATAACTTTTAAGTTATGGAATTGATGTCTGGTATCTGCAGACAATGTGTGTGATACAGACACTGAAAAAAAGGTATTTGCTCATTTGCTCCTTAGACCTTTCACTGCAAGCATTCACGATATAAATAAAAGCTACAAATATTATTTCACTCCCAATACAATTATTTACGTTCCCCTACACAGCCTAATAACAAACATATTTCTTTTCAGCCAAGAGAGATCTCAAGTGGTTTAAGGGCTATGCTGCTTTTATCAGAATGGCAAAATGAGCTGCAGCCGTGTCGTAGGGCAGACCCAGCCAGGATAACCCTGTGGGTTATTAGAAGAGTTATAAATACATTTAGCCCACATAAAATCCATGTGTGTGTGGGTTTCTTTTTTGAAGAAAAAGAGAAACAGACAGTAAGTTTTGAAGGCCCAAGATCAGAACTGAGTTTCTTTCCTGTGACTGAGACAACTCAGGAGAGCGTGTGGTCCATCAGGAGGGTTTGTCCTGGGGATGCTCCCCTGGGGACAGGGCAGGTCACCGTGTCTGCTTCCAGCATGAGACAACTGCATCTTCCCTAACATGCTCATTTGCTGGATTTCCTTTGGCAAAACCCTGGTGTGGCATTGCTGGCCCTTCTGCTACTGTCCCCTGGGAGGGGAGTCCCCTCCACAGAGAAAAGCGACATTCCCACCTCCTGCAGGCACAACCTAAGTAAGGTAACTACTGTGACACAAGGAGCAAATACCACTTTTTCTGCTTCAGTCATGAGCTGCTGCCTATCTTGCTTTAACAGTGTGAGATGCAAGAGAATTTAAAATAAATTACGGAAAAGCTTTTTACTTTTCTCACAGAAAAGAAAAAAAAAAGCCAAAATAAAAGCCCTGAACACCAACAGTTTGACAGCAAGAGTAACCTCCAGTTCAGTGTCAGCTTTAATGGAAGAGAAAACATAAGGAAACGTTTTCATTTTGAAGGTCCCAAGAGACTCTTCCAAACAATAGCAAGAAAAAACATTGCAGAAGTGCCAAGAATCAGGGGAGTGCTCCATTTACTTATTTTTATGGTCAGCCACTGATCATGCTGATATTTGTCTTTGGCTCTGAAATCTTAGCTGTGTTAAAAGAAAGATAATATACAACTCAGGGTAAATCCAAAAACAAACTGAGACATTCACAGAATTACTGTTGCTATCTCTGAATGCTGATTTGTAGTTGATATTTTATATTTTTACCTTACAGATTTCTAGAACAGTGATATCTTTCTGTATTACATTCCATGCAGTGGATAATTTTCTGCTAGATTTCCTATGCAAGTAGCTAAAACACTTATTGTTTTGCCAGAAGAACAAATCTGAATTTATACATTTAAACCATCAAAATGCTTACCATAACTTGTAAGATTCTCAGTGGCATACAAAGGCTTTCAGTGAAGTACAGGATTGCCGCAAAATAGAAAAAATAAAGGCAGGTGGCCAAATAAAAATGCTCCCAGCTTTCCACAGGGTCCTTCAGACTATGGCATACCTTCAGACAACAACCAGCACTGGAATTATCTTTAAGATATCAGCTGTCTCACTTGCTCAAGCTTCCACAAACATTCCCCCTCTGCAGTGCCTGGGAAAGCCACAGACCCTGGGATGGTGGCCAATGGTCAGTGAACTCTGCAGAGCCCACGGGGTGAGGGAGATACAGAGGCAGAGCCTGTCACAGCAAATGGGCTCTCCCCCTCTACCTGGTCATGCATTATACAAAAATCACCATTTCCACTGTACTGCTGTCCCTTGGAGCAATGGGGGAGATCTACCAGTGCTCAGATTAGTTACCACCCACTGAACAAAGTACTCAAGGTGGCAACTGCTCGCTGCTGAACTGAAGAGCTCTATTCTAATTTTACAGTGTTCCTTAGACGAAGCATCTCATGGTATCTCAGTGACTCTGTCTGGGTTTATTTGATGCTGCCAAATTTCCTCCTCCAATCCTGTCTATCTCCTCTCTCACTGGCCTCAGTATTAATGAGACTGAGCTAACAGATTGTGGCATGTCAACATGCTGAGCTGACATCCTGCTGCCCCCTCCGTGCCTGTCTGACTTTTAAGCTTTTTCTTTCCATTTCCCTTCTGGATTATGTGTAACATGCTCTGTAGTCCAGGAATGCCTCTTGCTTTGGCTGCCTTGCCTCTCTTTTTGGCATGCTCATGGAGCCACAGGGAATCTTGCTGAGGCCGGCTAAGTCACATGTTTGCCCTTTAATGAACATTAAAAAGAAAGCAGAATCTCTGCCATTTTGATGTTTCTATTAATACAGGCCACAAGAAAGCTCAGGTTCCTGCTACAAAGATCACAAAAAAAACAAAGGCTTCTGTAGCAGCTGATGCAGAAGGGTTTGATCATATTGCAAAGAAAAGATCAATTATCAGGCAGCACAAAGCACGTGCTCAGTTTAAATTTGTTCAGCACAGCAATTTGGTAAATTTTGCTGTCGCTTTCTGGCATTTCTGAGCTTCGTCTTGAATGACCTTTACTCAAGGATTTATTTTCACTCACTGAACTAAAGATGCTCAGCACAATGGAAAGATGTCTTTGGGAAGTCACTTTATGGGATACATCTTGAGATTAGGAGCTGAAACAGTGACATTCTTTCATAACCCTTTCCTCCCTTCTCTTGGATCCAGCAAAGGGGGAGAACACTTGGGGAATTATAACTTGCTTTTCCACAGATGCCCCACACAGGGACATCTCCTCTGGAGAACAGCAAATGCAGGTGTGCAAAGACCGGGGGAGGCAGGGAGAGGGAAGGCTAACATCCCCAGCACCTCAATTTCAAGTTCAGCTACAAACACATCCCAGCTAAGTCAAACTCCGTCTCTCTAACAGTGATTTGCTGTGTAAAAAGCAACCACCAAACCAAAAATATGACCGTGTTCAGCTGGAGTGACCTTTGCAAGAAATCTAGGGGAAGAGAAAAGAGCAGAATCTTTCCTTCCAAGGGAGGATTGTGAATTGTCTCCCAACTGCACTCCTGAGCGTGAATCAATTTTCTTCCAGTCGATAACTAGCGCAAAGGTTCTAACCTTCATTTGTGCTCCAAATACTCAATCGGGGATGTAGAACACATACCAATTAAGCAATTCAGCTAAAATAAGAAGGCCGTGAACCAACATCGTTGCTGCAGCTGCCCCTGAGGGATCGAGGGTTAGCAGCTTGGGGAAAAGGTAATTTATTGAGCTTAATACTCTGCGAAATGTTCTCATGATAATAAGATTGTAAGATCGTTTTAATATCTGAAGTCATGTTGAAAAGGTCATTTCTCACTTTTTACGCCTACCTAAGTCATGTAAATTAGAGCTACTCAAACAGAGTTGAGGATGTTTGCAGCCTAAGTTTTTCTACGTTTTTGGATGACAGAGAAAAATGTCAGTAATCCCATGTGGTGGACACAACCAGCCAGTGACCATGAGTTTTAGAATAGCAACAGTAATGGAAGCAGCAACTTTTGCTGTGCATTAGGCCATCATTTCATCTTTGACCTAGCTACAGCTATACTATTCAGACTTCTGTCCTCCTTTTAAATGTTGTGATTTGTTAAAAAGTTATTTCAAACACACTACATGTAATCTGAAAGGGGAGGGGAATATAGCTGATGTCTTTGCCAGAAGTTTTATAACCCAGGGAAATGGGACATTGGCAATTTCACAAAGTACTTGCCTCTTTCCCAACATGCCTTTTTCCACAAGAGAATTAACTTCGAGATTCTTTTTTCTTTCCTTTTTTTAAAATGCTTTCTAGGCAGAAACTTTGTAGACTTTGCCTCCACATCTCCCAGCCAACATTCCTAAATCACAACTTGCAGCTGCCCTTGCTATTGCAGCCTCAGAGCCTCCATTTGGCAGAGCACCAGCATCATGCCAGGATGTGATGTTTCTGTGATGTGCACAATTACCCAACAGGGATGGAGCAGAGATCCCCAAATGCATTTCACTAAGGCCCCTGAATCATATTTGAAACCAAGTCTTCAAAATTTATAACAGCATTAGGCTATCTAGGCCCTTAGTTTCATTTATGTTTTGAAGCTTCAAATCCATCACACAATGGAGCTAAACGAGGGCATTATTCAGAGCAGTAATGCACTTGATCCCATGGAGGCTAAATGATAGAAATCCCATCCTGCTCTCCTCTTTTATTTTCCAGCATCTCCTTTCCTCCTCATCTTTCAGCCCCAACTCTTGTCCTTTACACAGCCACTATAAAAAACAACCCTCCCAGGAAAACCTCCCTTGCCACCCCCCCTTCCTAATAATTTTTCCATCTCCTTTCTGCTGAACCACTGCCCCATTTGTGACTCCTCACTGGTCAGAGGAGTCACAAGCTTTTCAGAGGAAAAGTCTCCTGTTTTTCTCTGCTTGGCAGTGTGCTCCAGAGGTGCTATGCAAACGATTTATTATAACAGATTATGGCCCAGAGTAATTTAATAGACTGGAAAGCCCAGCTGAGGAGAGCCAGCCATTCAGCATTCACAAAGCGTGCCACGCTTCTATTTTTCAATACATAATACATAAATCTCTCTGCTGCTGTGGCTCTGTTTTCAGATTTGCTGGGTTTAGTATGTGAAAATTTTCCGACTATTTATCAGCTTGATCTTCTCTGTCAGCCTTTATCATCCCTTACAGTCCTCCTGAAAACTCCCTGAAACAGAGAGATCAAGGCAGCTGCCAAACAATGTCACAGCCTTCCAGGGGTGGGGCTCTGCAGAGGGCTCTATCCCTTCATGACAAAACTGTCACCCTTATTATGACACCAGCAATAATAACATCTAGCTGAACCACTCTATCTCAGCACAAAATCTCTGAGGGAGGAGAAATGTCTGCATGCTTGTCTTTTGGCTTCCTTGGTTAGGTCCAAAGGGTTGGGGGCAAGACACTTGGGAAAAAAGAATCCTCCTCTGACATTTGGGGGATTCACTGAGGACAACTCTTCCATGAAAATGCTTCACCCCATTATGATCTGTTTTGCTATTAATTGGCCACACCTAATAACAAGCCTGCCAGGAATTCACCAATTCCCGTGAGAGCCCTTAGCTGACAAGAAGTTCATGCCAACATCCAGGTAACACCCTCCTCCCCCAGCTCCATCAATGCCCACTTTGCTTTTCAGGCGCAGTTTTGCTAAGGAACACATGGCATCCAGCTCGAAAGTTTTTCCACTACGAACTGCACTTTCAAGGAAGGTGATTCACAAGTGAAAGACGGAAAATATAATCCGGAAAAAATGAGAAAATGGAGATACCGAACAAAAGTGAGAGAAGTTTTCATTTGGCCAATGGATTAAAGATTAAACCTGAAACCTGCTTTTCACTTGGTTAGATAAATGTGAGACTGCATTTGCATGCAAGGCAAAAAACCACAAAGAGCTTCAGTTTAGAAGACTAGAGTCTTCAATGGGAGGTTCCAATGTGGATGTTGACTGCTCCTAACAGACCATCACAGAAAACTCTTGAGCTCTGGTGCTTACAGGGCTGTCTCCTCCTTTCCCCCTCTCCTCAGCAGCTACCGAGCAAGGGAAGTTTCCAAAACACAAGCAGAACTTACGCAACTGTGAAACAATAAATCACGTTTGCCTCGCCTTGGCAGCCTGTCTGCTTTGCAAATTTGCACCCTGCTTGGGACGAATGTGGCTGTAGGTATTTCATGGGCAGAGCCAAGCAGTGGTTAACGGGAAACCTGCTGTCTCCTCCTTCCAGCACGTGCCAGGCACTGCAGCCTGAGCATTAATAGATGATGAATTGCTGTTTGGGAGAAATATATGTTTTACATATAGCTTAATATGTGTTCATAAAGAAAGGCTGAAACCTGTTAATTCCCGGCATTTATGCCTTCAGCCAATTTAAAAAATTCCTGCACAGTTTTGGAGGAGCCAGTATTTCCTTGTAGACTGGAAAAATCTCCGCAAAAGGGAAAAATAAACCCTTGAAGCACATGAATAGTACAAATTACAGAATACATTTTCTGCAATTCTCTAAAACTTATCTGGAATGCTACTTAAAAAAAGGGTGAGGGTATAAGGTTATGTGGAAAAAAATACACACCTTTCACACATGGTTTTTTTGTCAGCATTTTTGTAGGGAATTTTGCAGCATACATTTAAAAAGTGCAGAGAAAGGTAAGGTATTTCAAATAGCTTCATTCTTTTCACTAAGACCACTCTTTCCTCTAATTCTTTTTATAACAACAGCAAAGTCTCTTCCTGAGTTTTTATAAGTTTGGTATGGCACAATCTCTCAAGAAGTAAAAACAATAAGTGATGGTCTAGTGGAGTTACTGCAGTCAACATAGAAAAGGAATGTTTATTGCCCAATTAGTGACTTCAAGAAATGCCAGGTCTGTGAGAGACAATGAAGACAGGATTCATCTGGCTAGTGTAACTGCAGGCGCCTGGTTCCTGGTTCTGGCCAGTCCTTCCTTTAGCCCCAGCCCTCCTCAGGATCAATAAAAGGATGAGGCCACATCCAGCCAGATTCTGAGCACTAGAAAACCACAGCCACACCACCAGCCAAGCCCTTTCATGCTCCAGTGTCTCACAACACAGCAGCAGCTACGTGGCAAACTTCTGCACGTTACACACAGATGGGTTTTAAATAAAAGCACACACCAAACCAGATCTCCAAGAAACTCTGCTCCCAGGAGGCCATCCAGAGCCAGCCTTCAATGCTGGAGGGAAGAGACTGGTGCTCTCCTTCACAGACCATTCAGCCCTTTGCTAACTGATGCCTGTACAGAGCACAGCCAAGAAAGGAACCATAGACAGTGCTGAATCTGGAAAACGTGAAGCATGAAAGAAGTGTTTAACTTCATATATTCAAGCAGATCAAAGATTTATAACTCAAACTTTCTACGCATCAAACTTTGCAGCTGTTCCCTTTATCAGCTCACTAGGAAAAAGTCTCTGTGGATTGGTGCCATTCTTCGTAAAACCTCAATTGCTCTGCAATAAAAGAGGTCTAATTTTTACAGCACAGTTCTGCTTATATTTAGTATCAACATCTGACCACAAGTGCCAAATATAAAAGTTACTGGGACTCACTTTAATTGCGTTTCGTGCTCTCTTTGTGCACCAAATCCTTTCGCCTTAGTCAGTGAACACTCAGGCAGCTGACATTTGCATCTACCAGTAAATACTTAACTTCCCTTCAATGTGGAAATCCAGCATTAACTTCCATTGCTTTTGACTGGAACCAAAATGTTCTTCACATGTAAAATTCTATGTGCAATATTACACAACAAGGGCACTATTCTACCTCAGCTGTCCTCCCTTTAAAATTTTCTCTAAAGCAAGAATAAACATATTAAAAAATGCACCAATTCCTTTCTTTCTGGCTCTCCTCCTCTTGAGGAGTTCTCAAAGCCAATTAAGACATCATTAAACAGGCAGGCCCAGCAATGGAAGGCAGAGCACCACGGAGCACCTACAGCACGACTGCAGCCGCTCGTTAGAGCAGCGGCCGTCATCCCAATTAAGGACCTTCACTCTTTAAGCTGCATGGCAACTGCAATCCTTTTGGCATTCAGGACTGTGTGACCCTGGCAGGGATGAGGGTGCTGTGATCCTGTTTGGGAGTGCAAATTAAGCTTCCTACAGTTGGGTGCAAACAGGGTTTCCATTAACTTCTTCCTTTCCCAATATTTCGTTTAACTACCTGTGTTAAAGCCAGGGGGACTTTTACTGCTAAGAACATTCATTTGCAGGCCCATCTCTTGCCCAAATACCTAAAGTAGTACAGCAATAGTTTCATGTTAATGCACATCTTGGTTAAATAAACCAGTTTTCCAGGCTGCTGGGTTTTCATTTACATTTCTGGTAGATTAGTCTGAGCTGTGGAACTGAACACCACTATACCAGGAAATGGGAAGAGGTAAATCAGTCCTTTCTTGCACAGCTTCCCACCTAAGAGCCAACTGGCTCCACCAAGTCACAGCCACTTGAATTGCCCATGAACCTCTCTGCTTCTGGGGGCAGAACACAGACCCCCTTAGCCATGGAATACAGGCACCAC
Organism: Camarhynchus parvulus; assembly: GCF_901933205.1. Lineage (NCBI taxonomy): Eukaryota > Metazoa > Chordata > Aves > Passeriformes > Thraupidae > Camarhynchus > Camarhynchus parvulus. The sequence continues at coordinate 7,530,793 of NC_044585.1, forward strand.
CCTCAGCTAATGAGATATACTGGGGGCTCCTTCCCTGGGCTTTGAACTGGGATGTTTATCCAACCTACCTGAGGCAGTCACCAAGAGGGAAAAAAAAAAAAAGGAATGATAATAAAAGGTTGATTAATTATGTGCAATAACTGGGACAGCATATCATGAAAATTCCATTCTTGTTTACTCAGCTAATTCACTTTTTATGAGTGTTTAGGCTTTAAAGCAAAACAAAGCACTAATTACCCAATTAACGAGCAATTAAGTTACTGCAGCCTAATAGCCTGTACAGTGGCTGCCTTTATGAGTCTGATGGTGAGTTAGAGACCCATTAAACAAATTTATACACAGCTGTAGCAAACATTACATTTCCAGAGATGTTACATTACATGCTAATATTTTCACAGCCTTGAAACATCATTCACTGGTTTAGTGAATAGTTTGCCAGTTTACTCAGCCAAGCTCTGACAAAGGGAAGGTCTCACGTTGTACCAGCAGCTACAACCCAGGGATGGATGAGAAGTGGATGTCTGTATTTCAAAGCCTTCTTGAAAAATCAGGTGGCTTTTAACCAAGGTGAGTAATATTCACCTTAAAATTTTAAATTTTGCCTTAATTTAGGAAGAAATCACAGTCCAGTCATTTTCAACAAATAATTGCACTTATTTCTAAGCTGCTTTCTGCAGCAGGTGACATTGTACTGGAAGTTTTAGGTTGGCAACTGGGTTGTGAAGATGAGGACATTTTACTGTGTGGAGAGACAAGATGTTTCTGTAAACTCCTATATGACAGGTGGGATTACCCGTGACGAAGCACTGCAGCCCTAAATGATGGTGCAGTATTAGAAGCAAGCTCTCCCCTCCTGCACACTGAGCAGCCACAAAGCACAGTGGCATGAAAGCTGAGGAAGAGTTTGGTCTGAGCTCCAGTGCTCTCTTCCCTTCAATGGCTGCATCAAACCCACCATATTATATCTGTATTTCAGTCTGGTTCAATTTTCACATCAATAATGGGTGTATCTTTTAGTGCAATTTTGATTGCATGGAGAAAAAGCTCTATTTGTAAAGCAACCATTTCATCACAGTTTAAGAAAATATATTTTTTTCTGAGTGAGACTAAATGAAACTCAAAATAGATCGATCATTTCTTTTGGCCTATATGAGACAGGTTTCCATTTATCTACTAGCACACAAAAAAACCTTAGTTCACCTCCTTCACTGGTATCATCACAGTCCCACTGAATTCCACCAACTGCCCAGGTCTGGTTCCTGTACGTTCGTTGATAAATATGAGACACACCTGTGCTAACAAATGCAAAAGCATGAGGAGACCTATCTGTCCTACGGACAAACAGAGTTCTGCTCACATCCTGTCCCCAGACACTTCCCCAAGCAGAATTGCTAACAAGGCCCCCATTGCCTTTGCTCTGTGCTTAGAGTTCCTTCCTGTGTAAATTCTCTGATATCTAATAAGGTGTAAGCTTAAGCTTCAACATTTTCCCCATGGGAATACTGAAGATGTGTTCTTTTCTTTTTTTTTCCCCCCACAAACACTGTTAGTTTACTGGGTTTGAGATATTTATTGTTCCATCAAATTTGATAGACCAACTCTCTGATGGGATTAAAAATATTATTAGAATGGGGAAGTGCAAACACACACACAAGGACATGTGATCTCACAGATCGTGCCTTCCTAGGAAACCAGGCTAAATGAGAACAGCAACCATCTCCTTTGGTGGTAGGTGGCTGCACAGATAAGTGTATCAAGGTAGGTTTTGTAAGGTATTTAAAACCAGCATGGCATGGAAAAAGTATGGAAAAACATCAGGAGCAACAGCACAAAGCCAGAACAACCCTCTTCTTTGTGATCATAAACAGTGTAGGAAGGTAAATGGTCAGCCAAAATGAAAAATGTGGAAAACAAGCCTGAGGGCAACAAATGAGACTCAAAGCAACTACATCTCACCTAAATAGGGACATATTTTAATCATGTCTTTATTAATGCTTTCTTAAAAACTTCATCACCCATCAGCCACTCAAACTGGCAGCCCAGCAGCATCTGGTTTTGATTGAATAATGTCTCCCAATTTATCTTTAGTCTTTCATTTTTTAATTTTAATTTTTATTAAAGAAAAGGTCTTACCTGGCCTGTTTTGTATTGTTCTCTCTGCTCTCTTTTTTTTAATCTGAAGTAATTTCAAAGAGTGAGCGTCAGATATCAAACCCAATATCCTTTTTCTCATTAGCACTTTTCCCGTGCAGACCTTCAAATGTGGTAATAATTAATGAGTCTGTGTCAGAAAATGAATAAAAGATGGCTCAGATGCTTCACTGTTCAGGGCTGACCTTTAGCTGAGTCTACTGTATTAATATATTCTTGTGTTGTCAGACTCAAAGAGCTAACTGCCTTATGAATTATTTATCAACACAAAAAGTCTTAACCAGAAACAGTGTTAACATTAATTTCTAACCCTCTGTGTCACAGCAAAGCCTGCCTGCACTGCATAATTGAATTTTAGTTTTAGACAAGCAATCAAAGCACAAGTCACTGTTGTTGTAAGTGTGGCTGCCTATGATAGCAAGAGGAACGGCTGCTCTTTTTGCACATCTGGTGCATTACAGGCAGCTCAGGTTTCTGTGAGCAATAAGCCTGACTGCAGACAAACGTGGAATGGGTTTGCAGGGATGAGGAGAGCTGTGGCTCCCTCCTCCCCAGCACACTTCTAGATGCTGAGCTGCTTTTTACCCTGCCATTGCCATTTCTGAGCAGGGCTGGTGTGGAGCTGTGCGAAGCCTTCTCCACTTTGAGCACCCTGAGGGGCTGCCTGCCACACCTGAACCACGGGGACTGAGCCTGGGAGGACTGTCCAAAGACTCTGCTGGCTCTTGGTTTTGCTTTCCTAGGTGAGAGTCCATCGATCTCCCTGCTCTCCCCCGTGTGCTCCCCAAATGCATGAGCTTCCACAGCCCCATCATTTGCAGCTGCCGTAGAAATGGGTTTCAACTGCTGTCCCCAGCCAATTCTGAGTAACTGGCAAATTGATTTACAGGTTAGGCTTAATTTGTATCACACCAACCCTACTAAGGCCCAAGATTCAAGAGCTCAGTCAGGACTTAAGGGCTGCAATCACAACTCTTCCCTGCAGGAGAGTCTTGGGAAATTATGCTTGTGCTGGACCAAGAGCAGAGATGCAACAACACAGGCGTAGGAGGGAAATGACTCTATTCCCTGGTGGAACACATCAGCCTGTGCTCACAGCTCCTGGAAAAGCAAGACCAGTCCAGTACCTTTTTTTTCAGTTCACACTCAGTGACTGAGGTTTGTTCATCCCTGAAGAAACAGTTCAGAGATTACCAACAGAGCATGAGGGCCTTATAGAAATGAGACATGGCTTTAGGCTCTAAATCCTGCAACAACTCAGCCAAAGAGCAGCTTTGGTAGCTTTCTCCCTCTGTTCTCTGAGTCAGCAAGAGCAAAAAGAGAATTAAATCCCTTTGGCTCGTTCCCATCTTGGTAAAGAATGAAGTGGGAACTCCTTAGTCCTACAAGATCTCTTCTCTTACTTTTCCTGGGAGCTTAAACCCAGAGGCTGAATGAGAACCAAGAAAGGCCAGCACAGAGAGAAGCTGCTGCTGATGGACCTCCATAGGAACTCAGGTCTCAACAGGGATGATGGAGAAGCACCAAGAGCTCAGACAAGTGACTGTGCAGCTGAGGAGAGGAAAACAGACACCCAGTGAAGCACAAATGATGCAGCTCCTTCAAGGGAGAGTAACCCCACCCAAAGAGGAAAAGGAAAGCAGTCCTGTCATTCAGCTGTGCATCCCCTTGGTGCCTGACACAGGGAAGGACTCTGACTATGTTTGCAAAACCTGTTGTGGCCTCACACTGAACCCAGCTCCTGCTGGGAATGCTGGGATCCAGAACAAAACCCCTGAACTACAGGTACACTGACTCTGAGGAAAAAAAGCTGTTTTTACAAAGCTACCAACAGGATCTGGATGCTTAGTTCAAATTAATGGAAACCGGGTGCCTTAATCCCTGAGAGCTTTGTGAAATTTTAATAAAGATCTCCACTGTCTCCAAAGTGAGGAATGAGCACTACCCCTTACCTAATGACTGACTTGGTAATCAAAGGTTTGCTCTTCCCAGGAGCTGTGTGCATCATGCCTTTGCAACAAGAAAGCAGACGAGTGTTTTAATCTGAGCTGAAAAGTGCTGAGCTTTGCGGGTGTTAGGCTGTGTGATTCTGGGTTTTCCATCCAAGATTGCCAGCCAAGTTTCAATGGAAAACAAGACACGACATTTTTCAACACTCTGCTAACTCTTCTTAAGACTAATCTTTTATAGGCGCTGGGATCTTCAGAGCAGATTATTTTCTGTAGTTGTTTTTATTTTTACTCTGGAGCCTATGATGGAATAAATCAGTCTTTGCCAAACCAGATACTTTTCTTTGGCAGACATTTGCATATTAAATCTAAAATTGTTTGCCATGACACAGTGAAAAGCAATTCTTGAAAGCCACTTCACATCCTTCCTGCAAGATCTCACTAGCACCTCTGTAAGTAACACCAACCTGTTTTTTTGGAGGCCTGATAACCTGGCACATTCAGCTGTTCCTTGTGCTCTTAGTGCTCCAAGCAAAATCGATGATCAAAGGTCTGGAAGACACGCACTCCTGCAGTAAATCCCCAAGACAGCTCAGGTCTCCCTTCAATTTGGTATTTATTAGCTTTTTCCCCAAATACAGCACAAGATGGTGACGACTAATTCCCATCTGTACACGCCTGCTCCCAAGCTATGGAAAATGACTCTGCAGGCCAACTGGAAGCTGAATAGCTTATCCATGAGCCAAACAAGTGAGATTTAAGGATGAGTGATACGCTGGGATTGACTCTTTGCCCCACCAAAGGCTCTGGGAGGGTACATCCTCTGCAGCACATCACAACGCTGGCAAACAGATGGAAATAGCCCCTTGCTTTATGGCTATTGCACCAGCACGGTGACCTGCTCCGGATCCTGCTGCTTCCCATGTCCCAAACTCTCTCTGTTGGTTGTATAAAATATGTTACAATTGGGGATATATATATTTTTTTAATCTTCCACTTCAATATACCAGACTAAGCTAGTAAAAAAATGAGACGGTCATGCTCTTTTAAAATAACAAAACACCCACCCTGGCAGTTATGACATAACCCGGCAGATTTTTCTTGTTACTTTGCTGTTTTAAGTGCCTCACTCAATGTGAATCCAATTACCAAGGCCTTTGTTTTCCCTAACAAAGGGACTGTGTTTCGGGGCTCCGACTCATCTGGCTTTAATCATCTCTCGTGAGGGGAGCTCGCTAACAACCACCTTGGGATACCTTTTATGACAGATTTGGGAAGGTGCATGAAAGAGGGGGTGGTTGGAAGAAAAAGGAGATGAGGTAGATCCCCTGCTCCCTTTTTTTTTGTTGGTTTTTTTTGACAAGTGCATAGGCTTTCCACAGAGCTCCAGTAAACTCGAGCATGACATACCCCCGGCCACGGATGGAAGTGATTTTAGAGCGGCTATTTTTTTGGACTGAACTGTGGTTTATTTTAGAAGTCTCCAAAGTATTCTGAAAGAAGGAAGGAAGGGAAAAAGCCCAGCTCTGGATCTTCCCTGGCCCATGTGGCTGAAAACTACCCATTTTACTACTACGCAGGCCTGTGCCAGTTGGCCAGTCTGGACAGACATGTTTTCTTTTCCCTTTTAGGCTTATTCTATAACAGATTTTTCCCCATAAAAGTTACAACTGGTCCAGCTCCTCTCAAGTTTGAAAAGCAAAACTTTTGAAATCCATAGGACACAATTAATGTGGCTGAGCACCAGAGATCCTTCAAGCGACACAAGGAACAAAACTCTGCTGTGGTAGAAAATGGGAATTTCATTCTCTCCCCCTTCATTGCAGGAGGCAATCAGGGTTGCTCAAGTCACGCTTTAGAAGTAATCATTTCAATACCAGACTAGTAAACAAAGTCTTATTCCATCCTGAAATGTTGTATTTAAAAGGGAAAACCCTTCCCCAAAGCAATCTTTCCCTGCTAATTGCAGTGTAAAAGACCATCAAACATACTGTAAGTATTATTTTCTCAATGTTGCATGGAAAATTTACGGTGCACTTTCCATTGTATTCAATAACCAGCGCAAGGACTAGTGTTAAGCCTAGAAAAGCTTGTTTTAATCACATATTAATATCCGTTGTTTTGCTTTTATTGAGTTTAACAATTTTTTTTTGCAGGGCCGTGAGCTGGCTACAGCAATTCCCAAATACCTGATAGGGAAAAGTACTTAAGGTTTCTGGGTCAATCCTTTTTCACTGCATGTGACAAGGACAGGAATCTGCCAATTATCCCTTCTCTCAACATTTTGGTAACCCCAGTAAATGGTCACACAAAGTCTTCTGAAGGCTGGCCTATTGTCTCAAAGGCTCCTGGCTGTTGCAGCACTCGCTCTTGTTGTCCCCCTTGTGTACTGGAGGAAAAAAGAAATCCCCAGCTGCAATGGTGAAAACCTCATTAAAAAAAAAAAAAGCGAGTACAGTAGAGAACTATCCAACTTTGATGAGAATCCCAAATATTTCCTGAAGGCCCACAAAATTAGAAGAATGAGGCAAGCAGTGAGAAGTAGCAGACTCCGGGCTCTACCACCCAGCTTTGGTTTTTGACCAGATAACCTGGGATTTTTGGGAAGAACTTCACCCTGCAGTATTCACAGCATCCCAGCTCTGGACAGGACCATCTAGTGCCTCCTTTCTCTTTGGAGGATCATCAACTCTCCTGTGCTCTTTGCTGGAAGGATGGTGACCTACCCCAGCACCTCTGCTTTTTCCAAAACCTTTGGAAAGCCTTTCATGCACTCAGTTGGCCTCTGCCTTTGAGAAATCATTTTAGATTAATACAACCATTCCAAAAACACAGGGGAGAATTTCTGCTCTGGGACAGCCTAAGCACAATTTATTTTTTTTGGGTTGGAAAACACCACACAGACCTGTACCAGGCACAGCACTGCACTGACAACCCCACACAAATCACAAGAGCTACTGTGTTAGGCTAATGTGGGCAATGACCCAGGCAACATGATTTACCAGTACAGTAACTATCATACATTTCATGGTGATTTACTAAGTCCTTACATGAGTGCTGGAACTACAACTTACACTGGATGATGCAGAACTCAAATGAGAATTGTTTTGGTCTACTCAGAGTGCAGGGGCATCCCCAGGGCAGGTCTCCAGCTGAAGCCCCTCCACTCCAGACCCTTCCTCCTACTGATCCCAAGTGTCCACAGTGTGTTAAACACAGGACCATACAAAGGCAACTGAGTGAATCACAGACAAAAAATTAGTGGGTTCCTCCCAGAGGAAAAGGTTTACCTAATTATGAGCTTTCCCATCCAGCTTAAAAAGTCTGCTGAAATGAGATTGCTTGGCCAGACTTGCAGAAATGCAAAGGGATCTTCAAAATCAGCTCTGAAGGTTCAGTAGCTGAGAAACATTCAGTGACCATGAGCTGATGGATGCAGTTGCAGGTTTCCTGATGCTTCACCCAAGACTTCAGGAGACCACACTGCTTGCCACTGCTTACTATTATTATTATTATTATTATTATTATTATTATTATTATTATTATTATTATTATTTACTATTACACAAACTAATCTGCTAAGCCTCAGTGGATTAGCTTTCATTTTAAGAATTTTAGCCTCTCTCCTTGAGAAATGTATCAGCAGGGCTAAAAGAACTCCAGCATTGCTCCACAGTAACAACAACAAAACCCTGGGATACCAAGCATTTACCAAAGATTTTGATTAAAGTTCCTACACCTCCATCTCTTGGTTCTGCCCTAACCCCCTGTGCTTGTAAATAGTTGACATCAGCTGGACAGTGGAACCATCTGGGCACAAGGTAGTTATGCCTTGGTTTTGTGGGTATTTTACTATGCAGAAAGATCAATGCAGTTTCCCCATAAAACACTAATCATTCCAACCCTCACTATGAATAATTAAGAGCATTAATCACTTTTCAGGCAAATATTTCCATACAGTTTATTAATATATGCCAATCAGATCAGAAAGACACAAGGTCAGTAATAACTGAGATTCTAAGCCCTACTAAAAGCAGCTTTTTAAGACATACTGTGGTTCCAGATGTTTTGCACAGCTATTTATTTAGCTTGTAAACAAGCCACCAAAAACATTCCACATAATGACGGGAGAACCGCAATTACATTGTTGTGGGGATTTACAAAGAGCTCAGCATACTTTTGTGATTTAGAGAAGAGAAATCTCATTCTTTCTGAGAGCTGATTTCTAGATTTATGTCTGTGCTGTGAAGTGCCCTGGGAATCATTAAAATGGTGACAAAGAAAAGTGATTTTCTTTATTAAAAGAGGAATGAAGGAGGGGAGGGTGAAAGAAGAGAAGCCTCCCTGCTCTCCCCCACAACAGATTACTTTCCTCCTTGTCACGAAATTTATGTGGACTCAAATGACCATGAAGTAGCACTGATACTCTTTTGCTTCAATTTTTATGCATATTTATTAACAACAAACCGCTAGAACAGCTGCAGTCCAGTCTATCCTATGACAAACTCCATCCTCTGCCTTACCAGGCTCTGCTCAAGGAATGGCACCAGCAGTGTCCCCACCCCACAGCCTCTTGCCCACATGGTACCTTTGTGGTGCTGGTGCTAAAAACTGGAGAAGTGGCACAGAATTGACTGCACACCATGGGAGGCTCTTGCTCCCTTGCTGCCATGTGGCCATATCCATGCTGGGGGTGACCTCAGCTGCTCCTTGCTCAAACCCCACCCAAGCTGGCCTTGGACACTTCCAGGAATGAGGCAGCTGCCCTGGGCAACCTGTTCCAGTCCTCAGCACCCTCAGAGGGAAGGGTTTCTTCTGAGTATCAGAAAATGCTTCAGAGAGCAGAGCCCAGCTGCCCTGGGGTCAGTGGCACTGCCAGGGTTTGTGGATAACACAAATCTCCTGCTGGGACACACTGTGCTGTCACCCAGAGCATTTCATGTCAAGTGTTCAACAGGCATCAGGCAGCTACAGTTTTTAACTGATTCTGATTTGAGCTGCCCAGTGAAAATGGAAATTTCTCCATGCCACTAGCAGTTCCCTGAGCTGCAAAGACCTCATGATCACCTTATCTCATTTTGTCATTTGTAATACAAGCTAATTGCTCCAAGCCAAACTGAGTTCGGCCTTCATCTCCAGGTGCTCTCTTTGGTCCTTCAAAGGGTCACTTCAGTTCAATGTTCAAACCTTGTTCTACTTCAACAGCACAAAAAATAAAACCAGATATTCCTCTATAGAAAAAAGACCAAAGAATGAAATCAGCATTTTCAGCACTTCATAGATTTGCTGCTTTCATTCAAATCCAGCCCAATGGCTATGACTCCAGCCTCCAGCTCTGGGAAATGCTCCTGTTTGTGCTCCCAGTCACACGTGGGGATGCCACACAGCTCACCTTTGTGCCCTGACCCTGCCTGCCACTGCCAGCAAGGGGGGACAGCCCATCCTCAAACCCTGCCCCGGGGTCAGGATCTAAAGGCAGCCACCTCCAAAAGCAAACACTGCTAAATCCTGCTTACAAGGACACAAAGGTGCCTTTTTGAGTCTAATTTTTTGAGCTATTTCAGTAAAACAGTTTTGTTACTCCTGGCTATGTGGTGATAGCTGAAGGTGAAGATTTTAATCTTGACAAAGGTGCAGAGCCCCAGGGCAGGAGAACTGCTGAGCTGCAGGTGACCTGTCCCAGGGCTGGGGCTGACCTGTGCCTGGCACCCTGTCCCTGTGTCTCACTGTCCCCAGCCAGCACTCACTGCACAGGTAAATCCTGAGCCTGCTGTGCCAAATTAATGGAGAAGTGACATCCTCACCATAATTCCTAGGGAGAGAGCGATGAGAGGCCTTAAACGTGATTGCTTTCCATCTGTATATGTGCTTAAAGACTGTAAAATAAATTAATGGGGAAATCTAAAACATAATGATAAGGATTCCCCACTGAACAGGTGTTTTTTCCATCCATGAAATTACAAGTTGCCAGGAAAAGACATGGGCCCAGCTCAGCTTTATTTCAATCTCAGCTCCTTCTGTTAAAATAATAACAGGCTTTATGTTCCTGAAGCTGTAATTAAACAAGTACTTTGCAAGGAAGACCTACAGCTTGTTGTACTGGAAATAAAAGGGAAGCCACAGTAAACTGCTCAGATTGGTCATTCCCACTTCTTCTCCCTGCTTCCTGATGTGACATCCTAGACCAAGATCTCATTTCATGCTGCTGGGTTTATTGGTTTGCCATCATATTGTTCCCCACTCTCCTTTTTTAAATGGAAAAAATGCAATCATTGAAGTACATTTAAAATCTAGCCAGAACACACAAACTAGAAATAAAGTAGGTCCTCCAAGAGCTGCACAGACAGTCTCTGCCTCCAGTATCTGACAGGGACACCCAAACAACTTGTGCACAGCGCTGAGCATCCTTCCAGTCACTCAGAGTGTAAATGCTGAATTCTGCTCTCAAACATGTAACATAATGTATGGTGTGAAAAAAGAGAAAACCCACGAGTGCTGTCGCTGCATATTTATGATATAAAATAAGAATTAGCATATGGGAGAGCTCTGAAGGGAAAACAGAGCACAATTTTCTTCAAATTTAGGACAATTGGATCAGTCTTAGAATCCAAGACTTCCAAGGGAAACATGCATTTTTACTAAGTCAGAAGTCAATTAACCTGTCTGTAAACCCCTTAAATGAAAGATTCCCCCTTCACCATGCATGACAGGAAAATAATAACATAAGGCAAGATGCAGTTTAACTTATGATTTTTAGCTTTAAAATATAATTTGGGAAAGAAGATAAGGCAGATTTTCTGACTCCTCTGCCCATCCACTTTTCTAAGGAAACATATTTATGAAGCAACAATGAAACAGAGAGAACAGAGACTATAAAGTGATGATAATTACTAATAAGCAGCTACAGTGAAATCTTTACTTGCATGCTGAGTGCAGAGCTGCATATCACCAAATTAAACATATTTATGACTGGAGCTCTCTACTAATATGTGCAGCTGACCTACAAACATCTTGCTCAACAGAGACTCTAATTATTAAGGTTTACATGATTTAGCAATACGATTGAAATGCAGAACAATTTAACATTGTGAGAAGAAAGTGGCAGAGAGTTCCTGAAATACTGGGAGCCCATGGCTGTGAAGGGCAGAGGTGATTCCACCAGCCTAGACCCCTAGGAAGGCCTGACCCCACCCCAGCTGGGTTCAAAGTCTTGTGTGGGAATGTTCTGCAGCCCTTTTTGCCAATATCCCAGGAATAAAACCAGAAACCCCTGAATCCTAGAGCATGGACTGCTGCAGCATGAGCACAGCCAAGGCTCTGCAGGCAGGGATGCAAAGCAGCACATCCACTGCAGACTCCAGCTAAGGAAGAACCATCACCCAAACCAAAACCCAGGACTGGTCAAGCCAAATTCCACATCTGCTGTGTACAGGTTTTCTCCACCACTGGACAAAAGGCAGAGGGTAAGCCCTTGAGCTGGACAACGTGCAGTCCTACAGGGCACATAAATGTACAGACTTCAGTGAAACACTGATGAAATGAGCCCTGCCTGCTTGCTGCAACTCTGCCATTTCAGAAAACCACTGGAAGTTTCAAAAATATTCTCTCCTGGTGCTTCCTTAAAGACCCACAGCACGAGGAATTTCCCCCCCTCTGACTGTATCTTAATTGTTGTCCAAATTGTTTCCTAACAGATATCTACATGCAAATGTAATGTTTTGGTTTTATCTTTCAGCTCCAAGATAAGGCTTCAAATTAAAATGGAAGGGTTGTGTTCCAGACTTCAAGAAGTGAGGTATAAATAACGTGGAGGTAATTAGCAGCGTGCTGATAGGTGCCGGCACCACAAAGACAAGCCTGCTGCATCCTGTGCCTGGTGAGAGCTCCTGGGCTGCCCACAGCACCCTGCTCCTGAGCAGCCCTGCAGAGAGGAGCACTGATATGGGCTATTTGTGAGGGCCACGACAGGGGAGATGGAAACAAAGGTCCCTCAGGCTGATAAATGCTCAGCATCGTGGAGGAAAACGCATCAGAGGCCAACAGTGAATTTATCAAAGGCCCCTGCAAGCTTTGCCCACTTGGAAAGGCAGGGCAGGCCCTTGCCAGATGGGAGGAGAGGAGGAGAGCTACTCCAACTCTGTAATTTAATGTTGTCTTTTTCAATAAAAGTTAAAGATACTTGGAAGCTCAGGGTACATAAATGTTGGAATTTATAGCTGTCTCAGAGACAGCTGCATGATATACAGTTCAACGGGAAGGCCACCACAATTAGGCTTCCAGGATTATTTTATTGGAGGAAGGGGGTGATAGGCACTGTTTAGAAAGTGGGAAGTAACAGAGAACAAAGTCTGTGTTTAGAATCATTTTACAAGCCTACGCAAGGATAAGGTGCACAAACAGGCAGCTCCTCGGAGCAGGGAGAGTCCCTTGGACAGCAGGGAGAGCCCCTTGGACAAGGGAGGGAAAGCAAGGCAGCATTTGCTGTTCTAAAAACACAGTTTTCTGCTGCAGGATTATCACTCTTTTCTTGAGCTGTCCATCAGAAAGACCTGCACTGCCAAACTCCCTTGGGAGGGTCAGACACAACACAGCCACGTTCTTTCTCTGCTGCCTGCAGAGGGAACACAATGTGCTGCAAGGAATTTAGGAATCTCCAGGCCATAAGAGCACAATGTACAATGAAAAGCATGTGGGTCACATAAAATAATTAATTGCTAGAAAGTTGCCCTTGTAAAACTCACCCCCCCCTTCCCCTCCCCTACAAAAAGCACTTTGCAAATACTGTGAGGATGTGCACAGGAGGTAGGAGGCACAGATGGTGAGTACCCTGCCTGAGGTCACACTGGGAAGATTTTATAGTGTTTGCAACTGGGGAAACACAGAAGTGAACGTCAAGATAAAGACTGTGTATGCAGGACAGGGTGTTTGACGAGTTTGCATGTTTAACTTTACTTTATTGATTTTCATAATTCCATTAAATTAAATTTATATTCCTTTATGTATCTAGCTATACAACTTTAAGTACATTATAATGGAGTGCTACCTGCATCAGGTTCTGTGCTCCAGTACAGATCCCACACAAGCAATAAGGGGAGGAAGAAGCTATCATGGCCAGGGAGGAGTGTGGTTGAAAGGCTTTTTTTTTTTTTCTTTTTTTTTTTGGAAAATAGCTATTTCAGCATGCATAACAAGTACTTTCTGTGTCACTTAACACTAAACCACTTCCCTGTCCATGCTAGGATAATTATTCTGTTTTTATGAAGAGCTGAGTCCTTACAGATTGAGGCCAAGTTGAGAGAGCTTTGAAGAATGTGGCACACGTTCTGCCTGGTGTTTGTGTGAAATACCTAATGCCTTTTGAGAACACAGGACCACCTAGCAAGGGAAAAACATGAGCTTCCACATGATAAATTAAGCTGCATTTGCTTCTCCATTTTTTTTTTCAGTAAGACTAGAGGTGCTTGAACACAATAAACTCATCCCATTTACCTGTTCCTAAGCTGCACTCAGCAGGAAGTTTGACACTTCTGCTCCAGACCTAAAGAAGGGCTTGTCTGTTTTCTCCAGCTACAGCAGTTTGTCCAATAAAAGATTGTCTAGGTACCTCACCTCTTCTATAACCTTTCCTGAGAAAGCTTTTTACTGACATCTCAATGGTAGGCAAAGTGAGAAAAGGATAAAGCTACAGCTACTGACTTTTAGAGGAAATAATTGCACAATCAATGTTAGGTGAAAAAAAAAAAGGTCAGGATTAAGCTAGCAGGGCTTCAAATCCAAGAGCTGACTTGTGGTTAAACATTATCATCAAGAGACAGTGACAGGTCTGTCCTCTGAGTGAAGTATCAAACCCCTGACCTCATCCTCAGCTGCACCCAAGGCCATCCCTGCTACACTGAACATCTTCCTTATTTTAACTCTGGTTTTCATAATCATGAGCCACATGTGATAACAACTCTATTTGTCCATAAAACAGGATTAGTCTTATCAGCCCTCCTTTGAATCTAATTGATGTGATAATACTGGCAGCAGGTTTTGTCTCATCACCTATAAAGGTAAGAAAGAAACCAGGATGACTGGGAGCAGCACACAGCACCAATGCTTTTTGCTTCTCCCACAAAAGAAGCACTGGCAGAAATTTCACTGAGCTCATGTGAAACTTAAGGGAGGAGTAAATGAATTGCTCTTTTATCATGTCTTATTAAGAATCCTCAGTATATAATCCATTCTTCAAATTATGCTCTGTTGAAACAGTCAGATAATCATATTAAAAAGGTGAATGGAAGAGGAGAGCAGCACAGTTAGTACCTGTCACTTTAGTAAAAGCAGATGTAGGCATGCATAATACATTTGTTTCTTAACCAGGACTCTAAAATAGTGTCTTTTAGAGCCTTACATTTCACTAAGTAATACCATGTACTGTGATAACACACTGTAACATTCCTCAAACTGCTGTCACAAATGAAAACTAGAGCTCTTAAATATTGAAGAAAAAACTGGCTACTGTACTGCAGTGGCATTTCTTCAGTCCCCCACCCCAGATCATGGCAATATGGGGAGGCAGCAAGGCACTGGGGGAGAGAAAAGAGCTCACAAAAGGTCACATGAATGCAATGGTACCATGGAGAAAGCACTTCCAGTCATTTGAAAACAGAAATTTTGAAGATGGAATAAAATATCTTCACCTTTTATTGATATACAAATATCAAACAGTAAAATACATCTACATAATATGTATTATGCAGCTTTATTTTTATCACAGGGTTCTTCTTGCTGAATGCACACACTGCTTTGCCTCTGCTGTCATGATTTATTTTATCACCCCAAAACCCCATACAAGGGAATCTTTTGTCTGCCATCTGACAAGCTACAGGCTCTATTTATTTCACACTACAGCAAACAAGGATGTTGTGCTGTTCCTCCATCCAGGAGACCCAGGCTGAGCTTTGTGACTCTCTAGTCTCTTCTCATTTCTGCATTTCTCCATGTGAGCACCTGTCATGGTCCTGCTGACTGCTCTTTGATGCTCAGCACAAAGGGTCACCAAGTGACTTCACCCTTCTTGCCTCTCCCCAAAGATGACTTCAGTCAGAGCCTCTACCCAGCTGGCTAATGAAGAGCTGCTTTGCACTGAGGTGCTGGATCTTTTTAACAAGAAAACACATTCAAGCCTTACACATTGGCTAAAACTCTACTTACTGTGCAATGCCACAGCTCTCACTGTGTAAGTGAGGATTTTATAATGTGATTTCTCAGAACATCTGGTCCAGGAAGCAAGTGTACTTTCCAGTGCTTACAGGAATGTTCTGACACCAAAGTGAAAAACAAGCATTCCCTTATAAAAGTTAAGGACTCCCCAGATTTTAAAATTTCTCACTTTGCATGTTCCATCCCGGCTTTCCTTATGTCTTTGCACCTTCCAGCAGCAGAGTTCCCTCTCCCACACTTTGATTCTGACTGAGGCAGCACTTGCTTCTTATCCTACTTCAAGAACTTTCTTTAAATGATTACTGAATCATGAAATATCATTTCTGCCAGTCCTGAGTACTTCACTGTAGTGTTCCCACCAGATTTGCTTATCAAAGGTCATAAACCTTACACTGCTGCTAATAACAGCAGCAGCTCTGTGCTATTGTTCTGTCAAATTTCTGTATGCAGCTGCTGGCTGCAGTTAAACTCCTGATCCCATTTACAGTAGACAACAATGTGATACCATTTCACCTGGAAACAGCTGTTCAAGTGCTGATGTTTTGGGGCAACTTTTTTTTTTTTTTTTTATTTAGCTTATTTCTCTTTCCCGAAGAAAAAGCTTCTTTAGTTACAGCTCTGAAGTGGGAGTCTGGACTTCTGGTTCCTGTTCCAGTGCTGCTCAAATCACAAATTTCCATGCTAAGAACCTGTGGTTGTAGCACTAAGGTTATCTACATACAGAACATATGCATTACCACGTAGATTTGACATGTGCAAGTATACCTATGTGAACTCAGACACACAAAGCTGCCAGGTTAGGAACAAAGCTATTTGTCTTTTTTGTCTAAATCATTGACAAACCTCCTTAAGAAGTCACCAGTAAGACAAGTAAGCTAATCAGTCCACTGCTAGTATTAAGTCTAAAACAATCTCCAGCTGAAATGTGATTAATCCATGCATGACAGCTTAAAGGTCAAAGCTAGAATGCAGAGCTTCTTGACTGCAAAGAAAGAACTGACTTATTTTTATCTCTTCTTTAAAAATTACAGCAGCCATGAAGTGGCTCAAGGAGCAGAGTAATGAACGTCATAAACCTGCCTCATAAAAATGGCATTCATGCAGTAATACAGCAGGTCAGATGAGCAGGGAACATTTCATTAAAAATTCCCCTTCTTGCCTACCCAAGAGAGACTTAAAACTAATCATATAAAATGGCTGAGTGACACCATTAACGAGCATTAATATTTTAAAGCTTTAATAGTACAACAGAGCTAGGCTGTTACATCAAAATTATACAACCTTATTAGACAGTGCACTTGGCTGCATTGTACTTGAACTGTCACTACCCCTGATTGGAAATATTAAGGTGGCCATGAACCACAGCACAAATACCTTGTTGACTGTCCATACTTGGAAGGTTTGGTAGTTTCCTCACATAAGCCAAATTCTGGATGATTTTGTGAAGAACAAGCTGATTTATCTTACCCATACCAAAGGAGGGAGACCTTTACTGTGAGAAATGAGAAAGGCTGCTTTCAGAAAGCTGTTAATTTTAAAAGGTCCTGATTAGAATCCAGATTCTTGTGACCTGGATTACAGTTTTGCACAAAATCAGCACAAGCACGTGAGTAGAAAAACACCTAAACTATCCTTCAGCAAGATGTGAAAGGGAAGATTGGAGAAAGCAGAGAGACTAGAATATCAGACAATGTCACCCATATCACTCTCCTGGGGACAGCTAAGGATGTAGTTGACAAGGTCAACTAAAACCTTCATTGGGGATACCTGTGGTCACACACAGTAATTTTGTGAGTTACAACCAGTCACTTCACAAACAACAATTTCCAGCTTTGCCTCTTTTCCTTGTGGCAAGATCAAA
Source organism: Camarhynchus parvulus (assembly GCF_901933205.1). Lineage (NCBI taxonomy): Eukaryota > Metazoa > Chordata > Aves > Passeriformes > Thraupidae > Camarhynchus > Camarhynchus parvulus. The sequence goes on from NC_044585.1 coordinate 7,547,959, forward strand.
TCTCAATCATAGATTCTGGACATGAAACACACGGAAGGGAAGAAGAAGAGATACAGACAAATAGAAGATTTAAAAGAAGTAATTTATCAGTATTTTATGAGTAGTGCAGACCCTATGAAACCTCTCAAATGTATGAAATGCTCAGTGCCTCCATTGGTGCTCTCTTCCATGATGTTGCACTTCTAAGCACACACAGAGCCAGTGGCAACTAGCACTGCTCCCCTTTAAACTTTAATGACTTGTAGGACAGTAATTAACCAACTGTGACCAATAACAGAGCCTTACCCTGCAGCCTTAGCAAGCATCCTACTTTAGGATCATCTGAAAGATCAGCAAAGTTATCATTTAAGAGAACCTCTTAATTACTCTGGCATTATAATGAATGTTTCTGATAGGCACCCAGCTGTTTTGTTTCCTCTTGCACAGAGGCAGAGAAATGAATTGCTCAACAACTGCCTGAGTGATAAGACACTGGTATTCTAAAGATTGAAGAGATAATGTTGATGACTGTGAGCTATTTCCCTCTCCTAAATGCTATAATTTTAGTGAGCAATTCAAGAAGGGATTTCTCAAACAAAAGAGAAATGGAAGAGTTGGCTCAGTGTTGGTTACTTAGGCAATGTTTATAGTAAATTGATGCTGTGATTTTCAAGGAGAAAAGAGATTTAAGAAAACTGCAGTAATCCAGTACTTGACAGCCTTGTCTTTGCTAAATACTGCGCATAATTTTCATCAGCACAGCTTTCTACACTTCATGAATGTGGAATTTGAAATAAATACTAATATCTGACATCTATGAATGCTGTTTGGCTCAGGTAACAAATTTTCTTGGCCATATGTAATTACAGATTACCAGTTCTTGAGTCTTTTGAAGCAATTTCATCTAACAGCACCCCTCTCAAAATGCAGGAGCATCTGACAACATGACAATTCATGGGATCAAGCAATAAAATGATAGAAAACCAAAGATGCTGCAAGAGACCTTTCCTCAAAACAGAGGAGACAATAAAACCAGGAAATGGGTAGCAGTAAAAGTGGGTTAAGGGCTTATATTCAGTCCCATATTTTCAGCACACACCTGTGGCAGCCTCACAAAATTCTATTCCTTTGCTCATCCAGAGCAGGTAAGTTGGACACATACACGTAATGCTGCAATATTTTTGTCTTCTGTTGCCAAATCATGAGCATTAACATCAGTCTTAGTTGAGACCAGCTGGCTGGGCCATACATTTTCAGCTCAATACACTGATTGGAAAAAAACTTACAGCAATGATGTATCACTGTGACGTATGAGCAGGCACTGCATGGCAGAGAAGGAGAGAATCCATCATTTTGTGTCTAACAGCTTTGACACTGCTCAAAGACCACGGTCAGCAACAGACCTTCCTGAATTACAATGATGCTGCTCAACTGGAGAGAATCAAACAGCAAAAATAATTAGGGAACTGAAGCAATCTCTCCATGACTTATGACAGAATGAAGTGAACGAGAAGGCCTCGACAGCAACAGCCATGCAAAAATGCCACGCTGGAGGGGAAGTGTGTTGTCATTAAATCATGGTAAGAAAAACTACAACTAACAATATACTGAAACATAGCCACCTAAAGAGGGGAAACATTAAATCTGTTATTCTGGCTTGTCTGCAATGGAAAAATACTAAGATTCATTAAATAAATTACTATTTAGAGCAACTGCAGGAGTTCAGTAACCTTCCCAGGGGAATGCAGAAAGGCTGCTGCTGCTTTGGCCACCAGCAGCCAGGCTGCATGAACAGAGCTGGGCACAGTCTGATCACCTGCAGTGGGACAAACTTAGACAAACTGTCTTTTCCATCTCTATTTTCCACCATCATTTGAAATTCAAATCTGACCTGCCTGTAAATAACCTCTCTCCCAGCTAGAAAATAAAAAATCATAGAAAACAGAACTTTTCATTTATGACTGCTTTAGGATTCAGACTCCCCTGAGCTTTGTGTACTTGGTTACACAAGAAAGCTGCAAAAGCAAAGAGAAACTGCTGCTAAGTGAGCTGACAGTAGCTCCACTCAAACGTCAAAAGGAACATAATTGATAGGACTGTTTGGAAGCATACAGGCTTGAGAAGTATCTTTGACAACTGAAACTGTGCTAGAAATATGTAGTAATTTGCCAGATAGAGTTTACAACCCATAATCATTTCAGAAGTTCCTCTTTTTCAACAGAGCCTGACTGAAAATTAGTACAAGACCCGCAGGGAGCAAACATCCATTATTAGTAGCACATAAGTGTAGGGTAATTGCCACAAAGCAGGAGCATGGCTGCTTTGAACTGCTAGAGGGGATGAGGGAGGTGGGTAGGACACCTGAATTCAGGAACCAGTGCAAAATGCCTGGCTTTAAATATGACATTACAGCCCCTGCCAGGCTTGCCCTGTGTCACTGATGGATTTGCTAAGCAGCTGCTCCTCACATTTCTCCCCCACACCTCCAGGGTCTCTATGCCTCGACTGGTAAAGAAGAAATGGGAAATCAAAAAGAGAGCAAAGGGGCAGCAGAGAAAACAGGCAAACATAAAAATGCCAGGGCTTTTATCGAGTGTGCAGACTTAGGGAATCATGGCATCTCACAGACTGCTCTGGAGGGCAGGGATGTGGTTTCAATCAGCCTCAGCAGACTCTGCTCGTCACACAAATGCAGAGTAATTTCAAATGTTGTCACGGGGGCACAGTCTTCCTTGCTCTTTAAAATACTTACAGAATGATACAGGAAAAGAAATCTTTCTCTATCCTCTTTTTGCTTCTTAAAGTACTCATCAGGTTAACAAAGGAAAGATGTACTTCAATTTGATGTACACCCTCAAAAGGAGTAAAAAAAAGAAGGGAGAGAAAGTCATCACAGCCCTGCTGCTGTTAACCAGGTCCAATTTATGCCATTTCCAGCTTAAGCCTGTGTTTTATACCACGTATTCTGAAAGGCCCTCAACACCTCCACTTCCCAATTTCACCTTTGCTTCTCTTGCTTTGTTCCTAAACCAAGTGACAAGAAAACACAAGGATGGTTTCAGTGATAGAATCATTATGGATAGTATTGCCTAAAAAAAAAAAAAAAGCACTGAACTGTTCACTTGCCTGAATAATTACTGAGGATGAAGAATCCCCTTTGTGGGATCTGTTCTCTGAGGTGGTGAGGACGGGAGGCAGAGACAGTCTATCAATCAAGTCAGACAGAAAGTGTCTGTCCTTTTTTATTCAAAAAGGATTTTGCATTTCCAAGTGTGTTGCTCCAGTGTAATGAAACCAGCGGCTGCGAGCTCCCATGTAGCACTTCAGCTCTGTGCAAGGACATGCAAAGCCTTCCAGCCTTTTACACAATTTATTTCTTTATCTAATAAATCAAGTCAGGCCTTTTTGAGTAAAGCATCACTCCTTGTGAAGGAGTGAAGAACCGCCTCATTTGACAGTGCAAGGAAGGGGAAAAAACCTAATGGGGGAGCCAGCTTCATTTCAAGGTGACACTAAGCAGAGAAGGAGGAGAGGCAGCAGATTGGTATTCTGTGAGGCTCCACGCAGGCGTTGGACAAGAGATTCCTCTGAATTGAGGGAGTCTCACTCCATTAATTCAAAAACCGATTGAGGTGGAGGGAAAGTAGAGCAATATGCATTATGTATTTGTTACAAAACTATTGTGTCAAAGCAATATTTAGTGGTAAATTATGGCACTATCAGGAGTAGGATGCCACATACATAAATCAATTTGTCTCCTCTGCTGGCAGGAGTGTGACAAAAAGATAAGAGCTCATCAGTGCCATTATTTCCCTGGGCTGGAGGAGGAGAAAGGACGAGGGGGTGGGGAAGAGCTGCTGGGAGAGCCCAACATGCCAGTGATTGTAAGTGACAAAAGGAGAAGGGCCTTTAACTTTGAGAAGCAGAGTTAAGATGCTATCGCCAAGTTAAAACAAAGAAACCAAACCCCCACAATGGGAAGGTTTACAAATAAACTTGACTCTTCCCCACAGGAGAGGGAAGGGGAGGACAGAGACAAGACTACTCAGTCATCCTCATTTATTTTCCTAAAGTCAGCTTGAAAAATTGATAAAAATTGGAACAATAATATTTTCTGTGGCAGAAGGATGAAATAAAAAGAGGCTTTATTAGAATAAAGGGAAGTACAACTAGCGGCCTGCTAAATGGTAATTACGCCTTTATGGAAACATCCTGTTAATTACTAGGTCATTTTTTGTTTTACAATTGAGTTGTCAATTTGCAGTTAATTTAGGCCATGCCAGTCTAATAGCTATTTACAGATCACACAATTGCCTATACGGGAGGAGCATGTGGCCTCCGGGCAACAGATGCCATTTTGGGAGAGCTGGAGGTAAAGTATCATTGAGCAAATGCAAGCCATCAACCCAAGGCGGCTCCAGAGGGGGGACACGGCACAATAACAATAAACACAGCGAGTGCAGTGACAGAGAGGCTTCTTCACTTTGCTCAGTGCTCAGTTTATGGTAATCAGATAGAGCAGCATGGTAGAGAAGCTATTAAATAAAATCATAATTATCCCTCTCTTTAACAGCACCAAGCAGTTGTTTGCTCTTCTCTAAACATAACACATCTGAAGTTGCAAACCCAAAATAAGGGCACTAAAAGCTACTGAGACATCACCACAATCTGTGGGGATCTTTGCAAAAGCTTGGCCCTGAGACAGGTGGCAGCATCATACTCCTGGCACCTGCTTGGCACAGGTGCCTTCACACAGGGGTAATGGGCACAGAGCAATGGGATGAGAGCCAGAGATGTGGCTGAGAGGTGACAGCTGAAATGGCTCAGAACTGCCAGCCAGGTCACCATGAAAGCCTGGGCCAAATGACCAATTTGCCACAGTACCAGGGAGCATCACTATCACTGAGCTCTTGGCTGCAGAATGAAGTGTACATAAAGTATCTCCTGAAATTGCTTTCCTCTCTGAAAATACAAAGATTCTTGAGGCATCCATAGGGACTACATCTACAAGCCATTTAGAAATGTAAAATACAATACTCAATGCTTTCCAACAGGCTCATTCCTCTGTCCCCAAATACAGCTTTACATATTTCAAAGGATAAATCACTACCCTGTGTCCATGTAATGACTGTAAACAAAAAAGCTCCTTATTGTCTCGTCATAAACTTCAAGGAAGCCCAAGAGTTCCTCCAGATGTTCCTTTCCTCAATGTCTTTGAAGGACAATGGAAACATGGAAACACGTTTTATTGCTCAGTCCCAGCCTTCAATTTTTCAGGAATTTAAGACAAGTGAAGTGAGATGGTTTCTCGCCAACATCTGTTTGAATAAAAGGGATCTCACGCACCACATTTCACATGGAGAACTTTGCCTAAGACCTCTTGAGGTGCTGTCATGTATATTAAAAGTTAAAGCCCTGGTTTTGTTTGATAATGTGAAGTAAGGGGCTCTATTCTTAGTAACATGTTGAGGCAACAACATGAATAGTCTTGACAAGCTGTTCTACTTCCAGCTTAGTCCAAAGCATGATATCAACTTCCCATAATAACTACAAATGGAAGTAATGAAGGGCAGAGAGGAAAAATACAAAATAAAATACAACAAACAACTCAAGCAGATTAGCAGGCACTTTATGAAATTATCAGTTTGCAACAGTATAAACAATTTTAAGTCAATTTATAAAAAATATTCCCAGAAGGCAATCAAGTAAATCAGGTAATTATATCCTGTAAAGGGAGATAACATCAGGAAAATTAGAAACACTTCTGCACATAAATCAGAGGAAGGAAAGCCTTCACACTTCATTTACTCATTATCACATTTTATGTATTTCTTTGCAGAAGACAGGGAGCTGGCATGGTTAATGTTGGCTGCTGGGTGCCCCAATTATCATCTGTACTTATGGAAATGGCTTGAGGTCAGCTTACATAATATTGTCAATCAACAAAACATGGAAAAATTGACAGACATGATGGAAGAAAGTGACAAGACTTTATTCCATAGGAATAGGAATTTACACTGTGAATACTGACATTGGGAGAGAGGCTGGGAGTGCAAATTAGAGCCTTGATGAGGCAGGATTGAAAATACCCAAGGTTTTGGAGGAGCTTGGGATCTCAGACTCCTAATTTCACTTCAAGTCCTGTCAGCAGCACCTGCACTATGTCATTTTGCTCCCTCTACCCTCAGTCAATCATGGCACATCTCCACATCTTTCAGCAACCATAACCATGGGGAATTTCTGTTTCTCTTCTCACCAGGAAAAGAACATCAGTGTCATGTATCTAAAATGTAGCTCTCCACTCAGCTGAGCTGCTAAGCATCTATTTAAAGTTAGGTACACGCTTAAATTTCATTAAAATTAACAGCACTTAAAGTGCCTGAAGCCAAGAATGTTTTAAGTGCTTTGTTGAATAAGAATGTACTTAAGCAAATGCTTAAATGCTTCTATGAATTGGTGTCAAACTTATATTAAATCACAGTCCTTGCTGTTTTTATATCAGAATGTCACAAGTCATGAAGAAGAGAGAGTGTTTAACCAAATCTTCCATTTTTTTTCCTTAGGATACCTAAGAGCTGTCCTATTTCCTGCTGCAAGCAAAATATATAAGAAATGTCAATGGGGAATTACTAGTTGCTGAAGCATCTCTAAGATATTATGGCAGATAAGCCTTTTAGTAGTTAATATTCCTCCCCAGCCACATCCCTGCTTTATAGATTATAATTTCTCTTTAATAAAGGAAAACCCTAAATCCCGCAGCTTCAGCTGGAGATGGATTTTCATTTATTTGGTTGCAAGAAACCAAATTAAGAAAATTACTTTCTAACTAATTTTATAGTGCTAAAGAACATCTGATCATATGCTGGGGAAAAGCTTCAAGCTTTCTGGACGAAGCCGTTAAGACATGAGTAATAATTGGAAATTTACTGTGCATAAATCTTGATGAAATTAAACTGCATTTAAGTATGTTCTATAAAAACCAGGTCAAATGGCAAATGACAAATGCCCTGTGTCACTTGGTGCAGGGAAAGGTATCGCAGAAAATCAGAATAACTAATTCTTCCAAGCACTAAGCACAGGCAAAACCCTATTTTTCTTTGTGTACAAGAAATCTAAGCATTAGATTGCTTGGATTATTTTATTTCTTTATTTCTTTATTCTATTTCTTTATTTATTTTAAGTTGCTTAGATATTTTTCTCTGTCATTCCTGACTCATGCTCAGCTCTGGAGGGAGATGGCTGGAGCTGCACATGGCACAGGAGGGCAGGAGACACAGCCTCCCTAACAACATCCTCACTGTGATTACCCAGTGCTCACAGACCTCAGCAAACCAGCCCAAGTGCTCTTCACACAGAGCTAGGACTTAGTTACATCAAAATTATTCCACAATCATTCTCATAGCTTGGTCCAGACTCTTAACTGGTGTGAGCAAGAGACAAGACAGCTCAGTCATCCCAGTTGCTGACCTGCCCTACTGTACAAAGCCCAAAATCTCCCAAGGATTCCCATATAACTTGTAGATAATGCACAGGTGCAGTGCAAACCAAAACCCAATCATTCATGGCAGATGTTTAAAGTAGTAACTAAAAAGGAGAAGCTCCTGCTCGACTCCCATGGACTAGGATTTTATTGACACATGCAAAGAACTATCACTACAAAACAAATATTCTGAACACAGACATCTCTCTCCTTAAGAGAACAAAAAATAGTTACATTTTTAGAAAGGACAAAAAGATAATTCAATCATGAGCTACCATCCTTCTAAAGACTGTCACAGTACGTTAAAATGATAGAAAACTACAAATGTGATAATCAAATGTTTTTGTAAGTTAATAATTTCAGCTTACAGGACTGATTTTTCACTGGTGAAAGCTGCCACACTCAGTTGAAATCAATGGAGCTATGACAATTTACTCCAGCTAAAGGTCTGGCCCGTTGGTTTTTGAAATTTAAGCTGAATTGGAGGAAGAAAGCATAAATTTACAAGCAAAAAAGATTGAGAGAGGCAATGAACCATCCTGACCTTTACTTTCCAAGTCACACACCAGAGAGCACAGCCCAGAATAAGGCAATAGGGAAGAACCTGTGCTCTTCATTTACTCCACTTGCACAGACTGCATCATCAACCTCAGCTCAGCATTAAGTTACAAAGGCATCTTTCTAGAAATCCCCAGTCAGGACGATAGAAGTCAGGACATGGGAATACCAGAAAATGAAAGAGAGGGCATGGGGGAAGAAAATCAACTACCAGCATGAGACACACCTGCATTTTGATGGAAAAAACAATGAAGCTGTGACCTGCACCTTCTTCACTGATGGACTGAGGGCAGAGAAAGGACAGGCCAAGGACATGGCTCAGATACTGACCTGGGCTTTGTTTCCTGCAGCCCTACTGCCAACCCAGGCCTGGAGCTGAGCTGCAGGGGAGGGAAGAAGGCTTGGCAAATTCTGGGGACAAAGCTCAGACTTCAGCATGAAACAAAAATATTCTAAGTTAGCATGAAAGGGAAGGTAATTCCCAAGGAAAACATTCACACTGTCCTTTTATGAGATTATGCAGCAAGTATCTACTCGTAGGTATGTGTTAAATACCATTTGTTTTTCCTTCACAATATGTTGCATTTACTCCTGTGCAGTTAAAAACAAAAACCCTGCTGATCCAAACCTTTTCAAGTAATGTCTGTTGTGTTTCTTGTTGCTAGTACTTGTCCAGTAATACTTTGCCATAGCAATTAGGCAAATTTGTAATGCAAAGTGTCTAAAAACCCCACGGAGACTGGCCCAGAGCCCTGTCCCTGCTCTCACAGCAGCTTGGGTGCCCACGCAACTGCAAGGCATTATTATTATTTTAATCTAGAGAAAAGGAAGATAGGACTAATGCTATTGATCAGCCCAACAGACCATCAAGACCTACCAGATACATCTCCTGCTAATCTGTAATTTCTGGTTCACAGGAAGGTAACTGCACATGACGTATGTGCCATTCATCTCTGATAATGTGCTGAGAATAATTAGCTCGTGACATTTCTTTGTTCCAACTTATCTTTGTGTCTCTGCCTATCTCTATTTCCTTTTCTGAGACATCCTTTTAGACTATCCTATTTCTGATATTTATTTGCCATGAGCACACCATTGGCAGGCATTGTTAACTTTAAGGCACCAAGAAGAAAGAGCTCTGTGCTATCTGAATTATTTGTCGTATTTCTTGGCTGAATGTGGGTGTTTAAAAAAATATATTTCAGAGCATCAAATAGGAGAGAGAAGGATGAGTTACCTGAAAAGACTTTAAAAGGGGTTTGGGATTTAGTAACATCTGCTCACAAGGAGACTGCAGATCTTTTAGGGAAAGTTGGAAAGCAGCAGCCAAGCCTGTGAATTGCACATTATACCCTCGTGAATACAGACAGCTTTGTGGAAACAGAACATCCTGTCAGCACGGCTATTTGACAGCCTCAGGTAGCACTTGCTAACAAGGATAAGCTTTATTTATTTATTTTCACAGAAACTCATTTTTGTGATTACTCCAAACCAAAGTGAGATTTTGGGATTGAGTTTGAGAACTATTATCAAGTGCTGCACAAATGCAGGGACTCTTCCTGGAAGGTCACGGCTCAGTGAAACAGGGAACCAATTATACACCTGCTCCCACAGTGTGTGCTCAGGCTACACAGACATACAATGACAGTTTCTTCCTGTAAAGATTGTGGGGAAATCAGATCTGGGAACAGAAATCACCGTGCCTTTAGACAAACAGGGCGGCAGTTCCCTGACCGAACTGTTCAAGTCTTGTTTTCTTTAGGGGAAAGGATGGGCCCTGCAGCTTCCCCTGGGGTCAGTGCTGCTGCAGACCCAGGAGAGAAGGAATACAGAGCTCTTGCTGTACCAACGAGAAAATGGCTCCTGCTTCAGACTGAAACGTGTCTTGGTGACATGAAACAGCAGCTCTCACTGCCTTCTGCCCAATTATTCATCAGCACCTACCACCAACCGAGCTGGTCAAAGGCTGCCTCCGACTGTTTGTTGTCCTCCAAGAAGTCAGCAGCAGGGTGCTGCTTTTACACTCCAGGTTAGGTTTCCTCTCCCATCTGGCCTCTGCTATGTCTTCAGAGAGAAGATTTCATTTACAGGCTCTCTGCCACGAAGGAAGGAAACAGCCTGCTACTTCTGTTCTCTGCAGGGATGATGATACAGCATGCCTGCATGCCTGCTCCCTAACTGTCTGCTATGCCTTTGTGGCACACACAGAAAAAGCCTATTGACTGCCACTGCCTAGTAAAAATACTCAAGAGAAAAACAACTCTCTTTTTCTCCCATGAATATGCTGCTCTTGAGTTCCCACTTGGATTCAGATTGGTATTTTCAGAGGCAGCACACTGGCATGGCCAATGGGAACGGAGAAATACAGGACTCCCTGTTACTTGCAATTCAGCTTTGTATGGAAGAGATGAACATAAGTTTTTCCTTGTTTTCTCCTCAGTCATCAAGTCCAAGGGACTCCATCATGGTCAAGAAGACAGCAAATGCTGCTGCTCATTCTTTTTCATGCCTGGTTCTTATTTCCTCTGAAAAACACTTTTAATCAGCATGCTGCAACTCAGTACCCTGGATAGGAGGAAGGGGAGGAAAGAAGATCTCTCACCAATGAGGGTTTCATGCATGTGGCACAGGCCCATCACAGATCTCCTAAGGAACTGGCACGACCTCCCTGTGGACATCAGACAGCTGTGATGCCATTTTCAGTTCAAAGTGTGTGAAACTCTCCCCTCAGCTACAGCTTCCCATGGCTCTGATCCACAGAGCCAAATTCACATATGCATCCTGCTCCATTTAAGACAAAGGGATTTTAATGATTAAAGTTGTGAGAATGCAGCAAAGGATGTTAATCATTTTCCCAAGAACCTGAGCCAGAAAATCTAACATTTATGGTTTGAATTCAGGTCTGGGCTTGTGGATTTTTTTTTAGCCCTCCCTCAGGCCTGAAACCCTCGAACAGTCCTGTTATCCTCAGCTGAGCCGAGGCGCCTGCTGTAAGCCATCAGTTCCCTCCCTCCTCCTTCCACTTCCACTGTCTCCGTTTAATCGCACCAAATCCCTTTGGCACTTGCCTCAGGGTAGTACATAACTCTGCAGGAATTCCATTGTCATGTAGCATTAATTTAATGTCCACTTATTACAAAGTGTTATGGAGAAATAATACACTGCTCCTGGATGAATTAGAAACCTGCCTGCATAAGGAAGATGCCGTTTTGCAAGGTGCTGCCTATTGTTCAGCATCTTCGGCTCCGCAGAAGGAAAGTGCTGCTTGTTTTGACAAGCAACTGAAATTTCTGCTTGCTGCTTTAACAGCAATGTTTTAACTGTCATTCTGCAAGGATAGAAATGTTCTGTAGTTCAAAACACACTTTTCAAGGATTGATTTGGACACACTTACTTGCCTGGTTTTATATCTATCTATCTATCTATCTATCTATCTATCTATCTATCTATCTATCTATCTATCTATCTATCTATCTATCTATCTTTAAATGTCAAATTAGCTTGCAAGTTTAATTTTCTTGCCCTGGATGAGAAAGGATTTTAGGGCACAGGACCCAGCAGCACTTTAGACCAGACTGTTACATGACTAAAGGGCAGCCTGCAGCTCTCAGTTTGATTTTCCTTTAAAAGACAGCTCACACCATCCCATTTTAATAAATGTACTTAGTTACAACAGGTAACTGGGAGAGTATATAGCTGTGCTAGAGGATAATTATGTACTGATACAGTGGTGTACTTAAACTAAAATGCTTTATTCTGAAGGGGAGCACAAGGCTCAGAGAGGGCCCCTGGACGAGAAAGGGAGCAGGGTTTGCCTGGCAGACACAGGGCTGTGACCCTGAGCCTTCCCAGCTGTGAGTCCATGGCTCTAGGAGCAGGAGAGCTCGCACCTCACCCACAGCTAGCCAGGAACATCCTCAGATGCAACTCTTCCTCTGCTGGCAGAAATGCAGCTGCCCACTCAGTGGGTGCACATCCACCTTTGAGAGCTGTAAGAACTGCCCTGGATCATCATTTCTGGACCAGATTTGATATGTACTGGAGGTTATTTGGTTCCTGGATGACACTGATGTTAACTTCTCATCTGTGCTCCATCTGCACTGGCACAAGAAAAGCAGATCCTTCTATAACCATAAGCAAACAATTATTAAAGATCCTAATGTCTTTGGCAGCCAGGAACGACAGGATTACCAGTGGAAGTTCAGCAGAACTGAACAGGACAACGCAGTCCTAAACAACACAGGACACAAAAATTCACACAAGTGTGATCGTTCCACACTGCCACAATCAACACAATTACTAAAAGCAACAGGAACACAGAAATAACCAAATCCACAGGCAACAGTCTAAATAAATACAACTGAGGGAGCACTGAAGTTGCTGGAAAAATGCTCCTTTATCCTGTATTTTCCGGTTTTCATTTGCAATATTGGCAACAATGTGAATTTCACAACAACAGGCAGGAGACTCTGATCCTGCCAGTTAGAGGACTTTCATTTTTGATGCTGTGAGATATAATCAAGACACAAGTTTTTTGCATTAAGATGCCCGAGTTTGAAAGCTGGAAGCGCTTTTTAAAGCAAAAGTCTTTTAATAATCAGCATTTCAGGACGTCACGGGATGAAGAACAATAATCACACAGCAAACTCACCACGCTGGCTTCCAGGGTCTCCCCTTGAGCCTATCAACTCCTTGGTTTAGTCTCAAAGCTATGCAACAGAAATGAAAAACTACGAAGAGAAGCAGGATCTAATTTAATGTCAATTTGTATTTAACCCCATGGGTCAGTGCAGAGGAGGGGAGACTGCAGCCATCACCCACTGGGACATAGCAGAGCACGAGTAATGCAGCATCTGTTCACAGCAGGGATATGTGGCTTTGGTGGCACTTAAGTAATTTTGCTTCCAAAAAACTAGGAATAATTTTTTGTCTTGTTCCAAAGATCATCATTTCACACATAATTTTAAGGTGTTTTAACTTAATGAAGTCAATGGTGTGAATAATTAAAGTTACCTGACAAAAGAGAAATTCAAAACCACTTTCCTCCCAAGTCTGAAGCAGTTACAGGATATTAATTAAAAAGTAACCAGAGGAAAAAAAAATGCATTACTCTCAGATAAAACTCCCTGAATATGAAGGGCTGAAGTGTAACTAAGAAGATCCAGGCAAGACAAGAGAGGTAGCTCCTTCCAGTTTCTCCAGAATAGTTTTTGGACAATAAAAGGGAGTGTTGGAAATGCAGTGCCTGCAACTTTGCTGACGCCGTGACAGGGACAAAGAGCATATGTCTGTTTAGCTTGAACGAAGGCTCTGTACAGACTGATGGGAAATAGATGGTTGTCTGAACAATTAATTCAGGGGCAATCATGACCAAACCTACTGCCAAAGTTAAAGCAGAATGAGACAGACACTTAGCCTCTCTCAGCACTCCCCTACTGATCATTTTGCTGGGTAGATGCAATTCCCCTGCCCCACAGCCACAGCAGAGAGCAGAGCATGGAGAGATGATGATTGACCCATGGCATGGGGACAATCCCATACCATGGAGCCTGTCTCTGCCACCTGCCACAGCCTCTTCTTGCTGGTGCACCAGCTTTCCTCTAACTTAGGCACTTGACCATGGAAATAAATTCCTGCCCAGATCCCTGCCAGGTCTGATGGCAGCACAGCTATCCCGGTGCACTGGCTGCATCCCAGCAGCACGCTGAGCCTGGGCAAAGCCCAGTCCTGGGGGAAGGCAGGGGCATCTGGGGAGGCTTTCAGGCTCACACAGCAGCAGGATTTTGAAAGAGTGCCTAGGCTGACAGCTTCAGATGCTCACTGACAACTTACAGTGGCGTATGGCAACAATCCACCAGCACGAACCCGATGTTGCAAGTTATCACAACTATTTAGAGATGAGTGGCAGCCAGGAGAGCTCCCAGCAGAAGGGAGGAGGTAAGGGAAGGTTCTACAATGAGAGAGAAAACACAAGATGGGGAAACATAAAAAGGAAAACAAAAAGCTATTCCAGTCTGTTTTATCTCCTCTGTTATGACTGTTACCTCTAAAATGCAGCAGGCTGTCAGAGACTCATAACTTACTGGGTCTGATGGAACTGAGGGAGATCTGTGTAAGTCACCAGGGTATGTGCACACAAACTGCTGAGGACCAACAGCTCTGCTTGATCCCAGCTACATGGGAGAATACTATCACAGGGAAGGAGGTACTGTTTGGGGCTTGATCCTGTTTTAAACTGATGAGACAGATTCACCCTAAAGACCCACCCAAAACATTTCAGGAGTCCTTCTCCATTTGGCTTTTGCTATCACTGAGTAAAACAACCCACACAGGAGCAGGAGTGAACTGGAGAAGCAGTGAAGCTGATGGCAGTGGCTCTGGCCAGCAGCCAGGGAGACGAGCTCTCTGTCTCACCTTACCAATTTTCTGCTGTTATTGCAGGACTCTCTACATCACACATGCCTTGTGCTCCACCAGTTGTACCTTGGCAACACAGAATTCACACCCTTTTTAAAGGTCAGTCTCTAATAGTGCAGCTGCGCAGCTGTAACTGTAGTGGTGCACAGAAGGTCCACAGCGTTCTCCAAAGAGAGTAAATAGCAGCCAAAACTAAATATTTCAGAGTTCAAAATAAATTATCTTCTTCCATACTCACTGGGCTACAGTCCAGTAAAGTCTTTTTCAACTTGAATTCAATACAAGACTCTGCAGTGGCTTTTTCAGCACATCTTGAAAGCACACGGGTACTTGCCAGAGTACTCTGCTCCCATACATTCCCTGTGCAATAATTTCTTTCTAGTATAGATCACCCCATAAATGTATTTTTCAGCGCTACAAGGCAAGATTCTGATCTCAGTCACGCTGCTGTAAATCTGTTATAATTCCACAATCTAGCCTTTAGCATTTTTAATTTCTAAGAATGCCACTGGGGTATATTTACTTCCTATTTTCTACAGCCTGTTAGGTGAGAATTATAGTCATGTTGTCCAAAGCACACTCTAATCTTATATGCATCCATTAGTGGCTAAAGAAAAAATAATCAGACTGTCCAATCAGGCTAACAGATAACACACAAGCCATCATTTACCTGTTATCCCTTTCTGCAATACTGTGATTTCCACTTGGCCCCAGGGTAATATACTATCGGTATTAGCAATTTTCCTTGTAAATTAATCAGAACCACCTAGCAAATAATTACAAACTTCTCTTCCAAATCTATTATCTTCAAGTTTAAATGTGGGCAGATGGTAGGCCTTAGGGCATGTTTTATTCCAGGTATGGAATTAATTGATGATTTCTCACATTATAAACAGAGAACTTCAAATTATTGTTGAACCTCTAATTTTTTCCCTCTCATCCTATTAATGTTCATCCTAGGTAAATGTCTGCCAGCAATGAAATGTGCATTTTAAATACCTGGCCAATTTTGCTACAGGTGTGAGAATCACAAGGTTCCTTCTCACCAAAACACTGATATTCAGAGCTTCTCTGTAACACTCATCCATTGATGGGTAAAAATTAATTTATTCCTCAGGCTGCCTGCCCTTGAGTGGAGTTGGACACTTTTCTAAATAGGACTTTGACATGCACAGTAGTTTCAAAATATAAATAGTCTAAGACATTTGGGTTTGAAAATAAATTTTTCCTTCAAATTGATACCCTAGAGCTGAAAACGGATTAGTTATTAATTAAGCTTTCAATGAGCACAGGATCTCTGGAAGCCGAGAGGGGAACTCATGGAATACCTGGTCCAACACACACATGGAATATCTGACCTTTATGATTTAGGAGGCCTCTTCTCATTAAGCCAACAAACTGAGATACCACCACCCTTAAAACCAGTTAATGCAAAAAACTTCCCTTTTCTGTTTGACAGGTTCTGAGTCTCAAGGGTAGACACCCAGGGACCTGGGAGTCCCCACTCAATTTGAACACCCACCTATTACAGAGTTCTACAATTAGGTTTGCCTCAAAGGCAATAGCATTGTTCTGCATCATTTAAAGCCACCAGATCAACTAAAACAGTTTTGTAATTAAGAATGGGTCATGCTCAATACCTTTCCCTCAGAACACTGTGGTACTTGCTACTCATAAAATGGGGGTATTAAAAAAACCAAAACTATTGTCTGTTGCCTAGACTTTGAGCATCAGTGCTATTGTCAGCTTAGAGATACTTATTGTATCCTAAATAAAATTAATGTGAGCAGATCACAGGTAGCCAGGAGCCGGTATGGACACAGAAATACTTTATTTTTAATCATTATTATTATTTGTCTTACTCTATGCAGAGATGTAAGAAATAAATAAATACCTCTTTATAAATCACAGCCACACAACAGAGCACTGAGAGCTGAATTCATTGCTTCCTTCCTTTATTATTTTTCTTTATGACTTCCTCATTTGGAACTTCTCCTATTTCATCACTCACATGAATAAAAACGATCTTATGCAACCATACATCACATTTCCCACTCTTTCCTGGAAGGAGGGGGAGGAAACTGGCTCAAAACAACTGAAACAATCAGACAGAATTTCCCAGTTGAGACAAGTGGCAAATGTGTAGCCAGCACAGTGTCCCACTCACTATCATCTCCCTACAACAGCCTATCAGCTCTGCACATGGGAATCCTAAACTCCTACCACAGCCAAGGGGAAACCCAGCAGAACAGCTATTAGAGACCATTTGTTCTTAGACATTTTCAAGAACTATGTCAGTATTAATAAAAAGCCTGGGTAATGGAAATGGTGTGAATGCAAAGCTTTGTTCTGGCTTTCCACTCAAGGCATGCCTGTTCTTTCTCAGCAATTCGTGATCAGCAAAACAAAATCAGAACAACTAACTGGGTAAAAGACAAAAAGACAAATAGCTTTTAATAATGTAGAAAGTCGATCACAATGCACTCCCAAGACTGAGATCCAATGCCTCATATGCAGCATCAAACCACCATGGTTGTGCTAATAGAAGGTGCCTGATGCACAAGGAACATGATTAATTTTATACAAGTCACTTCACTGACAAAGGTTCTCAGGAGCAATGAGTCATGTCAGAACACCCAACCTTTTCCTCACTCCCGTCTACAACTCAAGGTGCTTTAAGAGAAGTCCTAATTCCAGAAGCTTAGGAAGCTTATCTTGAAGTACCTGGAGCTGTAGATGGGAGGGACTGTTTGGCACTCAAAATTGTTCCTGGTAGCCAAAACAAGAAGCTTTCCTTGCAAACAGCAGGTACTGGGCCCAATGGGAAGGGTACTACAGAAACACTCATGTTATGCTGCTCAAAGCAACAGCCTGAAGCTGCATGACCAGACACATCTCCCACTGAGAGAAGTGAAGGATTCTGTGATGGCAAATAACTGCTTACCAAGCTGACTGTGTAATCATTCCTTGGGATGAGGAAGGATGCCTAAAGAACTAGAGTTTAAGAAGCAGGCAAGCAAAAAGATTAGGGTTTCCACAGACCAAATTCAACTTCCTTGAACACGAAAAAAATTGATTTTGTTTATTTAAGTAATGAAGTTTCTACTGTCCCTCCTGTCCTCTTCCACTGATCATAACTGTTTAGGTAATGCTTGGAGAGGGAAAGAGAGATATAACCAGAAACCATGAACTACATTCTCCCAGCAACACATTAGGCTCTTTGATGAAAACCAGGAACATTTAATAATTCCTTTTTAAATTAAAAAGAAGGATGGATGCAACTTAATTCCATAATTAAAGGGTTAATTATATGCATGATAAAAATAAGTTTTATGTTTTACCGTGCACACCCAATCCCTATAATCTGGTCATAAATAAAAGGGCTGGTGATAAGGAAAGCTGCAGGCAGGAGAGCAACTCACCATCTTTAATGGGCAGTTATATGACATGCTGCTAGTACATTGGCAGTAAATCAGCAGAAACATCTTTTATAGAGTTCTAGTTTTTATGATGTCATTAACTTTCCTCCTTATACTTAAGGGATAATGAAATAAAGTCATGAGGAGGGATCAAAGGATGAGCCCGAGCTGTGTAGTTTGAAACAGCCACAGGGGAATGAATTTTGCCCACGCTTTCCTGCAGACATTTTGAGGGCAGAGAGCAGTGAAGAGTGGAGGAGGCAAGACAGACCACAAAACTTTTGGCAAACCCTGAATATCACACATATTAATGAGCTCTTTTATGAGAAGAGTTCTTTAAGCAATATTCCTGTGGCTTCAAAACACTGCAATTTAGCAATAATTTAAACACACGAGGTGGTGGGATCCACACCATGTTGAAAGAAATGGCAAGGCAGGCTGAAACATCAGCACACCCTTATTGCAAAGATCACAGGCACAACACTGTCTCATTCTCTTGTGTAACCAGAAAAGCTGAGCAGGTGCCATCAGCAGGGTAATGTACAGCACCCAATAACCAATGCACACCAGTGAACTAAGGCAGTAATACTGGGAACAGTTGTGAACCATTTAGGCCAAGTCACGCATCTATCTAACACAAATGGAAGAAAATGTTGCCAGTGGATCTGTACCTAATTGAAAAAATTAAAGCAAACCTCCTCCCTGTCACTGTGATTACAATCCTTCCATGGGGTACCTATCAGACAAGCCTTAAAAAGCAGGACAAACATTCTAGATTTAGCTGATAAAATCACATCCAAATCTAAAACTTGGTAGAAAGAACAATTTCTTGACTTCCTGATCATTCCTTATTCTCATTAATACACATAAAAGAGGAAAATTTCTGTCTTGCCCTGAAGATACCCAGTACTGGCTGCTTCTTAACACACAAATTGTATGTAGCCCAGGTCTCCTCCTCCTTACAGCCCAATGTTTTCTTTCACTTGCTTTGCATAACTCTGTTTAGTGGATTTTGCCAAGGAAATTAAGATGGAGAAGTTAATTAGCCCATCTCAGGGATCTGCACGAGCACGTGGGAAGCTCGAGGTCAGCGCATCTGTCTGCAAACACAGTGGTCAATTAGCACGAGGAACATTTATCAACAAGTGCTGTTCCCTTTTCCACAAGCAACCTTTCAGCAAACTCCCAGCCCCGTTGTACAGCAAGGCTCAGACGTGTTAGTTAAGATTCCGGAGGCTGCTCTCCCCAAGCGCCGACTCCACTCATCTTCCCATTCAAATTGAAGCTGTCTTTTGTCTGATGCATGCACGCAGCGGGGCGATGGAAGAGGAACCCATCCTGGCTGCCATGGAATAATAATGGCTGTGTCAGTGTGCCTGTCCATCTCCTGCCTGAGCATCTCTCACGTGCTCCCCATCTTCCTCACGACTGCAGCTGCAATGGAAGCTCAGCCCTGACAAGGCAGAAGGGAAGCTCCTCTCTGGTGGTATTAAGAGGAAGGGGAGGGAATGGAGGAGCTAATTGTGCACACTGCAACTCCTTCTGAAAATAGGAAACTGAGTTATCTCAGTGTTTCTTATAGGGCTTTATGCATTCAAACTTCTCTAAATGAGGAACTACACCATGCATTACACATCGCCATAGAGATGATTGTATACCATTACCCAAAATTGAACTGAGTCTGTTCAACCTACCCTGCACTCCAATTTGTCACAGAAACAGTTTCCCTGGCCCATTCATGTAATGAATGTGGATATGAAGTTAATGCCAAGGAAGATAAGCACCCTCAGGGTTATTTAAGCCTACCCTTCTCTGTCATTCCCTGCAATATTTCTTAGGCAGCATTATATAGGAGGTTTTTTAAAAAAAGAAGCAGAAGTGGAAACAGGGTAGTGGCACATCATTCAGATCTGATGCCAGCATCTACAGTGACCTTGCTGGGTGGAAACTATTTCACTGTTACCTATTTCAAAATCCAACAGGATCAATCCTAAAATGTTTTGTTTTTAGAGAAGATACTGAAGGACATAGCACAAAAGCATACTTTGTCAGGCCAATATCTCTCCTGTTTCTATAGAAAACGTCTCAAATTCTTCATATAAATCACATCCATCCAGTGAAGTGTGAAATGCAGACCAGGTTCTACAAAGCAACAAATCATATTTCAAAAGCTCTGCGCTTTGTTAGGGCACTCTAGATGAAGTCCTGCTGGGGTGAAAGGAAAGGCTCAGCTCCCATGCATACCATTCAGGTGAGAATTTAACTCTCTTAATTGTCCTTTTTAGCTTCAACACAGCCATACAGGCAACAAGGCAAAGTAAAGCCCAGTCTAGTTACTGCAGCAGACTCAGAGAGGAATCACAGCTCAGCCAGCCTTTCCAGCTGTTGTTGAAGTCCATCATCACATCCAACCCTGAGATGATGCCAACACTGCAAAATTTTGCAGGATTCTCCATCACTGAAGCAGCAGCAGTGCCTGTGTGGTGGATCAAGCCTGTATTTGGAAGACAGCAGCGGGATTTAGGTGCCTTGAGATGCAAGGCTTGTAAGCTGGGAGGTTAAAAGCAGCATTAGAGAATTAGGTGTCCAATTCCCACTGAGAACTACTGGTAATTGGTATCTACAATAATACAAAGACTCATGCAATTAGTATGCAAAGATGCTTGTGCAGAGGGCAGGCTGGCTGAGATTTAATTTTTAGGGTTTCCACAGCAATTTTATTTGTGACCTAACACTTGATTTTTACCTTCAATATTCCTCTTTATCCCACCTGCCCTATCCTTACAGCACAAGCCAGCAAGATTACAAACCAGGGCTTATCTACAAAGAGCGTTGTCCCTCAATTTAAATTGCAATGGTTTCTTCTTTGAAGGATTGCTAAGTAGCAAGAACAAAACCTATGACTGTCAAGCTCTAAGCATCACAATTTCTTATGGCTTTACTGCAGAACATTAGGACAGGATGAAGAATTAGCTGTGTCAAGGAGAAAATTTGCTACTGTCAAATTTGTTTAGTTATTCGGAGTTACAAATATGATTTGCTGCTACCAAAAAATCAACCAGGCTATATTAAAAGTGTAATTTGATACGCAGCTATAAATCTCTTTAATAAAGGTGTGGTGGAAATGATGTTATCCATATATAAAGATTAATCTCTATTTAAATATATATAAATTCAGGAAGCTGAACGACGCCAAAGCTGAGAGGTGTCTTCTGAAGTGCGAAGGTGCTTTGTTACTCCTGGCAAATGCTAATTCTTTTTGCTGCCGCTTGGTTGTACTTTACATTTAACCACACAGCCCTATTTATTATTCTCACTCTGAACTTTCACGGCATCCCTTTCATCACTTAAATTCCCCCTTTCGAAACAAACATCAATTTGAACAAAAACAGTCTTTAAAAAAAAAAAGAAAGAAAAAGAAGAAGAAGAAAAAAAAAGAATCAAAGCATTTTTAGTGAAATGAAGTTTTCTGGACTGAATTACCCAGCCTACACCATAGCATGCTCAGCCAGTGGAAATTATTTAGGAACAAGCGAGGGACGGGGCCAGAGGCCCGAGGCCTTTATCTGGGGGATGATTGATGTGCTGCGGGCCCCGCTGTGGCCAACAGCGATTTTTATCTGTTGCCAGCAGCAACAGGCCCGGGGCGCAGCGTGAGGCCCGCGGCCGGCGGGGCGCGGCACGGCCCGCACACAGGGACACACAAACGGCCTTTTCAGCCGGACAGCTCTCGTGGGGGGCTCTGACATAAAGGGCCCTTTGCAAAGGCTGGAATTGTCAGCCCTTTGATGGCCGCATGCTGGGCCATTAGCTTCTGTTACTAATTTGCGGTGCATGTGAGAGGGCAGAGCGGCGGGAACACCTGCGAGCGGCTCGGGCGCATTGTGGGACGGGTTTTGTCAGGAGAGACGAGGAATAAAGGACGAGGCATAACCCTTCCCTCCAAAGGGCAGATGACACAGGCTATTATCGTTTCCAGCCATCAAAAGGACGGCTCTGAAGTAACATCAAGCCGTCTAACTCAAACCTGGAAAGGCAAAGGAACTAGGGAAATTCAGAGTTAACAAGGGGCCAGCTGTAACACAATGTGCTGGGCTTCTGCAGGAACTTTCTGGGGAGAGGCACCCTTACACACCAGGATACTGGAGAACAGCACAGAGAATTCAAGGACAAACCATCATGTGTGGTTGTTCTGATTCTGAAAGCCCAAATCTGCTCAAGCTCCTGTGTGCAAAACACATAAGGGGGGAAACAGGAGTGAAGATGGGGGTGTTCATGGCAGATGCCAGCCCTGGCCAGAAGTGGAAGAAATGCCATTTCGAACTGCTGGGGTAACTTCTAAACCCACAGATTCCTGCACGCTGAACACAATATGACTTTTTTTTTTTTCTACCAGCAATCCCATAGAGCATCAAAGCTTCCACACAACTGGGCCAGTGAACACACCCAGAAGGTCTCCCTGCCCCACGCATGAGCTCAGCTGAGGCACAGCAAACAGCACGCCCCAGATCCCAGAGCAAGATTACGGCAGCACTGGGAATACAGCACAGACCTCCTGTCTCCTCCTCCTGGCTTTGAACACAAAACCTCGCTTCCTTTGTTGGTTAATATTCAGGATGCAGAAATTACAAGCATTCAGGGCTGAAACTTTAAAGATTAATATAAAAGCAACTTTTGTATTACATTTGTGCAAGCAACCAGAAAAGTACATATTGTAAAATAATCCACAAGTTGTACTACTGTGGGCCACTGCAGTGACTAATGAACATGTTAACTTTCAGGCTGAGTTTTGCTGGAAAGCAATTTTTCCCACCAAATTACAAAGTCTACTTGAGTAAAAGAATAATTTACAACTCTCACAGCACCATGGTGTCACAAAAACACCACTCCAGCAAAATTAAATAGGCGTCAGAAAGCACCACAATATCCAAACAAATCCAACCCCAACTCCAGTCAGGAGGAAGAAAATCCACTGCGGTAGACAGAGTCTGCACTGACGCTGAAGACATACTTTTATTGAACTAAATTTCTGTAAAACATGGTTTGCACAGTCTGTATTCAAGTGACGGCAGAGCCAGGAACCAAAAACAGGGCCCCACTGCTTTAAGCTACTGGTTTTCAGCCCTGGGACATGAGACCTCCAGCTTTGCTGAGTACTTCTTAAATGAGCTGTAAAATGGTAGCTAAGAAAAGCAACCCTGTGGTCAAGATGGCTTTGCATTCAAAATATAGGGCTCTGCAACTTTAGTGGTGTTTTTCTTAGGTTGTCTGCAAATTGGAAGAGGTTGAAAACCACCAGCAAGACTCCAAGTGAGGTATGAGAGAAACCTACCATTATAAAAGAGGTTTGGGTAAAATGGCAACAGACTTTGACCAAACTGAAACCCAAATAAATATTATAAACACGTTACTACGAGTCTGGAATCAGAAAATGCCATTAGCAAGGCTCCAGGAAGTTCTGAATCTAGCTCCTCACCATGCAACTTTAATTATGAGCCTTTCCTACCTGTGCTTCCAGTTTCACAGCAATTGAACACATTTAAATGTCTGAAAACCTCAAATCATGGGATCTTGATCAAACCACTCTAAGTTTATTTTCAGTGACATGTTTGCCTTAAGTTTCACAACCACCGATTAGAATTCATTCCTTCTAAAGCAAATTCTGACAAAATCAATCAACTTGAGAAGGTACTGGTGAGTGAAAAACACCACACTCAGTAAAGCCACAAGTCACAGCCTTGCTGTGGTCCTGCTGAGCTGACAAAGACCCACTCCCTTCTCCAGATTGTGTTTTCTTGCGATTCCTGCAATTTTCTACTGCTGTCATTGACAGAGATGAAAATGCTACTGTTCTCCCACTCATTGTCCAAGGCCAGTGAGGTAAAGAGCTACCTGAACAGAATACCCACAAGGATGTTTGCTCAAGGCAGACAGATCAGAGATAAGATTTTGGTCATATCAGGTGTAAACCGTCCGTGATGTGAAGCAGAAACCAGTCCTATTGAGGATCTTTCTTTCACACTCCATTTCTCAAGTAAAACAAAGGGAAAAACCTCCAAAATCCTTTTCCTTGTTCCCCCAAACCCCTAGATAAAGCAGTTGGTAGTGCCAAATGTGCTGTCCAGAGGCTGAACCATTCACACACCTCATAATGCTCATCCTGTCGGCCCCACACCTCAGAGTTGTCAGGTAGCCCCCAAAGCAGCTTTGATTCTGCACGTTTTCCCATTACTCAATCCCTCTGCACAACCATCTTCTGCTCTCTTTCCCTGGCTGTCCAGTACAGCATTGAAGAAAATTAACATGGAACTGTCCTTCTAATTCTTGTCTCTCTTTGGAGAACCTGTCTTCCCCTTTGATCTCCCCGTGAGCCTGTTTGCATGGGTGACCCAACCACCTGAACAGAAACTTTGAAGCACAAGTCACTGAGGCAGCGTGTCAGAGCGCTTTGGGCCAACAAGATGGGCACCATGCTGACACTCTAGTTATAAACACACCAAACTCCCCCTTTCTAAACACCAGATCAATCTAAAGTTCACTTGCATTGCTCTTCATGCATGCTTGACCACATCCTCTTCATTTAAACTGCATTGCCTAAAACAACTTCCATAGTTTTGGTAATTTCTCTGCAGTAGTACTGGAAACTTTTGAGGAACTGATTTCCTTCGCATTTTCCTTTACATTTCCATTTTTCCTTTTACATTTGCAAATTTCATTATTCAGTTCCAAAAGCCAACTATCACATTGATTCTTACCAACCCAACAGCTCACTGGCCATCATTCAACTGAGGAACTCAATGGAAACACTTTCCAAAATCCCTGGGCTGAGCTGCTGCTTCCCCCTTTCCCCAAGATGATTTAAAACCCGCAGAAGTGAGGGATGAAGTCGGGCCTGACAGACCACTCTGCCCACACTAGTGCTCTCTGCCCCAACCAGGTGCAGCCCATCGGTGCCGCAGAGGGTACGTGTCAGCCTGTGCTAACATTCTTCAGATAAAACCATTATTTTTACATCATTCATTGGCCTTTATACAAATAAAGTCACTGAACTAAAGCACTGCTGCAGAATCAATTTATTTTGGTGTTGATAATGAAGGCTTTGGCTTTTATTTCCCACATAAATGTGTACTTTATTTCCAGGAAGGGAGGAAAAAAAGAAAGGAAAGGAACAAAAAAGGAAGGGCCTTTCTTATCAGTAACCATTGTAATTTCCTTGAAATAGCAACTAATTCTTACCCTTCCTTCTCACATGTGACCAGATATATGTATCTGTGTGAACAGCCCATTTAATTCCCTCCCTGCAAATGCTCTAAATAAGATGCATGAATAGGATTCATATAATGAAGCTGATTCTGGCATGCCTGAAAAAGTTCTACTTTTTAAGAAAAATATTTGAAGAATGATGTACTGTGAGAATTACCATTGTTTGTGAGTTCTGAAATGCAAGTATGCAAATACAGACATAATATATTTTTTAAATAAACAAAGTCTTAAATAGCTGCCCAAAAATAATGCAGCCAAGCTTGAGAAATAGATGTAGATATGAAAGTCATAATTATCCAGCAGTAGGACTAATCCAAAGAGATTAGCTCAAAACAGAAAAAGAATGAAAACAAGGGAAGCGACAAACACATGAGATGCAGCATTTGGTTTCAAAGTGGGCCAGGTGGCTTCCTTGGCACTCTGGCAGCAGGGAATTCTTCAGACTCTCAGCACATTCCAAGGGCAGAGAAGCTGCTTGCCCCAGCTCCAGCCCATTGGGTGGGCACAGGTTCAGGGATCATTCTCCCTATCCTTTAAAAGCAGCTGGATTGGAATGCAACCACAGAGACCTTCATACCAGCCTGCTGCCTTGCAAATCTGGGCAATAAGTCATGCCTCTCCAGGCTGCAAGCTAATCTGAATTAGGCATTTGATGTTCTAGTTCCAGTCAGCACACAATCTCCAGGAGAGCAAGACTCCTGGAGCAGGGATATGCCTTGGGTCAGGATGAGCAGTGGGGAGTATTGGAGAGAGCCACCAGGGCCAAGGGAAATGCCAAGGAGCATTTGGTTCTGCACCTTCACAGAGGCATGGCCTGCTGTCAACAGAGCTGGTGACTCCTGGTCTGTCTGATGGCAGTGCCTTGTCCTCTGAGGTTCAGCTTAAGCTCCACACCATCCCATCCCTTGGAACCCACTCTGGGGGTAATTTCAGATATTGTCAGTCCCTGTTGCTGCCAGCCTATATAACAGGAAAGGACACCGACCTGATATTATCCAAGACAAAGGGCTGAGAAGAAGAGAAAAAAGGGGGAAGGAAAAAAAAGAATAAAATAGTTCAGTTTGTGAACCACGTTTCAAGAACATCCCCCAGGTGCTCTCCATCCCCCAACGTTCAAACTAGCATGTTCTGCTGCAGCAACGAGCTTCACAAGGTCTGGTGTTCTAAGAAGGGCAGTGGTTTAGCCACCTCCTCAGTGTTCTACACAACAATTAGTAGGAGGTTCATTGCTATACATCAAAGATGCAGTCTGACTGTGGATAATTTTTCATAGAACTCTTAAAAGTGGTGAGTTAAAAGCATTTATCAGAAAAACCAGTTAACAACAACAAAACCTGCAAAAAATAAAACACAAAAACCCAACCACTCAGGCACACACACAAGCTTCCAGACATTTAATTACAAAATAAATGCATATGACAGACATCAACAAGCCTACAGGAAGATTCCTGCTTCAGTATTCAATGCAGCCTCAATAAATATTTCAAGGTTTCAAATGGATGCTTTGCAATAGCACAGTTTCCATTTGCACAAGTGCCAGAAGGAAGAATTCAAAACAGGCTTAAAGCAAAACCAGAGTATTTTCCTGTAAAACTTTAATTGGGAAACTGACACTATATAATCTGTACATCATTGCCTTCGAGCTGTTGTTAAAAAATTAAAGCTGTATCAAAAGGACTGCTTTGTTAAATTAACATGTTATGCATACCAGACATAATCTGCAGCAGGAAAGGAAATAGCTTTGAGTCCAAAATGCACTGATTGCTGCGGCTGTCATTGACAGAGGCTGAGCCAAACAACATCAGCAGACTAGAGCATCTCTCATGCCTCCCGTATGGACACACACCTTTACAAACACCCAGCCTTGATTTCAAAACCTGGGCAAAAGCAGAGTTTCATCACGGTGACTGTTACAGCTACAGATCACACATTGTATTGTGTGAATTCAGTGTGAAGTTTTGAGATGTGCAGGTATGGGGTGAGGCTGTGCTGATGGAGCCTGGCTGCCAAGCCCACCTTTGCTTTTATTCCAAGGGCAGCAGTGAGGAAGAGGCTGGAATGCCCAGGGCTGGTGTGATGGGCATGAAGGCTCTGGACCAGCCACAGGAGCCTCTCTCCCATGGAAAAAGACATCCCAGTCCTTTGCTCCAGCAGCAGGCAATGCCTTACCCACGCTTGCTCAGCAGCAGCACAGCCGCTACCAGGACAGGCACCTGCAGCACGGGGAGCTGGGCTGCAAGCTGTGGCCTGGGACAGAAGCTAAAGGGCTTGGTTTGGAGAGAGGGGTGATCAGACAGGGACATGGGACACGCAGCTCCTTGTATTTTAGGCACAAGACAAAAAAAAATTAGGTGGATCTTCTGAACTACCTCACCTATTTGAGTAAATACTCCGTAAAACACTCTCCCACCTACACACTTCAAAAAAAGACCTGAGTACCACTACCTCATTTTAAGGCTAGAGACACTCAGGCACTGAAGCTCAGAGGAACCTGCCCAAGGCTCTTTGAAAGTACTAATTGAAAATCTGAACACTTAAGGTTTCTCTCTGAAATCCATTCTGATGCTGAAGTCTGCTCAGCAAACACATGCCAAAAACGAACCAAGTGCCCTACGTCATCCCCAGGATATGACCACCTTCTCTGTTTAACCTTTGCAAGCCCTCGTCACAGTCACCATCACTTTGGCTTCAGATCAATCCAGGCTCATCAAACAGGCTACACTTTGAAAAGTGATTCATCACTTTGCATGCCCAAACTCCTGACAACATGACAGACTCAAGGAGGCCAAGTTTTCTAAAAATACAGAGCACGCTTCCTCAGAAAAGCCCGGTTCTCTCACATGTTTCAAGTTGTTCACCTCTGAATTTGAAGTGCCAAAGTAATTTTGGAAGATCTGAACAATAATGTTTCCTCAGTAAAAATTTACAGCTCTGCACACGATGGGCTGTACTTCACTCTGTGCACTGCGAGTCTGAGGCAGTGCTGTGGTCTGCAGTGAAGGCGGGTTAACAGTTTTGAGGCTTTCAAGATAAGCAAAATTTCCCTTGACGTTGTAAACTCTTCAGGTGGTTAGAGACAACAGTTTCTGCTTTTTTGATGTCTTCTCAGAAAAGAGCTCACATAATTTTATCAGTTTCTGGGGTGACCATCAGATAACCAAGCTATTCCTGCCGGAACCACTCAATGCATCTCCCCCTTCCTGTCACTGGCAATCCACAAGACGACCAGGGGATTCGAGCTAACCACAGGGTTCACAACTTAACTGATTAAGTAGGTGGGAACTGATGCCAGCTCAGCTCAAAGTGTCTGTCTCTGCTAACCAGAAGCCAGCCACAAGCTGTGGAGGGGAATGACCACAGATAACACACTGATACTGAAACCGTTTGGTGAAGCTGCAGCTTCCTGTTCGAGTGCTCTCGCAATCTCTTCGAAATGAATCTTCAGCAGGAAACTGGCTGCAGTTAAATGGGCTGTTTGGGTCGTCGTGTGGCGTCTATTGCTGCCTCTTGTTTTCAAGGGACCATTTATTATTCTCTCCTGCCCTCTTCCCCAGCTTTCTAGAAATGAACTGAATTAGGGCTCCTCAGAGAACAAGTCTTTAGAGGAAAGGAACGATACTTAGGCAAAGGCTGTGAGCACCTGCACCCGTTACAGCTCAATGCCTGTCAGTTATACAGTGCTCTGTAGCCTCGGGCATCTCCACTGTGACATCCTAATCTTCCTGACCAGAGCTCCTTTTCTCTTAAACCAGGATGCTACTAGATGCTATTAAGCAGCTTTGGAAGAGACATGAATATATGGGGAAAACGTGTTCTGTGAACTGGTTTGATCTAACTTTGGTCATGAGCCTTATAACCTTGCTTGTGTCAACACCTGCTCATATTTTGCTATGAGGAATGCTTGCAGAGAAAGTCTTTTAGACAAGTGATTTTGAGATCAAATTTTGAATCTTTGGTTCATTACAAGTATCCCACTAAGTTTAGCTTCTCAGCTGTTCAATGCCACTGCTACTCTGCAGGTGATGGCAGAATTTCATCAATCCAGTAAAACACATATATGCTTAACTCAAATGCAACATTTTTTTCCTTTGGTGATTACCAACTGGTCTGAGAATGCTGCTGCACAAGTTCAAAGCACACACTACACAGTCTGTACTATCCCTCATCTACAGCACTCTAATTGCTACAGGATGTCCAAAAATTGTCCTGCTTTGATTAGTTGATTTCAAGGGCAGCATGAACCATTTCAACCCCATGTCCAGAAAACCCAAGAACCACACATGATAGCATCTCAGTCAACTCCAAAGTTTCTTATTGTTTACAGATAACAAAGTACCAGTCTAAAAAGACTGAACTGAGGTTTGCAAGTATCCAGCAGCTACATCTAACATCTTCCCAAAAACTGCCAGTGTCCTGAGGCTTTCTGGTGAACACATGTGGTGAATTAATCAGACAAGAAAATTCCTCAGGATACTACTGTGTTCAGGCACACAAAGTCTTATCCATCATATATAGCACAGAGATGAAATGCAGACAGTAAAGGTATGAATCAGGCTACATTCCTGTAGAAAGCACTGCAGCCATGCCCACAGTGATGTAACTGTATGCCAATTTTCCATCATTCTGGTTGCAAACCTCTAAATATTCACACCAGAAGCATGGCATCTGGAAAGTATCTATAAATAAAGCAGTTAATTCCATTAAAATCTAGATGTGATACCACTTGAGTGTGTAACTCAGCAGCACTGTGTAAGGATCGCTAGTGCTTGCTGGATTTTTTATTATATTTTTGAAACACATACTAACTCCATAATCAAAAGCAATTCTGAGCACAAAACTGACCTCAAGGTCACAAGACTCTGGCAGACTGTTCCCTTTCATTGGAAATACACTGTACAGCCAGGACGTCAGCACATCCACACCGGATGGGCCACAGGCTAATTAAAAAGCAGCTTTGGTGGTTGTATCTGTTCCTAGAGCAGGTTACTAAACCAAACTTTATAACAAGCAATGAAACTGAAGGTGCTACAGAAGCAGACAATTCCCACAAAAACAAAGCAGAGCTCAGAGTGATGAACAATTGTTTTACTCAACCTCAATGTCTTTGAGTTTCTGACCTGTGACAAGCTGAGAAAAGAGAGAACAGCTACAATCACCTGAAAACTATGCTGAAGCATAAGGTATTCTGAACTGGAACTCAAATATTTCTTCATGAAACTAAGTATCATTGATCAAAGGGTTTTAAAACAAATTTTGGATACAGCAGTGCTTGAATTTCAGAATTAAACCATTGCCTCCCTGAAGGTATTTAATAAAACAAAGAGGCAGGGAACAAGCAGAGAGTATTTGGCTGTACCACTCACCAAATGGTATTGCAAAGACCTCCCACCCCGGTGTGATTCCTATCTCACACCCAAGTTACCATGGATTCATTGACATTTCTGCTCTTGCCCTGCATTCCCTGGCTTTCTAGAACTGCAGTTGGTCCTTTTGCATCATATAGGAAGGCTCTTGCAGTTTCATTTATGTATTTGTTATAAAAAGGAGAAAGGACACCTTCTAAAATGTGACCAGCAGGTCATGGTGACTGGGGCTTGTGTTGACCATGAGTAGCTGTGATGCTGAAATGCTGAGGCAGCAGGAAGTGAAAACACTGACCCTGTGTAGAAAACATCTCAGCTCAGGGTTTCCATTTGAATGCTCCTCTTCCAGCCATGCAAGCACTGCAGATGAGAAAGTTGCTCTTCACCAATTGTTCTGCTGCTGCAGCAGGAGCTGAACAGTTCCTGGAAAGGCAGCCCAGAACCCCAGGCTCCTGCCTGAGCCACCTGCACAGGGACACCAGCACGGAGCCCCTCTGTTCTCTCACCCCACAAGGGATGGAGGAGAGCTGCCTTCCCACTGCAGAGCAACCACATGGCCCAGTATATTCACATTTTAGCAGCCAGCTCAATCGCATCCAGGCTGAAACACGAAGTGAGGAGAGAAACCTCAGCCTACAGCAGATTTCCACCCATTTGCAGCTTTCACAGCAGAGCCCCCACACCTTCAGCATGTTATCAAAAGTTTTCTTTGGTGTGAGAGCTGACTTAGGATTGCATCTGTTGTTTTGCTAAATTAAAGTTGCATTTTTGCCTTCTGTTAGGACAGGAAAGAAACTAAGGATCTCTCTCGCCTATAATAACAAATCCCAATTAAAAAAAAAAGGTGACAAGGAAGAAATACAAGTGATGAAATTGAGTAAAACCCACCAACCTACAGAAACCCTTCCCTACTCTCTGGGTGAGCAGTGACTAGTTTTACCATCACCCAAAGAACTTACCCTCCCTAGACTATTTTATTCCAATATAGTTTAACATAGGGAAAACCACTTTGGGACTGATAAGCAATCAGGATGTTCCACTGAGCTGCATAATTAAATATTTATGATGCTTCAAGATGACAGGCAGTGTTCTCTAATGCCAATAACACCCACAAAGTTGATGCAATCGATCCCTTCTCCTTAATCTTTCTTGTTCACCAACTATCAAGGCCAACAAAACATGCTCATCTACAATTGCATTCTGCAGTGGCACTATTATTTTCTCTGCTACTCCCCTTACATGACATGGTTCTGGGTGCAGTGAAATATGAGACAAAACAAGAGAGTGTGAACCCTTTTTCTACCCACCCCCATGAGGAAGCAGGAAGAGGTGGGTTCCTCTGAGGAACAGCACAACAAGCACCAGTGCATGGGCAGCCCTCAGAAATGGACTATTTAAACCCTCTCTGTAATTATGAAACACCAGAAGTGCCCATTCTCACTGCACAAGACTATCAGAGAATTAAACAAAAATCAAAAGCAAATCCCCCAAGAGGCCCCACACTTAACCCCTGCTCACTGTGGTAGTTAGGTAAGGAGCCCTGATCCTAATCAGCTGTCTGCTTTAATCATCTTTTTGTTGGCTTTGGTAAAGGGAAAGAGAGTTAAAACAAGGCAATGGATTCTAAGGGAAGAGAGTCATGAGAGCAATAAACAATGTGAAAACAGCTGAGACAGACAAGCAAATACCCTGCCCTGCTACACAAAGAAAGCTCCAGCACGTATATGACACAACTGCTTCAGGACAGTCTTAATCAAAAAGGTCCAGAAATAAAGACCAGATATTCTCAAAATCCTCTGCCTTTCCTCTTCAGCAGGATGTAATCCTTTCCAGGCTGGTGAATTCAAGATGGATTTAGGACAAGTTTTCATTTTAGCGTGCAAGGCCAGTGACAGTGAGGTTATCCCAGCCCAAAAGCCAAGGAGCACTGGGAATTTCGGGGGATGTGTCTGTTTAACAATAGCGCCTTTCTAGTCAGATTAGAGCCCTGCTCCCCCCGGTGCCCCGGGCCGAGGGCAGCGGCAGGGAGATTAAAAACACGGGCAAAAATCACACACAAGTCATATGTCCCGTCCCTCGAGGGGCTCACGGTGTCAGCTGGCTGTGCCTCCTGCAGCTGGGGGGTTTATGGAAATCAGGATCAGCCCGTCCCGCTCCGGCCACAGGGACAAAGGGGCAGCGCTGCTGAGCCTCCGAGGCAGCCCCTCTGCCAAGGCCACTGCTCAGGCAGGGGGAAGCTCAGACAGAGAGGGCCCTTTGTGCTTGCTTATGGCTGTGGAGATGAGTGAAAATCCATGGGACTTTTCATCCTAATTAAAAGCAGAGGTCATCTAAGAAGAAACAGACTTTCAGAAAAGGGAACTTCTAAAGGAAAATGTGTTGTAAGGAAGTTCATGGACTTCAATATTTGTAAAGCTGAAGTATGTAGTTTATTTATGTTTGTACTTCTGCTTAAGCTTTTCATGGGACGTTTCAACAACCCTCAAAAGAGCTCCCACGGATCTGGAATAATATGTGTACTAATTACTCAGCTCAATTTGAGCTCATGGCTTATGGGACAGTCCCTGGAGCCAAGGGTCCAGCTCCTCAGCTGGCTTACAGCAACCTGGCTCCATCCCACACAGCACTAAGAGCAAACAAAACTCTATTTATTCAGTGACCTCAGCCTGTCCAGGTGAATTCAAGCATGGGGATAGTTTTTGTGAAGTGAGGCTATTTAGGAACATGGGAAAAGAAAACCAGAAGTTAAATGCTTTGGACTGA